>NW_008751783.1:742553-777623 GCF_000715545.1 Opisthorchis viverrini
GCCAAACAGATAGTCCATAGCGCGCATTACCACGGGTCGAAGCTTGGGGAGAAGATGAAATGAGATATCAGTAAGGCCTGGAGAGTTATAGGGGTTATCAGACAGGATATAGTCCTTTAATAGGGAAAAAATGAACGTCTACCACAGTTGTGGAAGGAGATCAGGTGATTAAACAAGTCGATAAGGATGAATCTGTACTCAGTAGTGTAGTCATCAGAGTCAAGCTAAGATTGCCAATATAACTATACTACCTGAGACAGGACAGTTTACCGCATGTGGGCTAAGAGGCGGTGTGGTGAGGGTAAACCAAGCTCGTAACGACTGGTGTGTGTGTATATTCCTGGAGGTTGTTAGTGAGATGGACGATACTAGGACGATCTAGGAAGGAAGGCGGATGCGAGGGAGAAGGTCACCAGTCTTCGAAGCACTACGATCAGCTTTAATCAGTGAGTGGTGCATGACGAAGAAGACTGACGATGCTATCCTCGGATGTTGATGGTGGAGAGTCGGGAGTCTAACTGTATGTTTATGTGTTGTATGTGTCCACTCCTGGGAGCAGCAAATTTGGTTTGTCTTTTTGTTTGGTTGACGAGGCAGGTTTTGGTGCGTTGTAGCCTCGATTTCGACGAGGACAGCTACAGTTATGCACGTCGACGTAGGCCATGGGCACCGCAGTTTCTTCCGGCTACCCCAGGTATATTGACTTCTTATTGAATACTTTTGGACAGGTGAAGTGCCAGTTTTTGTTATTGTTTACGGTGTTGCCAAATAGCTCAACCGAGGCGAGGCCAACGCCAGCAGCAACAATCAGAAAACAGCAGTGCTCTTTTTTGTTTCCCGAATTTAAAGGCCAGGCTCAGAGCCACAGGCGATGGGCGATGCACCCGTGCTACTGGAGGGGTGGTGGGTATACGAACGCACCATGGTGCAACGTAACAGACCGACCCTGTCTTCAGGGCGTACCCATCCAACACACGAGGTTTCCATTCCTCGTGCATGCTACCAGAACTGCAAGGTGGAAAATCATCCAAGCAGTCAAAGTGCGGTTCTTCGTGACTGACCTACTAGTAACGGTGAGCACTGGCTCGCAACGGATCTTGTATCAAGTCACATCAACTTTGTGATGGTGAACATTGCCCGCTGTGCGGCGAGGATCTTCAGGCCTGTCCCAAGGGTGAGAACGCAGATGAATAATTAGTTTTTGGTTCCTAGACCCCCGGTAACTGTGCTTGCTGACCGGTCTCAAAAGAAGGCCCGAAGCGTGTCATGGAAATAACAATAAAATTTTTTGGTCCATACCATCAGGCATACTATCAGGCGTGATCGTACAACTGCAGTCAGAATAAAGCACGACTGGAGATTTGAGATGACCGGTCTCAAAAGAAGGCCCGAAGCGTGTCATGGAAATAACAATAAAATTTTTTGGTCCATACCATCAGGCATACTATCAGGCGTGATCGTACAACTGCAGTCAGAATAAAGCACGACTGGGAGATTTGAGAGTGCTATGGATTGCGCGAAAAAGGGCGGCCTCGCAAACAATGGGAAACATCTTATGTAGACTTGATCACGCCTAAACCGGTATGGAAAAGGGAACATGGTTGCAAGGAGTTTAGCTTACGTTTGGGGGGAACTATCAAGTTGAGACAAGGTCAGATCGTCAAGATTTGAGGGTGGCGGGGAACTGCAGAACGAAGTGGGTCAAGAAAAGAGGTATCCTGTTTGGCTGGTGATAAGAACACTTCAAATTGCAAAGATGGTGAACCAGTACAACGAATCTGGTGCGGTAGCAGGGTTGCCACATTCTGGTCGGCCAATTTGAACCAAAGTCTAAAATCACCGATGGGGCCTATTTGGCCTTGGACTGCTGGGCATACTGCCAGGGTCACAAAAAAGTAAGCGGGGATGACGATGTAGAGGAATTGGCTATATGGACAAATAGTAGAGAGAGCCTCATAGTCACAATGCACAATGAAAATGTAGAGACTCGCTAGTGCCACTGCTGTGGTGGGGTCGGGTGTAAAAGCTCCATGGGGGAGGGAGCTGGTGCTAACGCACAAGATGGAAATCGAAACGTGCAGAAAATGACTGACCTTTTGAGGAACACGGAATGAAAGACATCGAGATGTTTACGCTCGAGCGGAAGGTTCAACAGTTCACAATGAACGGGTCTCGG
This sequence comes from Opisthorchis viverrini, assembly GCF_000715545.1. Lineage (NCBI taxonomy): Eukaryota > Metazoa > Platyhelminthes > Trematoda > Opisthorchiida > Opisthorchiidae > Opisthorchis > Opisthorchis viverrini. Next base: position 744,730 of record NW_008751783.1, read on the forward strand.
AAGCGGTCGGGGCCAGGTGAGGATTTTGTTCGCGGTTGTAACTCAGGGCACGAGTGGGGGAGGGTACCGTCACAAGTAGGAAGCGAATAGTTGCGGGTATGTAATCATACTGGGTATGGCAGTGCCATGAAAACATTGCACTGACATACTTCGGTCTGGACAATCCTGTGACGGATGTAATGTTTGAAGTGCCCGGGCTGGTGTGCGCAATTCTGTGGGCAGAGGGACTTTTTTGAGGTTGGTCCGGGGAATCCGCTGATGTAGAATGAGGCAGTTTAAGACCGCAAGTATTTTTTGGTCTGGATGGGGATCAATTCGGGTGTAAGGCACACATCAGGTGGAGTGGATAAGAGCCAAACAGGGCGTCCTAATCAGGCCAAAGTTCAAAGGTTGGGAAGAAGAACGAATGGGGTGAGATCAGCAGGGCCTGGTAATTATTAGAGGACATGAAATAGAAGTCCGAAAACATAGAAAGCTGAACTTTTACCGCAATGGTGACAACAAGCGATTAATTGAAACAGGATAGGGGTAGATGTGTACTTGATGGCCTGGCGATCAAAGGCTGCATAAGCTTGTCAATATAAGCTACTATAGTAACAGATGCAGAAAAAATCATCATAAGTACGCTGAGGCGTACTGTGGTAGGGGAAATCAAACGCAAGAACTGACTGGAGTAGAGCTTTCCGGATGATGGGCTGGATTTTTCGGGGGTTATTGCGTAAGTTGGATAATGCCATAATCTAGCAGGAAAGTCCTGCTAGGGCCTTTCTGAAGCAAGTGAAGGGACATACAGGATATTATGGCTGTGATTATTGTACACGAAAGAGGGGGTACATTGGCACACGTATAACTTCCCTCGTTGCACTGAAGACTGACGGTGTGAATATTGTAAACCCCGGAGACACCGTTCGCCAAAACGTCTGTCAACTCAGCGACCGTGTCAGACATCAGCTGATGAGCATCGTTGGGTTTTTGATTACCACAGTATATTCCAACGACGAAAGGCTGACCGAGGAAGGGTGAAATTATGCGGTAGAGTATAGGCCACACTTGAGCACGCGAGTTGTTATAGGCCCGAATACCGTCAACGTTCGTTTGAATATCGATAGTGTGAATCTCACGGAGCTGTTGCAGCCAACCTGCTTTCAACCCAAGGTGGATGTACATCCCACCGGCCTTGTCGCACGCAGCAACGACGGGGAGTTTTCATTACGGTCCGCGGACGAAAAAAGTACCTGAGTTCGTCCAACACAACGGCTACACCGGATAGTGGTAGATTCAGCCTTCGCGCCATCCGACGAACAGCCGGTAAAATACCTCTAACTGGTTGTGAATGGCTTAAGAAGGATACTGATGAAAACCAATATGAGTGTAAGCAGAAAATATGCGCTGATCCATTCAACGACTTACAGTGGGCTACTGTGTGGTAAAAACCAGGATCCGAAAGGTTCTCCAGGGACCGCAGTGGTGAATGTCTTTCTGGTTCCAAAGTCCTGATAACAGGGATCGGGGAAACCGCCGGTGAACATCGTGGTAATTCACAGCCTAGTTTATCCCCTGGGACGGTCAAATGCGGCATATCTAGAACCTATCATCTGATTACTCATGAATCGTACCCTCAGATAGTCGACTAAAGGCATTATGGACGCATTCATCAGCCGGGGAACGAAAACGGCCACTTGCCGCAACCGCCTGTCGTACTTTCCTATATAGCGCTGTTCTTGAACAGCCCTTACGAGCAACAAGAAAAAAATCGGGCGCATTGACGATTACTTGGAATGAAAAATCTTTTTACGGTTTCGTTCACGTAAACACACCAGGGATAAAGAATATGACAGAACAAAAAACTAACTCTCAGTCGTACGCTAGGACAAGCAGAACGCAGAGCTTCCCGAGAGCAATGGTGACGCACACTAAAACAAAACCACTTAAATGGGTCGACAGTTTGGATTTCGTAGGCACTCGAAAATGCAGGGTATTGTGGTTTTATATTACCGTAAGACAAATAAAGAAGCTTTGATTCCTATTAAACGTATCAATCTTCCGCGGCTTAAAAGCCAAAAATCAGTGCAAAGTTCTGCACAGATTCCGCACAGGTTCTGCACCCAGGAGCGGACGCGTGCTAACTGGGTGGGTTATACTTTCCAACCTCTCAAGATTATGCTGCAGTATTGATGCGGCCTCCGCCATGCTAACTCTGAATAACAGTGGTCGAGATCCCTGATTACGCACTTCGGTATTCGACCAGTGAAGCAGAGACAAACGGCAAAAATTATTTACCGGGGTGGAACCTGCGTATATTTCGCATCCACAAGGGCCATGTGATTGCAAGGAATTTCAGTTACTTATTTCAATCGCAGAACTATCTGCAAATTGCGACCATTGTAAACGATACACCCTTTGTCACAATTCGCGATATCTCATTACATTAAGCCACCTATTCACTGCCAGTGGTGATTGTCGACCTTGAAGATTCGCTCACTTAAGGAGGTCCATGAGAATAATTCATTATACATAGGCCATCTATATTATTAAATGGTAACCGCGGAAACGTCGTAGCTTTCGAGAAATCTGTTCCAATGTACGAATACTGAGCGGCGGTTGGGACACGGGTGACCGATGGCACACGATTCATGTACAATCAGCATTCGGATTGGTTAGTTGTGCACAAGCCAGGAAGCGCGCGCATTCATAATCTCCTTCGTGCAAAACCAAGACAAGAACGAGTTAAATGCTTAAAGCGCATCATATGGAGCGATCGTGTGTTCGGGTATGGGTCACGCGACTCCGTCCAGTCAATGATTTGCTTGAGTTTAGCTCGTGCATGAAGTCGGTCGACGACCCCCGGATTCGAGCCACGAACACATCGGTCTTAAGACCGGTGTGTTCGTGAGCGCAAATTTACGCGCAAACGTATCCTATAGGATACGCATGGCCTGATGGCATTTATAAATGTCATCAAGCCATGCTTATGACAGTTCGCTGTACTATGTGCACCGATGCTACGTTCCACCCCGAGGAGGGATGGGTTAGAAAATGTTGGCCCTAAAATCGCACACTCCGATCGCCTAACGGATGACCGTAACCGCCGAGTATCACTATTACCACAACTTTTCGATTCTTTATTTTTGTGACCTATGAGGAGTTTATGGAAGGCTCCGTAGGATTGTAATGATAAATAGAACCTTCATTTGGTTTATATGCACTACAACAGCGTTTGTAAGCGTTTGTTCCAGTTGCCCTCCAACTTTGCGTAAGGTGTAACGCTTTTTCAAATATAATCCACGGCGACTTACATGGTCTCTACATACATGTGATGGGAGTGTTGTTGACACAAATCAGTGATACCTGAAGCGCCAATCAGCGACCATGTATAACTATACAGTCGAAAACGAAGTATTTATCGCGCAGGGTTAATTTGTATATGACGAACTAACGGTAAACTGTTTCCGAGGTTGTGGAAAGAGGCTCCAGCCAGTGTAGGTCGTTCAGCTGTGGCACCCTTCAAATGCTCATCTGCTATGCCACGCAAGCGAAGCACGAGGGCTGGGATAATGCTTGGTTGCCCAAGACTAGATAGGTGATGTCAAGAGGCAGAGGTCGGGTTCGAACCACGAGCCTTCTGGTTAGTAAATTCGCGCCAAAACCACTGAGTCAACTCGCCATCTTTGTAGCATTCAGAGTGGGCCGCCACTGCCACTTTAAGTTGACTAGTTTTGCTCGGGATCACCATCATTATCAGCTGTAGGAACCGTAAGCATGACGTTAGGTTTCGAGTCCACCCAATCTTGCAGTGGTATTTTACACTTTGCAGGCGTGAAGTGCATGCCAAACGTGGGACAGTTATTTGGATTGTTTAATATTGTCTGCATTACCATGGGTCAGATCCAAGAAGAGCTATGTCGTCTTCGTACTCGATATCTGTGAGCAAACGTTCGGGGTCACTTCGACTTCACAGACATTAGAGGCTGATAGTGAGTCTTCCATGATCGTATCAATGACGAATGGTAGAAGAGGATAGCCATGTCTCATGTGAACTCTGATGTGGTGAACTCAGGCTTATGTGTGCCAACGTACCCTTGTGTCAGGTTGTTTTACGTCGTTTTCGAAATAAAATAAAAGATTAAAGTCGCAAAGTACAGATAATCAGTCATTTCTGGGACAGATATAGCGTATTGTTGTATGAACGGGCTATCTGATAATCAAAGTCCCCGGACCGCAGATGGAATAAGCTAGCAGCAGCAGTGAATTGACCAGGGAATGGATGTCTGGAGGATCAGAAAGAACGAATCTGCACAATGCACTTACATCTTTGTTCCTTGACTGACTCTGGAGCTGGAATTGACACTGCTTCTGGCACCCAACAGTTACTATCTTGAAGGTTGCCTCTAAATATGTTGGTCGTCGAAAACCATGGCAATCTCTGTGGAGCAATGATGCCCCATTAATTATTTGCCTTCACCAAGGCGTTGTAAACTAACTTCCTCCGATTCGTGAAGGTTGACTGTGAGCTGTTGCCTCATCATCATCGACAGCATGACATCAGTGTTCAACACCGATGCTTCACTACATCCAATAGTGTCGGATAAGACTGTCCTCTGTTCCGTGGTTTCCATCTCTGTCATCGACAGAATCACGGAAAATCCACTTCGAGCGTGTAGCGTCTGTAAAGTCGAAATGCCAGGATGTTCTCTCACGGATATCGAGAAAATGAATAGCTTAGCTCCTCTGATCTGATCCTACCGAAGTGCACATAATATAAGATAATCTAAGTAATCTCATCCAGCAGTTTTGTGTGCGCTGAACACCTTCACATTGTGAAGCGCTGCTGCGAGATCGGGTTGGATCAGATCCGAATCTCAAGCATTCAGATAAGCCGATTGAGGTTGTAGTAAAATTTTTCAACTTGGATATTCGCAACAGTTTTTGCGGTCTGGATGAGGAAAGTCAGCAGCATTTTCCAACTTGCAACATCTGTGGCGTAGACGTGACGTACGTTTATCTAACAGAGGCTGAGTGTACAGTACTGCGGTGTTAATTGCCTCAGAAACCTCTCTGGGGGCGTCAAAATCTCTTAATGATCGGAGCTGCAAATACATTAGACCTTATCGCAATGTGAAGGTTTGTGTACCTCCTTTCCACATAAGCTGTACTGACGGGCTTCGTTTTGAGACCCGCAGTTTCTCATACCGAGCTAACCGGCAAATAGAGGTCCGAAGAACACAATCTCCTGTCCCACACGTTCGGTGTTTGGAACAGGTATGGCAACTTGATCCTTGAAAAAGCTGGTACCAATTTAGTCGTTTGCCTGTGTCCACATGCTGCTTCGCGGTCAGGTTTTTGAGCCAACGATCTTGGTTGACGTCCTTCTGTCCAGGGGATGGATGTAGTAGCCGCGTAAACAAAATCAACAGGAAATTGTAGTGTATGTTGTCAGTCAAGGCAACAAATGGGACAATATTTTGTCAAATGACCTAATGAGTGGCCGCTACAAGGTCCACAAACCGTCACACCATGGTAACGGAAAGATCAGGGGATGGATGTAGTAGCCGCGTAAACAAAATCAACAGGAAATTGTAGTGTATGTTGTCAGTCAAGGCAACAAATGGGACAATATTTTGTCAAATGACCTAATGAGTGGCCGCTACAAGGTCCACAAACCGTCACACCATGGTAAGGCGACGGAAAGATCTTCCCTAAGCCACTTCCTTGAATGCTTAGGTTTTGAGATACTAAACTCAAAATGTTCGAAAGACCTTGCTGCAATTGTACCACAGCGCTGAGTCGAATACTGGGTTCTGTAGAATTGATCAATTTTCTGAATACTCCTAACTATTGAAATCCCCCCATTTTCTGGTAGGATATGCATCTTTTTATTCTGCAACTGAATTTCATTATTGGGTTGGAAATGGAGCTTGCCGCTAAGTCGAATTCCTTATGTTGACACTCCGGGTTACCGGACGGTGCTGCTATCACGAGGTTGAACTGTACCATCTTGCATCTTTCAAAAGCTTTTCTTAGTTCAGCTATGCTGAACACTGGTTTGACCGAGTGGATATCGGTCAAGTTGTTATACTTTTTTGAGAAGATATCTGCTACATGATTTTACCAGTGTGAATAAGGTTCTTATCCGTCTCTCTGGTTTACTCGTTTTTCCACTTTTAGCCCTGTAGTGAGGACATGAAAGTTGCTGTGGTAAGTGTTTTAGTATATCTTTACCTTTTAGGTAACTGGCTCGAACAAAGGTATAGGATTGGCTTTGGTTGAAAAATTGGCCGAATTTTATAAGGCGACCGGCGGGTGGCACGTTTTTCTGACCGGTATTCTAATGCCCCATTATTTCACTCACGCTCTGTACTTACAGCTCGTGATGAGCAACGAGGTCACAGAGCGTGTGAACAGTTGCACCTCAAGGGATTACCGGTCAAGTTCCACCAGCTGGACATATGTGATGATCGTAGTCGTAAGCGGTTCTTAGGTTTCCTCACATCCGAGTACGCTGGAGGAATTAACGTGCTGGTGAATAATGCCGGGATCCTTTACAAAGTGAATTTTAGGATTTTTAGAATTCTCACTCGTCGACTTGATAGGACCAATCCTCAGCTAAGTTCGCGGAAAATGCGCATGTCACAATCGGCACAAACTTCACCAGTACACTGGATTTCACGCTTGAATGTCTCCCCGTTCTAGCAGATGATGCCAGGTATTCGTATGCCTGTGTTCTTTCAACTCTGTTTTCAGGCTAGTCAATATGTGTAGCTTTCTAGCCCGCGTAGCACACAGAAAGCTTGGAGAGAAGCAGAGGGAGAAATTCAGTTCTCCGATGACCCTTGAAGAACTTCGTGCTCTGATGGATGAATTTGTCAGGTTGTGCATCCTTGTGTGTGTGTGTGTGTGATTTCTCACGATTTTATGTGCTACCGATTTCAATCTCCCTTGGCTGCCGCACCTTACTTATGTTTCATTTTCGGATCACGGTTTGTGTGATTGCCTTTGTCGTGCATGCTTCGTAGTTGTTATGCACGATGTTAGTTTACTATAATGGGCCTTGCCATTTTTCACACACACGGCGCGCGAATTCCTTACAAAGCAGTGCTTCTCGCTGAGACTTTATCCAGAGGTTGACGTCACCCTATACCGAAATCCCGGAAAGATGGCTTCACACGGTTTTATGGCAGAAATCGAGAGGGCACGATATGGACTATTGTTTGGGTGAATAGAGAAACTGCTACATTCATCATGGAATAGGGTGGCCACTGCGTTTAACTTGAAAAGTTATCTAGCCTGAACGTTCGTTACAAGAAAACGCTAGAAATAGATGCACATTGTTCCACATAAGCGAGGAATGTACATTAGTAATTCACTGTTGTCTTCATCCAGTAATTTCAACAACTTTGGAAGATGAAAACTTATAGATACACACAATTCGTAAACTACGAAGAGGAAGCCGAAGATAGCTCTCCATATTTCGACACAATCATTGCAAGTAGGCTCGGCTGATCTGTCAGCTCTAACGCTTACGGGGAACCTGAGCGTTCCCCTAATCTCATCCTTTCAAGGATAATTGTTACGTTATCGAAACATTTCCGTCCCGTACCTGTGATCTTTGCACACCAGATTGTCCCCACAAGTGCGCTAGCAATGGTTTTTAGTGAGTAAATGCCAAAACCTCACGGGCCTTAAATCGTCGGCCTTAAAAGTGTCAGTCCCCGAACCTCTCATGGTGACAATGCAAGTACACGGACAACCGAACACATAGTGCAGCACTGAATAGACATGTCCCCAGCCAGATCCAAAGTCTACCGATGCCTCCAGTCTATTGGTGTCAAATCCTACTGTGTAGCAGAGGAACATGCTGATAGGTGTCTTATTTGCCGAACGAAGAAGCACGCGGTTCGTTGGTTCGAAATAAGATTGTATTAGTAAACTTAGTAGCGGACCTTCAATCATCGACTGGCAGGCATCTCTTGCCCAGCCGGGCACTGACTCTCTCACTCGTTTGAACTCACATGTTCTGAGAAGTTCATCGAGACCGCATTTCCAAAAATTGCTTAGTGTCAAACTCAGGCTACCATGTACTTGGGATGCGTGTCGTTGCTATCTATCTTCTCGTTAACTGACCAGTCTGATCATTGCCCTCCTTGCTGTAGAAGCGTTATTAAGTATTTTCCTTATTTTTGTTGCTGATTAACCAGTGCGAAACGCTCGCATGTTTCAATCTCTGCTTTCCTACTATTGTTTAAAATGTCAATTCATTTATTTGATCGTAAAACTGAAAAGTTAGCCGGTGAAATGTTAGCATCATCATCACCATCATCGACAGCGTGACATGGTGCTTCGCTTCCGTACAACCATGATTTATTTGAAAGCTTTATTGTGAAGAGAAGAATGGGCAAGGGACTTAGTGCTAGCCAACCACAATCATTCTGAGGTGCCTACATCTCGAGTCGCTCATTCAGGCAATCTGGACAGAATCTGACATGACATCGATTGTTGGCTATATTTTGCAGCGTCTCCAGCAAGGTGCAGTGGATTCACGCGGTCCTAATCCTGGATTTCGAATCGCACCGACAGCACCCACACTTTTCGTAATCTCCTTCATACCCCTGTCCCAGGTCAAGGGTTGACCTCTCTACTTCCGTCACTCTGAATTGGGCACGGAAAACAGCACTCTCTTCAGCAAACAATGGTTCGTCATGCGCAATACATGGCCTAACCAACGCAATTTCTGGGACTGGACACATTCTTCAGTGAAAGTCCCGGTCACATAACCGAGCATTCGCTTTCTAATTGCCGTGTTACGGATTCGCTGGCACCAACCCACAAGGGCTATGGTTTTGAGACGACTATTAAACACCTGAGGACGTCTCAGCTTCATCGCTCGAACAGGTCAAGTCTCACAGCCATGCAATAAAACATTCCGTACTGTAGCCAGCTAGACACGTCCTGTATGGTTCAGGGATGTACGGTTTTGATGCTGTAAGTGTCTCATATAGGGAAACGCGACCCCACCTTCGAAGATCCGTCCATTGACCTCGTCCGTCACACGGAAATCTGAGCCAATATAACTTTCAAGATACGTAAAGGGCTCTAGTACTTCGAGCCACGATGTCGTCTGCATATTCCAGATTGACAAGGTGTATCTCGACGCATTTATAATTATTCCGCATAGTGATCTTGTTCGGGGTGTTCGGCTGCGTGGTAAAATTACAAATTACCGCCTTGTAGATCACTTACCTGATTGGTCTGTGGATGGGAGATGTTTTGCGATCGTTGGTGCTGGGTTGCAGGTTTGCGACCAACGACCCGGGGAAATTCGCCTGCTTTGCGCAACATGGTTGTGATGTATTCACCCATTCTCTGCCATCAATGTGGGTTCCACTGCAACTGCAGATAAAGCAAGTGCATGACGTGGCTGGCAAAAAGATGTGGTCCCCGCGATAGATTAACTTGAAATCTGAGGACTGAAGCGTAATGGTCCACCTGGGAAGCCGGAGAAGTGCGATCCAAGGCGATTATTAGTTCCTCTCTAGTTTTTGCGAATGTTTTGTCACTCTTAAATGTGTATTCACAGTAAGCATCGCATGTTCTTGTTTACAACCTGAACCGCTATGGGAACTTCGCACTCTGTAAATACATTCTGCACCATAGTTTAATCGTTTCGCTCGAATAATCCAAATATTCGTTACCAAATTTTTTGGGAGAATGAGACGTACCAGACAGGTGGCTAGTCCCTGTAGTCAGGCTTAAGTACATGTCAGACCGCTTGAATTACCAGTTGCTTGATGTCCAGTGATATTTTCATAGAATCGGCTATTCTGAACCCTGATTATCATAGTATGGAAACACGGACGTTCATGCTCTCTAGACTGTGCAGATCGTTCAGCTGAGTCAGAATGAAAGGTCTTCGTAGCAGATTATTCAACTAGCCTGAATCAACAACAAATTTTGATAGAAATCCTGAGGCTGCAAATGATGTGCGTTTTTTAGTTTTATTTATCCGCACAAATTTACGCAGTGTCATGACAGAAACTTCTGGGTTTCTTTTTGGGAGCGTTCGCAACAGCAACGAAACCGAACTTTTCTACCTCAGTGACACGGAATTATGGTCCGACCCCAGAAGTATGAACATCTAACCAACGTATCGATGCGGTATCAACGGTAACGAAGGGCACTCCTATTGTCTCACAAACCTATCCAGGCGGACGCTTAGTTCCCGAGTTGAGGTCAACAGAAAACCTTGAATGATAGTTGTGACAACTGAACAGGTGTTCGTCATGACTTGTTTACTTGACGAAGCTTACTTTCGGAGGTATTCGTTGGAATGTGTATGATGTACAGATTATTCCAGTTCATACTTTGCTTTGTGTTTCTCAATCCTAGGCACGCCGATACGGGAGATTACGAACAACATGGCTGGCACAATATGACCTACGGTTTGTCCAAACTCGCCCTGACAAAGGCAACCTTCATACTGGGCGATATGCTAAAAAATGACCCGCGCCGCATCCTCATTAATGCGGTATGTTTGCCATTACATTGAAAATTCACCATTGGGTATATAATGCTCTCCTTGAAAAAGAGGAACAAATTTCCCGATTGTATCTGATAGCGTGAAGTTTTTGTAAAGACACTGTATGGTTTTGCCGTCAGAGTACAGTTCTCATTTTCTGCTCATTCCTTTGAAATTCTATGTGTTTTTGTGGCTTTGTTCATGGTGAGTGGCCTCCTCCATCAAGTGATGAGATTTATTTGACGGAAGCGTCAAGCATGATGGGTGGTCAGTTTTTATTGGAAGCTTCTGATCGCTTTTAAACTTGCATGCTATTGCGCAATAGGATGGAGCCCTTTGTTTTTCAACATACCTTACGGACACATTTTTGCAACAGGGAGGTATTCTTTGGATGGATCAACCATGTTGTATGGTGCACTGTGTCCTACGCACTTACTGTATCTACTTGTACTCTTTAATTTCGAGGGCTCTGGCTGTTGTTCCAATCCGTTAGTTGTTGTTACCTCGATTTCTGATTAGGAGCATGCGGACACAGGTGGGCTTAGTCAGACGTGGGCACTATTTGTTGCTTGTGCACTCAAGAACCACTGCTATGACCGTGCATCAAAACTAATGCCTTCAGTACGTAGCTACTAACTGAACTGGCAATCACCTCCACACTCTCCCACTTTGCGGTGATCGCAATTGTAGCAGCTGGAACCAATGTGCTGGAATACGGTATATGGCTGTTAAACTGATTGGCTGATGATGATGCTTTGGAAACTTCGGGCTTAACTTGTTGACTACTGTTGGTTCGAGGTCCACCACAGTTGTTGGTTGTCCGGATGTAATTCATATTGTTTGCTGCGTAAACAAAGAGAGCCTGTAGAGAAAACTTTTTATATGGAAGCCTTCATACAACACGCCCAAAGACTGCTTATCTCCACGGCTACTGGATAGCGGAATACATGGGTCAAATCACGAGATAACAATTCAGTAGGCTAGAAGAACTCATGTTTCGTTGATGAAGCGTAAAACGATGAAAATCAGCATCTTAATTTCGATTCATTCACTTCGAAATTCAGCGTTGAATTTAACACTGCCTTTCCAACCCCATTTCCCACACTGGCTTTGCAACAGTTTTTTTTGCCTGGAATTCAGAATTTTTGACAGGTTGTCTGATGAAAAATACTCGAACCTGGTTTATTTGGCCAGAAACATTTCGAACATCAGCTGACAGGTACAACTGCAAGTATTCTTTCTGAACTTAATTTATCCGGACAAAAACTTTGCGTTGACAATCCTTTGTTGTCTTGGTATTCCACGACTGCACATCACGAGCTAATTGGCTGATCAGCAGCTGGTTGTCACCTGTGTTCGTGTGCTTGTGACATTTTACAATCAGCTTCTGGTTTCGTCTCTCTACAATCTTTTTTTGTGCAGTCACAGTCACCAGTGTAGTTTTAGTTCGCTGTCATTTCCTCTGGATTGTATTTTTGCTCATGTAAAGGCTTCGGAAAAAAGTGACACGAAAACAATGTCTCTCCTTACAACCACTGTCTTTTGACTGACCGTACTGCCCACCAGCATACATCAGACACGATCCGGTTTGGCAGTGTGTGGTGAGATGAGAATATTACACGATTTCATTTTCTGTGCTGGGGTCCTTGTCCAACAGCTACCGTATTCGCCTGTTCGGTTCTGATAGATTTCTAGTGTAATCGATCAGATCACACACTTGTTTGATGTACCGTTGATTTACCTTATAATCTTCCAGTCGATGGTTATTTTGTCTCCGAAAAGCTCACTATATAGTTACTCGCACACCTTTACAAGGACCTAAGATACTTGGCCACATGCAGACCATATATCTTTGTCGTTACTGTTTGTTACTGTTTCTTCTTATCTTTTTCAGTGTTGTCCCGGTTATGTGAACACAGATATGACTGACCATAAAGGTACAAAGACACCAGAGCAAGGCAAGTACAAATTTCTCCCTGTTAAAGTGGTTACTCTTAATTCCATGCTTGATGATAAATAAATGATTCCGAGCCACCGCCACTACCACCAAACCCAGTACTACGTTCGTTCATATAGTAAGGATAAAATCAATATATGATTTCCTCTGGTCCTAACTTATTTTCATTCTTTCACAAATTTTATTAATGTATTCAGAGAGTTTCCGCTTGATAGTCATCGTTACGTTTTCATTTCTGATCGCATTATTATTCTATTTCCCCATCCTCCCTGTTTTCTATAGGAGCTGATACACCATTCTTTCTGGCAACTTTGCCAGTGGGAACCACCGAACCGAATGCCCAGTTTGTACATGATCGCAAAATCCACCGTTGGTTGGAAAAATCAGAGTGCTGAAAAAAACCACGTTTTTGCTCCTCAATGTCCACTTCACTTTAGCAGTACAATACATCATTTCTCCTGTATTTCTTGCTGGGTTTTTATCGGGCTTGTCGCTGTCTCGCATACATCTCTACAAGAAACTATTGTTTCTGTCAGTAAGCTCCAAACTCCTGGTGTCTTTTCAGAACTTGATATTCAGTGTCATTGATTCACAACAATGCACATTTATGTCGCGTAACTCCGTGTTCCTCGTGCGCTGAGATGTCCTTTCTGTTCGTGCTACTTTTATTGTATAAGTAGCGTGAAGTTTTTTAAATCGCAGTGCAAGCCAGCTGGCTATCACCCCAAGCCCTAGCCGAACCTCGGGACTAGGCGGTGCACACTGCTGATCGTCCAAACTCACCTACAAAGTGTTTCCGGCTTTTGAGCATGAATCTATTTTGTATTGAAAGGCAAACTCCGAAATCCACCCTTCCAAATATACCTATCTGCTAGTTTCCAACCGGCTGGCTCAGTAAAGTTAACCCCTGGCTGATACTCATCAGTCGGTCTGTTTGACGATCTTTTGACAAAGAGTGCCTTGTGCGCTAACGGATAGCGCGAATCCGACCACTGCCGAGAATCCAGTGTTCTGTCCTGCGTTTTACATTGTTTTTAAACCCATCCTCTTCTCTGATCTGAACAATTGTTCAGTATTGTGTCCATGTAAATTTCAATTCTAATCCATCCCACTGCAGTGCCATCAACTTCAGTCCTTTGTGACATTTGGAAAAGTATGCACTTGCCTCCCCTTGAGGTGAGCGCCCTCAGAGCAAGCCACTTCTGGTTGGCCTACGGAATGGAATGCTGCACCACAGTGCTTACTTGTTTGCGAAACGCAGTAAAGAAGCTCGTTGGAACAAACTCACTGGGAATGGAGTAGGAGGTTTGCGGCAGGTACTTGTCTGAAACAGTCTTGAGTCGCATGTCAATCCTCCATGGCATAGTCAATCAAGGGGCTAGATGGTGAAACGGTGTGCGGCACATTGTGTTGCACTGGAAAATCATGAACTTGATTGTATGCAGTCGACCGTGATCAAATGGGCTTTTCGCCTCTTGTTTTAAGGCAAGAAACCACCGAGAAAGAAGTCCCCGATGTGTGCTACATTTAGGACTGAAAGACGTAGAAAAATTAGGTGAAAAATTCCCTTGGAATCATCCACCATGGGTCCACATATGGAATAACTTAAAGTACGGGCGTACGTTTCCCTAAGGGCATGTCTTGTCCGACTATCCAATGTCACCGCCTTAAGCTCGCGGTTGCAAAGTCGAGAAAATAAAACGAACTGGAGTCACTCTTGGAAAATATAGACTGACGAATGAAATCAGGTTGAGGTCCAACCAAATCCATAGGAATCCTTTTTAAGTGCACCGTAGAATCGACGGATAATGACCACGAAATAACACGAACGGATACATTTTGAAAGAAAGTGGGGGTCGTTTGAACGACACTTCTGACGGGCAGAGAGCCTCCCAACTTATTGTTGTGTTGTTTATCTACAAAGAAAAGTCAGACAAGTTCGTCGGACAGTGGAGCCCCGTCTACCTACCAACAAAGTATTGGGATACGCCAGAGAAATTACGGTGTATACTGTGCTGTATAAATACTGTATACTGTTTCCGTAACCGCGCATTGGTGGAGGTAAAGAAACCATGTCGCTGGAAAGTTTAAAGTGGTACTCGGACGGCGGTTGCTACCAGCCTCTAAGATTGGCCTAACTCAAGTAATATTCCACAATTTGAAAGGACAAAAGTACCTTGCTCTCCTCTCAAATGATAAAATCTCTCACGGGTTCTTTGGTACGGTCGTGTCCTCCTGACTGATAGGAGACAGCACGTCTTCTGCGTCGGGCTAGTCAAATTGCGTTCGGATGCATGACAGCATGAAGTTATTCAATACACGTGCATGTAATTGGTGGTCACATAATAGCGTGATATGATGAGCATCATCGAAGTCATGGACTAGTTTTTTCTCTTGGCTAGATTCCAACAAGAACCACCAAACCAGTTAGTCTTACATCAAGATGTGTTCGTATACAAAGGCGCTGGTTACCGTTGGGAATTCGGTAATTCAGTTAGGATACTTTCGGATAACCGTGCTTATCTTTTATTTGATCATATAGCGTCGTTACTTCTAATCGGCCTGCTATTGTCAAAAGTTCCGACAAATGGTGCTGTGTGCGTCCACAAGGCTAAATTATTGGCCCAGTCCGGTCAGGAAGTGTTCACTGTTGTGGTAAGTCAGTAAATTAGTTCTGCTGGGAATTGAAACTGATAAGTGTTTACTTTGCTTGTTTACTTATGCAAAGTAGATAAACCGTTTGAGGAAGGGTAAAGTCAGTTCTTTTTAGGTGCTGGAAGTTTTGTTTCATCAAGGAATGATTTCAAATGAAGTAATCCCTACTGCGTGATATGAGTCTTTTATTTTACGTGTCCTCAAGGGTGACATGTCGTCCAGATCCTTAGCACTAACCAATGTCAAGAAATTCATATCAGCAAGCACTGAGTACGAAGGCGCACGCAAATCCCTCAAGCGCCAAATAGCAAGAAGCCTGAGGAAAGACAGAGCTTTGGTGGATAATGAGAGCTCAACAGATGGAGAGGGATTTTGCCACCGGAAACAAACGTGCTCCAGACCAATTATGGCGATCGACTGGCCAGAGGAAGGCAAAAATCAGCGAACAAAGTGACTCATTAATTTAGTCGCAGAAACGCCGACTGGAAGGTTGGGCCGGACATTTCGAAGAATAGTTTAGCTGGCCTCGTGCAACACAGCTTTTGGGGGCGGTGCATATGGATGCATAGGAGTTAAACCTTAATCGCCGTTCAGAAGGAATAGAGTACAAAGTATCCGTAGTGAAACATGAGAAGGCATCTGGACCGAACGGTCTGTATTCAGGCTTCTTCAAAACTCATTGGCGTGATATGGAGCGAAGAAAAAGTGCCTGTAGAATGAAGCTTCTTTAGATATTCCTATTTTAAAAAGGGTATGTGAACGCTGTGTGAAAACCACCGCGGTATGAGCCTGGTAGCTGCGGTGTCGAAAGTTCCATCTAGTCTAAGCCTGTGAGGGTTGACTGAAAACGGAGTGGTAGATCGGTGGAGGCCAAGCTGGGTTTACGTCCTGTAAGACGATGTATCGAATACATTTTCACCCTCCGATAGATTCTGGAACAGCAGCCAAAAATGCTGTTTATTCACTTGAAAACAGCATTTTACTATGTGAACCGTCAGACACTATGATAGTGTTTATGGGGCAAAGGTGCCTCCATGACCCTACTTAAGGCGATGTACACCAACTATCATAAACGTGTGAAGGTCCACTGGAAGCTTTCGCCTGAGTTCACTAGATCAAGTGGTTTCAGGCTTCACATCTCTTCTTCCTCATTCAATAATCTTGGAAGACACTTCCAGGCGGTAATGCGTGTGGGGTCGAAGTGTTCCCATAGCTTTCACTCACCGATATCGAGTACTCAGATGTTATAGCTCTTGTTGGATCTGGCGTCAAAGAAAACAACGTTAGCTAATTCAAATAATTCTACGTCACGGTTTGGCAGACGCTCCACACCTGCAAAGCGTATAGTGCCACTGCAAGAGTGGGTGGGCTCAAACCCTAACCTAACTTATGCGAATCAGTCCTGCTGAGCTATATCGTATAATTTTTGGAGGAAATAAATAACCCACGACATAGGTTGCGCTGATTTTTCCGCGTGCTCCTTGGAAATCCATTTTCGCAAAACCACGCGAAGGGTGGAAACGAGTCAAAGGAGGTCAAACGATGGCTCGGCAGCCAAGTATTATCAAGTATTGCCCGTGTCACTGCTGTCTCCCTGGGTGTGGATCCCGACATAGGTCGCATCAATGATTGGAGTCATTGTCAGACATGGACCAGTAAGTGCATGCATCCAGGTGTTTGCTTTCAGCGCACAGCTTCCCCGCTCAATCTCCCTAGTGCATCAATTACAATGACAACCGCTTGCAATGTCTGACTGTCTACCCCTTCTCCGTAAATAATCAGTGAACAAGACCGCAGCACCTACAACCACTGCAACTACTAGGTTTTTACAGCTGAAGATGGTGATGGTAAGTACTGTACTGTGATTTGGAGGGGTATGCTTGTAGTTCATTGAGGATACAGGGAAATTGAGGAGGAATTCAACGTTCAATACATCAATGAGAGATCGACCAGCGTTGTAAGAGCAACAGGGTTGCGAATGTGTCCATTGAGTGCGCTCTTCAGATGTGGAACCTGTAGAGAAGCATAAGGTGCATAACTCGAAGTAATTAACCAACAGAACAAAGATAGTATCAGAATAACCTTTAATTTATGTTTGGTACAGAGGACAGGGTTAAAATAACTGACCAATGTGATCCCAAGGAAGTTCGATCTCTGTGACCGACTGTTCCATGTCAAGACTTGGAGCAGTGAGTTTGTTTCAACTGTGTCCACTACCGATTGGCTGATTGGCGATCGGACGATCTGACCCTGGAATTGATCATAGTTTCTTCGGGGTCAAAAAAGGCGGTACGAATGTTTTAGAGTTTAAAGGCTGTACATAACGCCGAATATGTGCCACAAATCGAGTTGATGCAATTCCTCATAGCCCTCAAATATTGCGTGCTCGTTGCAATATCCCGTCAATATAGCCTTGCGGAAAAAGTCCTTCTTCTTGTGAGTCCACAGCGGGCATTACACATGAGCTTCCTACAGGACTTCTTACTTATGTGAGGGCTTCTTTCGGCTTTCCAAGGAGTTCGCGGAACAATCATAGCCTGTCGAAGAGTTTTCAGCAATCTTATGAGTAGTGCGTGACGCCTACACAATGTGTTAGCATACTGCCATATCCAACTGTATCGTATCGTATGAGACAGCCTGGTGGAGCACATTCCTTCGGATAAGAATATCATAAACGAGAGACGCAGTTAGGTTTTCCTCTTAAAAGCGAAATTTGCATGCAAGTGAGTGTAGATGGCTAATTTCGTGCAATTTGGGTCCAAGTAGATGATTTTTAGGGACATTCGAGAATTTTGGCTATCTGTCGTGGGCTGTCAAAGAGTTTTCAGCAACCTTATGAGCAGTGTGTTGCGTCTACACAAATATTTAGCCGGATAACATTTCAATCCAAGAACTATGGCTGCCGAACGCTGAATGTTGATTTGAATCTCCTACTGCATTCAGGACATAGACAGAGACTCCGTCATTCCCTCCGCCTCTACTATTTCTTTGCGGCCACGCGATTCGAACATTTATCTTCACGCAACAGATGCTTATCTACAAATATCTTTGCGCTGGTTACTGACTAAGTAACAATGTCTGGAATGTTATTAAGGACAACATACAAGTCTGAGTAGATTGCTGTCTGCCCGAGTCCTTTTCCACCCAGACTTCCTAAATCAAGTGATGTTTTGTCCTCAGTCGACTCAGATAAGCTTTACCAAGAGCTTTTTGAGACGAACTTTTTGTGTTCACCGGCAACATCATTGGGGCTGGAGAGTCTATGGAGTTCCTCATTGTAGAAGGGCTGCTAATGTTCTTCAGTACAACGTGAAGTGTTCGGGCAGCCCAGGGGTTTCTTGGTGTAGATATCCAGTAAGTTTTATTTTTGATGCATTTCCAGCCGTTGATATTATTGATCTGCCCCATAGAGCGTTCATTGTAAAATACTGTAAAATATTCGTTTTGTTCATCCCACTTGGTCTCTCCATAGCTAAACTATTTCCGAAAAATTTCGGAGTTTATTTTTGTGGTGCCATAATCAAAGCCTAATCTGTTCCTCCCAACCGAATCCCTCAATTCCTAATCACATAAGCATAATCCTATTGAATAGTTTTTTTTCACCCACTTGTTCACCCACTTCTTATCTCGAGCTTTTTGAAGAAGACGGATGCATCACAATCAGATCTCTGATGCGAAAATTATTCTCATTCAACTGCATAGACGCTTAGACACTGGTTCAGGGATTTGTTATGGTTGTCAAGAATTCTCCACATCCGGCTGTATTCTATGCTCTCTTTGCATCCTAAGGCATTTATGGCGCAGTTTTATCTGCCAGTGAAAGGGAGAAGACCTTCGCTGCGCGAAGCGGATTTACGAGGATAGCACATACTACTCGCATGCTTCATCAGTGGTATCCACCGTTACACTAGGACCAAAACTTATTTCCATCTCACCATTCTTCACACGGCTTAATAAGTTACGAATCACATTTGATCACTCCAGGATTAGACAGCTTACTCTCTTTCGTCCTCCCTGTAACGACCCGTAGATTCCCCCCGCGTTCAATCAGTTTATTCTTCGTAACCGCGTTAGGTTTGTAAACCATCAGCTGAATACTCGCTTCTATAGGTGTGCAAAAAGACCTTCCTGACTTGGGCCACTTTGTGAGCACGATACAATTTCCAATGGAGAGGCTAGCTGCTTATTTTAAGCCGTTGGAAAAAAAAACTACAAGATAGATTTACCTCTGATTTAAGTTGATGTTGTCTTGAACACAACTTGACGGTAGTTTTTGTTGCTTGATATGGAAGTTTGTTACACTTGTTCTGCTCACAAATGCCCAGATATTGGGATTTCATTTGAGAACATTTATGTACAAGCACGTAACACCATTACGCATTTGGAAACTGAATCCGAAACATTTGAAACGAGCCTTAAATGCCGAATGCCAACACAGACCAACCAGGTTACCGAACAGTCCTGTGCTATCAAGGGAAAATGACAAGTTAGCCAGAAAGAGACGTGGCCATTTGGTAGACAGAAGGTGGTTTCATAGTTATATTGCACCGTATGGACTACATTAAAGTGATGCTCAGCACACTGTGCGACAAATCGAATTTCCCATCCTTGTCTAACGGGGAAAAGTCCTTCACAGACTATAGAAAACACGTCACCACAACCCTGAGGATTTCACTAAATGAACCGATTCAACAACACCGCCACACGGTTGTACAGCTTACCGAAAATTCACAAAACGACTGTCCCACAACACCTTGTCCTGGGTATTTACAACTTTCTGTATCACAGCAGGAATCAACGCTTGCGAAGTATTCTCGAACCTTTTTGTGACGTGATTTCCAAGTACAGTTTAAATGACGCTTTTGATAAAATGATAACCGACTTTCAGCAAAATACCGTTTTCCTGAGGTCTATCGCCGTTATTCACCATCGCAGCTTGACAGCGTTTGATGTAATTCAATCATAAAACATATACACGGGAAATTTAGTGCTATAGA
The DNA here is from genome assembly GCF_000715545.1 of Opisthorchis viverrini. NCBI lineage: Eukaryota > Metazoa > Platyhelminthes > Trematoda > Opisthorchiida > Opisthorchiidae > Opisthorchis > Opisthorchis viverrini. The sequence continues at coordinate 764,852 of NW_008751783.1, forward strand.
GAAGAATGTCGGTAGGTCAGATGGCTTAGATAGTCGTTGGTTTTCGAGAAATACACTCATTTGCAAATCAACTTGGTTTCACGAGATTGGTTTTCGAGAAATACACTCATTTGCAAATCAACTTGGTTTTCACGAGAGACTCAACTGAATCTCTCGTTCATGATATTCTACAACTGAATGTGCTGCCCACAGGCCGCCTCATGTTTTAGTTGGTATGGTATTCTAGATGTCGCAGTATATTTTCATAAAGGAAACTACTCACAAGGTTGCTGAAAACTCTTCCAGCTGAGCAATCTGATTGCAAACGTTTTACTACCAATCGAGGTGGCATCATTAGTGTGATGTTAGCGGGCTTAGTCGAGCATGGCGATGAGTAGGTGGCTGTGCACAACCACCGACTCCGGTCGTCGAACAAACCAAATTCAGTACCTTTTTCTGAAACACTAATTTTGCGTTCCACGACGGATGTACAATTCTAAGTGGCCGGGCATTTCATCATCAAGTAGACTGCGTCGCAGTGAGGTCACTCATACCTGAGCATGGTTCTAGCTGATATACTCGCGCCAAATATATTCGGAATTTTTTACGATATGTAGATTTCATTTTATTAGCTGTAGGTGCTTGCGTGATTAGTAGGATTTATGCTCCTTCTGCTGTCCTGGTTCAGTTAATTCACATAGTCCACGGCTAGACTCAGATTTCGCTTGCATCAGAGCTCATCAGTAGTGCTGGAATTTGAGCCCCGCATACCTGACACACGATGTGGGTGCATTACCACTACTCCATCAGCACTCACGGGGTGCACCTGAACAGTCCTGAACTTGTGAACGCTTTCGAATAAAAATCCTCGAAAGTCTATCCAGTAACCGACCTGGATTTGTCGGACGACTGACCAGCCCTCCAGAGCTAGTGGCGCTCGAAACCTGCTCAAATGCAAACAAATTCACTGATTCAAACGTAATAAATCAAGCGCTTCCAGATTTTGTTGGTTAGTAACGAGGTCTTTGCCTGCGTCACACATCTGTGTTTCGACTCGTTGCCCGGCGATGGATACTCAGTGCCAATGAGCTCTAATAAGAGGAAAATCGTGTTAATTAGTTCCGCTCTTTGATGTCGATTGAATGAAGTAATTGCACATCGATAGGAGGACGACTGTTCAAACGAAGATGACTGCAGAATAATTCAAAGACTGAGCACGTGTACCTCTTTCGGAAACGGTTAAGGCCTAAACGATTGACCGAAAAGTTCCCTGCTTTGTAGGATTCATCTCTGAAGGAATTTAATGAGGAAACAGAAGGAATTTAATGAGGAAAGAAGAGAAGAAGATTTAGGCAAGTTTTTTTTAACGAAGAGTGTATATCTCTTACTGTAAGTCAACAACCTTTCTCTGTTGGTCATCCTGTGCTGTGCGGTATCAAACTATTCCTTTTATCAAGGCAGATTTTAGACCGATAGTGATCATTCTTACCTGAAAGCACAATTTCTTCCAGTGGTCGAAGTGTAAGGGGGAACTGAGCGGCTTGTCGGGATTGAATAATCTGGTGGAATAATTCCGATAACAAACTGCAGAATCAAGCATAAGCTACAGGACGTCGTTTATAAATTTATTTGAGGAGACGAAGACTGCAAGGACTATGACCAACCACACGTACTGTAGCTGTGACTGTACATTCACATACGTAAATAGCAGCACAAGTAACTGCTTCGTCCACATGCCAAAGTATAGCGAAAGACTAAAATTCACTCGATTCTAGTCTTTGGCATAGGGGATAAATCCGAATTGTGCATGACTGAAAATATATTATAGTGGCGTCCACCACCTCTTCATCCAAACGGATTCCTCAAGGGCCAGCTCCACTTTTTTTAACACACAGTGTTTGTCTTCTTGAATGAAGCTCTGAAATATAGGTAGCTTGGGTCAGTTCATCGGCTGTTGACCGTTGATCGGTTCGCCGAACTTGGCAATTGGCTTGCAAACTTTCCGTCACCAAATAAGAGTTATCATTGTCCTTGGAGTTGAAGTTCAAAGACGCGACAAACCTAGAGTATTTGGCCGACCTAGAAGCGCCGATAAAATCTATCAGACTTAATGGAAACGCTCAGCAGCAACTTCGTCAAACCGTCATTCTAGCCATCACAGGAAACAAGCCACTCACGTTCTTCCCGCCACTATCAGACTTAATGGAAACGCTCAGCAGCAACTTCGTCAAACCGTCATTCTAGCCATCACAGGAAACAAGCCACTCAACGTGCTTCCCGGCAAAAAAGGGTGGTGATTCTACCAGCAAACAAGAGACGCCTAAACGTGATAATGGACAAACCGGACTACATCAGTTATGCGGAAGTCTTCCTCAACAATACAGCTACGTGCCGACGCTAAGGACGCTAACAAGGCAAGCAACTAGCAAACAAAAAACACCAAATCTCCACAGGCTTACAAAGGAGGGATAGTGAAGAACGTGAGCTTGTGATTCAGCCACCCCCACTTCCACGGCCTCCCAAAAGTACACAAAGAAACAATACCCCTCTGACCAATAGTACCACTTCCTGGAACAGCCGGGAAGAACTACGGAACAAGTTGAAACGTCTCATCGGTGGTCTCTACACTCAACCAACAATGCGGGACAATGTTTGGAGAGACTGAAGAAGGTAAACATCGATCGCAGTTAAATAATTGTCTCGTTTGATGTGGGATCACTATTCCTGTCTTAAGCCTCGATTCTGCCAAGACAACTGTGGCCGAATTGTCTGACAATAGCGGCATGATAAATGAATCGCTGGGGAAAGAAGACCTTTGCCAATCGCTTGAATTCTGCCTGATTACACATTTCGAGTTCAAACGGAGGATATTGCGAACAACTACGAGGAACGCCAATGGGATTGCCAACTTCAAAATTATTACTGAAATCACAATGCAGAGATTGGAACAAATTGTGTTGCACGATAAATATCCCAGAATATGGATCCGCTACGTGGACGACACTTTTGTGATAATCGAAAGGAGTGAACTGCAACAAGTAAGCCAACTGTTAGACAATGTTTTCGACAACACCGAATTCACAATCGAAGAATAAATTAACGAAAAACTGGCGTCATTAGATTGCCCAAAGGATAGCTACAAACTGAGGTCTACAGAAAGGCGACACATACGGACCAAATCCTCAGCTACCACAGCAACCATCCAAATTGCCACAAACATAGCTGCGTTCGGACACTTTTCAAGCGGACCGAGACATACTGAAGCACAACAAAACCCAAGGTTAACGAAGTACACCTGTACAAATGGGTCCAGAGAAATCGACACCAAAGTAATTTGATCTAGATATCACTCAGGAAAACAAATAAAACCGATTCAACAGCACAGAATGGAAGGGAACGAGTCACACTCCCATATATCAAGAACACGACAAAGCTGTTATGACAGCACAATACAACAGTCGCTTATAAGCTCGCGAACACTTTGCAAAGGACTCTATCAAGACCAAAGGGAAACTTAGATCCAATGATGAAGAAGGTCATATATAAGATCCAATGCAAAGACTGCCACAAGCGGTATCTTGGACTAACGGAAGGAAGCTCTTCACCACAATATACGAATATAAGCTCGCAACTAAAGGACACAATCAATTTTCCCTCATCTCCGTGCGCAAAGATCAAGCAGGACACGAGTTCTACTGCAGAGGCGTTCGAATAATAGCTCGAGCAAGAACGAAGAAAGAGGGTGCATTCGTGGAAGCGTGGTACTCAGCTGAGAAAGCGCTCAACATATCGAAATTGATCCTATTTACTAACTACTAAGAGCAAGAGAACGCAAGAACCGCAGAGCTCTGAGCTGCGAAAACAACTAGATGGGAAACTCGTAAAAGAATCAGGAAAGCCTCATTCAAACGGACACATAAATTGTTTGGGGTAGGCTCTCAATCAATCTACCAAAGCATCAAACTAACCGGAGAACGTAGGAACACCAACCGTTACAATAGAAGACAGTGCGGTGCAACGAAATCATTAATTTCGAGAAGATCGGACCACAACGCAAAGCAAATTGAAAAGAGGGTCAGTTAACGCTAAGGAAGGAACTGCTGAAGACGGAAGGTGGAATATCCAATGAGCTCACGGGAACGCGGACCACATGCAACAAAAGATCACAAACGGACTAAAAATTGCTTTCCCTCCAAACAGCCAATCACGTGGAAGTTAGCACTTTAAATGCTGTATAAACGCACGCAGGTGGAGAGGATATACTCAACCAAATGTGCACTGATGTCTCCTCGTGAGGAGAGTTTGTAAGTCAGTTATCAAGCTCGGCGAACAGATCAACAGCTGCGTAATCAACAATTATTGATTGAAGCTCTGTCGTTTTGCAATTTGGCTGCGAATTCATTTATTGTCTGTTTTATTACCATGTCTTAATGATAACAATAGTGTTTCGATGACGGAAGAGTGACGAATCCCTTGTATTTGGTGCATTCGTGGAAGCGTGGTACTCAGCTGAGAAAGCGCTCAACATATCGAAATTGATCCTATTTACTAACTACTAAGAGCAAGAGAACGCAAGAACCGCAGAGCTCTGAGCTGCGAAAACAACTAGATGGGAAACTCGTAAAAGAATCAGGAAAGCCTCATTCAAACGGACACATAAATTGTTTGGGGTAGGCTCTCAATCAATCTACCAAAGCATCAAACTAACCGGAGAACGTAGGAACACCAACCGTTACAATAGAAGACAGTGCGGTGCAACGAAATCATTAATTTCGAGAAGATCGGACCACAACGCAAAGCAAATTGAAAAGAGGGTCAGTTAACGCTAAGGAAGGAACTGCTGAAGACGGAAGGTGGAATATCCAATGAGCTCACGGGAACGCGGACCACAATGCAACAAAGATCACAAACGGACTAAAAATTGCTTTCCCTCCAAACAGCCAATCACGTGGAAGTTAGCACTTTAAATGCTGTATAAACGCACGCAGGTGGAGAGGATATACTCAACCAAATGTGCACTGATGTCTCCTCGTGAGGAGAGTTTGTAAGTCAGTTATCAAGCTCGGCGAACAGATCAACAGCTGCGTAATCAACAATTATTGATTGAAGCTCTGTCGTTTTGCAATTTGGCTGCGAATTCATTTATTGTCTGTTTTATTACCATGTCTTAATGATAACAATAGTGTTTCGATGACGGAAGAGTGACGAATCCCTTGTATTTGATCTTCGACGTATGAGTTTTCCTCAGCCCCGCTACTAGAAACACTGTTGCGCAAGACCGAATCCACCACTGTTGGTCAAGATGGTAAATCTTATAATTCCTTGAATATTTATGTTTTTCACCATGGACACCGGGACAAATCCACTGAGCGGGTTTGGAATCACTTTCTGAAACCGTGTTCTAGTGTGTATGGCTCGGATCATCGACAGGTTTTAGAGACAGGGACTCATGGCAAGAAATGTGATGATATTCACCAACTGTATTCGTCTATAAACCGCAAAGCAGCGGAAAGATCTTGATGTTGCATTATTCGCAGGCGTTCGCAGCGAGTTAAATACGCATTTAATAAATTCAGTCATTTACGAAATTTTGGATACAGATTGCAACCTCTGCTGATTTACCAACTTCCTTCACCGTTTTTTTTCCGGTAATTACACCATAATTAATCCTAAGATACAGGAAATCATGTTATCACCTCAGTATTCCCTGCGTCGAGTTCTCATTCCGAAATACCAGCACTCAGTTATAAATAACCAACGAAAGACGAAGTACGTGTAGGTGCCTTAGAATGTCCTCAGTCAGGTTGTGAATCCGGAGGATAGCTCTCCAACAGAACTGTGAGAGTGTTGGATCTAGGTAACGTGTGCCACATTCGGCATATATACACAAAGAGGTTCTCTCATACTGGTATAAATCAAGTGAGGTTGTAGAATCGCACCGATTATATTGCTGAAAGAAAACCCAGAGCTTTTCACTCTTTTCACTGACCGTGGAAATACCGTGAAGGCTTTGTCGATCGTTGCAGCCTTAGCCACTGTGAGCTATTGTCGTCTCGTTTCAAATAAATCTTCCATTTGGTGTCGAATGACAGCAAGCAACCACACTCGTGTCTACAACGTAGCCACTTGAAGCTCTTAGGATGAAAAGGCTACTATTTGATCCCCCTCTAGTTCAGACATCTACTTTCGACACCAAACCGGGTCTAGTGTTGTTAAGTGCACAAGCGACATATCCTTCGACAGACTGATAGCCACACGGAATTCAGTAAGCACTTGTTAGCCGAAAAGCTCGGAGAGTTGATAATTACCAAGACGGATAGCTAGTTTTAGCAGGAATAACCTATGCACATTTTTGCCATACCAAGTGCAGCGTGGCGAAAGCAAACAGTAAGCAACTCTCCTAACATCAGTACGACTATACAGTTATTTAACTGATCAAAACCGTTCACTGACAATCAAGACCACTCTATGAACTGTGATTCCATAATGTACGTATCGTCGGAAAAAATATCACACCTAAGTGCTGCAGTCTTCAGACAAAAAAGCCTGCCGAAAAAGCATTCCAAATACGACTGTTGCGTAACCTCAAGTCAAGATAAAATACTTTAATCATTGTTTTGCAACCTCGAATATTAATTAATAACCTTAGATGAAGCTAGTCAAGGCCGGAATCATTCGGCTAGGGTTTTTACTGATCCAATTTTCCACGGGTTTGATTTGAGTTCGTAGTAAAAAAAAGCAAATGGGAAAAGAGAGAGAAATTTATTGTAACTAAATTTCTGTGATATTTGTGTCCAAAGGATGTAGCCAGTTTTTTCATACCATCATCATCCTCAGCACATGAGTCAGAAATGTAGTGACTGGAACCTGTTCGATCGGTTGCAATCATTTCGGTTCCTTATTCTGGCCTGGGTTTGCACTTTAAAAGTACCTGAAATAGCGAGGGTCATAGGAGCGTGAAAACGCTGTTTTGGGTATGCCTATTTATCAGACTGGCTTTCAAATGAGACACTAGACACTGGCAATCGCAAACTAGTGTAATGCGATTCGAAGTCGGCGCTGTTGACAGCGTAGCTGTCATTGTTTGACTGAACGAAAAAATGTGGTTATACTGCGTGCGCCGAAGACTGTGTGATCAACAGTGGGTTCCGAATCACCTTATGTTAAGTTTAGGAAAAAAAATTAAAACCCCAAAAAGCAATCAATACACCAGCGAATGCCAGATACGTGGATTTACCGTAACCATAGACGTCATGGTCATCAGGTCAGGAAGTACGGTCTACTTCACAGACAGTAAGTTTAGTAATTTTTAACAGATAACTGGAACTGTTTATGTGATTATCCCTTGTACTGTTTTCAGTCCAGCAAGTGTTGGCCTTTATCAGACGTTGCTGTAACATTTCGGGTGCACAAGTAGTTATTCACGCCAGTCGTTGTACCACTTAGCATTACAGGTGCCATGCAGGTGGCACCAGCACCTGTGAGTAGACTGCACAGACGGGGACACATATTGATCTGTATGCATAAACTAATGGTGCTGTAGGCGTCTGGCTAACTACAAGATTCCTGAATTTCGAACGTGTTTTTCACAATGCCATAAGAACTAAACAAATATTGGCAAAGTTCCTACATAAAATTTCCGGTATGGTCCATATTCGAACCATATACTAGAAACAGTTCGGCAGTGGTGACAATCTTTCAGGTTATTATGGAAAACCATAAAATTCTTTATAGAATGTTACCTCAAACTTCATGTATCCCAGGTAATGTTGTGATTTGAACTAAGATCAGAGGTTTATGTTGGGGCGGTAAAAACCGACACTGTTCCGGTGCAGGGACCTTTAAAATATCTCTCCTTAAAAGCTCCTTTTGCAGCAGCTTTCGTCAATCTAGTGCGCATATACAAAACCGAATCTGAGGTCAGCAAGTTGGTTGGTGTCTGAGACTACTTCCGTTCCCCGATTGTAATGTCCCAACAGAGCCTTACAAATCTTCTTACTTAATATGTGTTGTATCAGGGGAGCAATGGGCTGGGTATTCGGCAGAAGTTTCTTCACTTGAGTCAGGGCAAGACAAAACTCCGGTGGGTATATCAGAACTATTCCTCTAGCTTGTCTGTGGAGCAGCAGAGCAGGAAAAGCGAATATTACCATAAAAAAAGAATGGGAGAAATGCCAAAATGGCAAGCCGCATTCTGGTCCACACATGTGGAGAGTTTCCGAATTCGATTGTGTTACCAAAGCTGTGTGTATGCTTGATGAATGGAAACTCCTCCTTGAACGTTTCACTGCGTAGTTATCATACAGCTGGAAGATTGTATAATCAGCCTTTGCAAGAGGTATTCGCAGCCTAATGGAAGGTTATATTTAGCTGCAGGAATTTGGCAATAAATGGAAATCTGTGAACCAGGTAATGAATTGCCAGAGTATTTGGATGTGCACTTTTTACATGGGGAACAAAAACACATGTCAGTGCTAGAGCTGCCTTACCTGACAGCCGATTCATCCAATTACGAGCGCTCTACTTTGACAAAAGCTTTAGATCACTGGTCACTTCACCAGCATGAAAGCATCTACTCCGTGAATGTCGCGCACATATCCGCCTTTGTCACTGAAGGAGGCAATTGGACAGAAACCCATTAAACCATTTTCTATCTGCTCGACAATATCTATCAAATGTCGACATGTAATACAACCGGTTTTTGACAAGCATAATAGCTGGTCTTTTCTTGAAAAATAGAAACTCCCGGAGATGTTTCGGCTTTCATTTGAAGAAGGAAAGTTGGGAGTATACCTGCCATTAGGAGATTCGACATAATCAAGGGTTGACCACCCCAGTGAAGATTCGCAATAAATCTTTTTTGGTAAGATGTGCATGCTTGAAGTTGATGTTGAGTTGTAAACAGCCGGAACTAGAGTCAAACACAGGCGTTACAATTCACAAACTGTCATCTCACATGTACTAAGACGGGCGAATAACCTGAGGTTCTTTCTGGTCCTAGAAATTTTAGTGAAATCGGTACATTCAGAATTGTATCATGACCTAATTATGACTGCTACGGCAAGAATACAAGCAAAATAAAAGTTGTCCTTGAACTTGTCATGGTGTCAACGTAAAGAAAATGCGTTGTTTGTCCAATCGCCGCTCGGTCATTAACCTTGCTTTGCTTTTGAATGTTCGCGCTTGCTTTCTGACAGTGATTTGCTAAACATTGCCGTCAGTAGACATCAGTAAATCGATAATTTACTACGTTTGAAACAATTGTATTCGATCTCGAAACAAAATGCTGTGAGTTGGGAAATGACTTCCGTAAGGGGGGGGGGAAGATGGGACATAGTTAAATAAACATAATAGTCTTTCTCGGCCATCCGTAATCCACTTATTAGCACCTAAGACTTTTGACCAAACAATGGATCCTCACACCTTTACTTGTAATTTAATAGAATAGGAAAAAATATTCACTATCATCTTTGGACAAAACAATATTGGTGGACGTCGTTCAAATGGGACCCTTGAAACGGGAGTTGGAAGTGACGTAAACGGCAGTAGGTGTACTGCTCAGTATTTTTGACCAGATCAATGCTCAGCAGGAGAGTTACTTACTATGTATCTCTGTATATTTTTCTGGAACAGCAGTCTTCGGTTGCTCTTTTACGGACTACTATATGGTTTATTTGTTGACAGTGAGACATAATAAAAGATTCACTATTTTAAGAATTCTTATCCATTGATCCTTACACATGACATTATCTGTATCCACGCTCTTTGAGATGTATTTACGGTCCATACTCAGGCTCACTACACTTAAAGGTCAAGTTATCAACGGAATCTGACAGTTTGCAAGATATTCTAAGACACAAACCAAGACCCTGTTGGTTCTTCGGGTCTTCAGGCTAAGAAGTTGTCGCTCAAACGGCCCACCTACAGCGGATCATGTGGAGTATGACTCAAGGGTGATGGTGGGGATGAGTCCTACCTAAGTAGTTACTCAAATGATCAGCCACCGTAGGGCTCAGCGTTTGGCTCGTAATCGGAAATTCTAGGGTACGAATTCCTCTAGAGATTCTCTTGAGTTGAGCACTGCTGGTAATACTCAGTGTTATGAACCAGATGTATAATGCGCCTCGGCGATTTTGCTGTCGCAGCTGGATTAAATTCTAGTGTTATCAGAATATTCAACAGATGAAGCCATTCTTAACATCCCCATTCGCGGTAGCCCAGTTGGTGAACTGGTCGCCTAGTAAGTGATAGGTCCCGGGTTGGGTGTCCCTTCTAAGAATTCTGTCTCTTTGTTTGCTTCGTGTGTTCGGCTTCATGGTCGAGAAACGTGGTTCACTGAAGCTATTGAGCATGGCTGAAAGACGAATATGCCAGCAGTTTTACTTTACCATTGTGCAAATTTTGCCTTCCCACCCGAAGGCTTAGATCATTTAATTATTTGAACGGAAGAGAACAAACAGTGCCCCTTGGCCTGACCAACTCGGACTTCCTTTAGGGAAGTCCAGCTCTTTGGCAGTAGTTGCGCGCTATTTTTCCATTTGGCATAAAGGGACCCAGACTTGGGGATTGGTATACTGATGTTACAGAAATAGCACTGAAGATTTGCTCTACAGAACGAATGGCAGATAAGCAATCTACTTTGTTTCTCAACGGTCGTCCTGTTGGGTGAGTATGACTATACTTGCATTTGACTGATTTTAAACATAACACAGCAGTCAAACAACGAACTGCCGAATACTAAAGGAGGCTTTAAGATAGGATTTTGTTCGATGGTCTGATGATGAATTTATTTCAGCTTTCCACGCACGCGGAAGGGTTTAGTTTCGGGTATTACTGTTTGGCCTAGTATACGAACGCGAAGCAGTGCTTTCTGTGCGCGCACCAACCGGACGGGTTGAGGATATTTCCAAGCCAGAAGGAGAGTGATTTCAAAGGCCGTCTAGCGTAAGAGTTGAGAAAATATTTAAAAGAAACAAAAAACGATATGTTCTCCTAAGAACAGGAGAGACTAGGCGGCTTACAAATCAGCTGACTTAGTGTGGATCCAAGGTTACGATAGATCTGGAGTTGTTAGACCTAAAGCGAGAGCTTTGCGAGAAATGGACGGGTCCATCTATGATGTGTGGGGCGCGGGCTTCAAGGTGAACCATGAGTCATTGGAGGAACAGTGTACAGTGGTACTCACGGCGATGAGAGCCAGAAGGAGCGTTGAGTTGGTTCAATGAATTATCTACCACAAGCTGGCAAACGGGTGCTTTTTGTTACAAGTAAATCGGCCTAAAATGACAGAAGTCATATGGACAGCAGTATTCTCACAGGAGTGTGCTTCGTGGACCCTAATGCCATGGCCTATCAAGAAAAGGCCTAATGTGGCAGATCAGGTTCTGATGGTACACACATACAGTGTTATCCGATGTTCCAGTGAATAGCGGAGTCCGGAGACATAACAGAGTCCCAACAGGAATACGGCACACAGCAGACGGAAGGCATACATGAACGGTTCAACAAAGACCATAGCATGTTTATAACTCCCCCTATTTAAACAGATTACTGGATTAACTGCTTGAACCAGGAGTGATAAACAGCCTGTCTGAAGGTCAGTTTCCTCGTTAGAATCTGTTTCACGGTAGTATGTTCTTCATGCCCATTAGAATGCTTGATTTTCCTTCAGTAACTTTGGATTGTGCAAAAACAGTTGTCCGAGTTCCAAGAACGGAACTGTGTGGAACAGAGCATTTAAAAGCAAAATCTTCAGGTATGCTGTTGTTTTACTTCCGGTTTAGATAGCAATTAACGAGACGTATGGAGGGACATCTTCAGGTATGCTGTTGTTTTACTTCCGGTTTAGATAGCAATTAACGAGACGTATCGGAGGGACATTTCTGGGAGATGATTCTCACCGGATAATGAACTTCTCTTGTGCCCATACGTAATCCAATTTCCACTGTAGACCTCATTGGTAACGTTTTGGGATTATGGCAGTATCTGGTAGCAAAAAACGGAATTTGTTTTACTTGCACCGACTGAAGCAGAATAAATGCTACGAATCGAGTCGTCACTGACTTTGTCATAGGTAAGTCCTGTAATTTTTTCTGCAGACTCCTTAGAAAGCAACCAGTAACATGTTATACCAATTTCAGCTTGATTAAATAACTGAATTCCATGATTCATAAAAAGCCTACACTTCGCTAGTGACGTATAGTGAAGAGTGGAGTATACTGGAGTAGAGTGATTACATTAGCCCAACTCCCATGGGAACGTACGTGCAAAACCCTCTGGCAAATTCTGGCTTTGATTTAATCTTGAAAACACTTTAAGTGATACCATCAATTGCTCACTATGGTTCTGTGGTCCCTTGTGTGAGACCGAATTCTGATGTATCAGCCGGTTTGCTTCTAAGCTTTAAAGTTGCCACACCCTTATGCAGGACACATGGATTCTGAGTACCTTAAAATTCTGCCTGATTATACGCAAAATCTGGAAGGCGCCATGCTCACGAATATTCAGGTTGAACAGGCTACCAGTGAACATTAGAAACGCTGAATGTTAGCAGCAGTTGGAGATTGAATCAATGCATTTGGGCCATTGAACGTTGTGTAGTGGCACTAACAAAGGCATGAACCGAAATATTAAACCTGATTTTTTCCACTCCTTTTATTCCAATCTCCGTGATCTTCAACGGAGAAAGTACTCCATCGTTGCTGTAAGCATCTTCGCTAAACCATTTACTTAAATGTCTTTCTGTAGACGGCATTTTCTGTTTTTGTTGTCAAAGCATTTTAGTTATCAAGGA
>NW_008751783.1:777702-809000 GCF_000715545.1 Opisthorchis viverrini
ATTTTAGTTATCAAGGATGATGCTCTCGTAAAAAAACCTTTCCCGCTATCGGGCCAAACAAAACATTAGGTGAAGAACTGCATATTGACACTTGTTCACTCAAAAAATAGCAACCGGGCTGTTACCAGGGTTTCGTCGGTCCCAACGAGCTGCTGTGTGTGTTTAATCGCTTGTTATTTTATTGGATTGCCACAGTTGTGTCCGCAAACAATCTTCGGAATGTGACAGAACACTTTGTCTTTGCTACAGAAACCGACTTTCTGCTATGAGGACTTCCAGTAGGGGAACCTTCAGAGGAGAAATCATTATTAATGACAATTTGAATATCTCAACGAGGCACCAAATGATATGGCGGCAGACTGAACGAAGTGGGACAAATGTGGTGAGTCGCCCATCTCTACTCTAGCTTGTTAGATTAGACTGAACTGTGTAGCAATGAGGATTGGCAGAACCAGCGTTCCCTTAAAATGCCACAGGAAGAGCCAGATCAGGTGACGCTTTACACCAATGGGACTAGTTTCATCACACGAAGATTAGACTAATCATCCTATTGCTTTTCGGTGTATAAGTCTGCCCTGCTATCGAAAGTGATTTTTAGCAAATCACCGAAGAGGCCACTTCACTCTGGCCGGTTTTTCACGCTAATGCTTATCATTAGACAGCAAGTTGTCAGATTAAAGTAAGTCGGTTTTCAGAACAAAATTGTTTCAATTTGTGACCTAGGCAAAAGAGACTGGATTTGGTGCACCACTAGGGAAACCGGCACGTATACACCGTTCAAATTCTGGGTGACAGCAACTTCAATTTCAGCAAATGGTGAAAAAGCGTGTGCAGTTTGCTTTAAACCATTCATTTTATCATGTGGACTCTTCGAAGGCTTTTAGTTGCCGGAGGGAAAACGGCGTCGTCCACTGGACAGCTGTTTACCCACCAATTCTCAATTCTTTGAAGTTAGCATTTTATGTGCACCAAAAAACGGATTCTGTTAGAGAAATCCAGCCCAGGCGCCTGCACCGCCTACCGAAGCATTTGGCAAATTTATACGCGTCATCTCATAAACTGGATTTGAGAGTACCTAACGGGCTCTCAAATAGAATGATAGATAAGGAGATAGATCAAAAGAGATGGATAGATAGATAGATAGATAGATAGATAGATAGATAGATAGATAGATAGATAGATAGATAGATAGATAGATAGATAGATAGATAGATAGATAGATAGATAGATAGATAGATAGATAGATAGATAGATAGATAGATAGATAGATAGATAGATAGATAGATAGGTAGATAGGTAGATAGATAGATAGACAGGTTACTCAGTAGATCAGTCTTTTCCATTTCATCGCGAAATGCAGGTAGTTAGACAAGCATGGAACCAAAAAATCACCTTCCGCTTTATTCTTACATGGTCTAAGCAAATGCTGTAGAGTGAGGAAGAATGTTGCTAAGTAGGAAGCAGTGAGTCATTTTTTTATTCGACAAAGGATTCTCTTGTTAATAACCCAGGACGGTCATTCACCAAAGTGCCGTTCGTGCGATTTAACTATAAATTTTCCACCTAATTTAATGTGTTAAAAACATTTTATGTACCACGTGAGAAATTGTATCTCTCAAGAATACGGGAGTTTATATGCGTCTGTGTATGCGCATGCAAGAAGCTTATACAAGAGAATCATTTTCGCAAAATACGCAATCCAGACGTACTACACTACTCATGAGGTTGCTGAAAACTCTTCGGCAATCGCTGACCGGTTTTGCGCTTCCTAGGGCTCATCGGGTAGGCGCACTCCCCAAGCTTCCGTCAGCCTTATGTTTTGCCCGAATCCAAATAGTTAGAAATCAGAGGGATACATCATAAACGAGAGATTCAGCTAGGCTGCAGGTGAATCTCTCGTCGAAACCAACTTGACACGCAACTGAGTGTATTTCGTCATGCAATCCATTGTTCGATAATTCTGAGAAGTCCAACTTTTCTTTTCAGTAGGGCTTGGTAAACAACCGGTAGTTTTCACCAATACCAATTGCTTACCAAGCTCTTCTAAAACGATGACTTCCCAGTCGGTTCCGAACCTTTTCCAACCGATTGAAGTCCAACTTTTCATTGGAATAACGAATGCCATTTGTACATCTGAAGAATACAGACCCTAAATGTACTGCGCTTAACTACGTGTAGAAGGTTTTATCTTTGGATTCGTTAGAAAACTTAACTTCTGAGCTGTGGACCATTCTTCCACCGGATTTGAAGCGACAATTTTATTTTGTCCTTGTGTGGTATTAAGTGAAGTGCGTCTAATCTGCGTTATGACTAGTCCTAAACAACTTATCCCGAATGCCTGCTGAGACTACAAGAAAAGCAGTAGGAAAGTAGTAGCGGTTGAAGCCCTGTAAGAGTGGACAAGATCCCATGGAACATTCGTGTATACAACACACTGACAGAATCACTTCACTTGTTGGTGAAGTATCAACTTCCAAATCAGTACCGACAATCTAACATAAGACAGTGAGGGGATAATTTTTAGCCAGGAAACTTCCGTCAGAAGACTTCAAACAGCGTATCGTTTGAGCAGCAAAACATGCGATAGGTCATGAAGCATCCATACGCGGAACACAACTGTGCGGTCTGACGATGTCCACACAGTGGAATACAGTATAGTGTTGTTGCCACTGATCTCACTTCAAGGATATGATGCAATCAGTCCCTTGTGGTCTTACTGGAAAAGGGTGTGTTGGTGGAGCAGACCTGTGAAGCGTTGTTGACTCCAGGACATTTAAATTACGTTCCAAACAATCGGTATGAGCACGAAAAGATATTTTTAAATATTTGTTAGGGAACGGTAATACTTTTAGGCGAAGGAAACTCCTCGTACTTTCGATAAGACTCCGCACCCTATCTCTCGTGAGATTTGCCTCGTTCCGTAGATGTGCCGTTTGCTTCCGCGCACTCAAAATCAGGACAAATAACTTGAAGGAGAAGGCGAAATTTCCCTTTATACTTTTAGTAAAATCTAAATTTTTCTGTTTTTTTCTAACGATAAATAGAAAGTTTGTCAAACTATGCCCCGGTTAGTTGAGGAGTTATTTTTCATGCTCCGTAGAAGACGGCAGTGAATTTTGTTGAGGAAATAACACCATGCAACAAGTGGGAAGAGATAAACCACAAAAGGACCAAAGGGTGACAGCGGTGCAAATAAAGGATAAGTTTGATTCTAAACTCCAGACAAGCTAGTCTTCAACCGAAAACTATCAGTTTCACTTGAGGATGATGCACATTCACTGTTAAGGCTAGAATTTAGACAAAAAGTTATGGTAACTTCTGGAATTTATGCTTGGAATCCGTTGTCGGTCACTATTTTACCGCCACTACCCTAACTTTGAGACTTGGTTGCACGTTCCTAGAGTAAGTTGAGCGTATAGCTGATCGTTCCGTCCACTTGACCAATCAGCAGTTCAGCAACCTTATGAGTAGTGTATTACGTCTTTAAATGTATCGCGATATTTCGAATATCGTACCAACGGAAACATAAGGCGGTCCGGTGCAGCACATTAAGTTGCTGAAAAGCACCATAAAGGAGTGATTAGGTAAGTCTTTCGTCAAAACCAAATCAGTGTGCAAATGAGTGTATTTTGCTGATTTACATTTTCGTCGAGTTTTGGACTCAAAATTCGTTGTTCAGTGTGGTTGGTATTCTTCGGTGTATTTTAAACCAATGACCAGAAATGCGGTTGCGACATATTGTAGTTGTTGTGAGCTGTCATAAAACCCACGAAAATGGTAAGAGCTGACTCCATTTTAGATTGGCATTAACCAATTAGGGAACTGAACATAGAATGCTGATCAGTGGTACGCACACGCGGAAACGAGCAACATATGCCTAGGGAGGCGTACCGAAGTAGGCATCCTTCTACTGTAATTAAATGCTTCAATGAAGCCTTATATGACTTTTCCCGCCAGAAAACCTGTACTACTAAGTGGAGTCACTTAAAGTGATAATGAGTAGGATATCCAGTACAATAAACTCAAAGAGGCGAGAGATAAACCCCAGACAGTTCACTAAGTTTCCTTTACACAGTAGCTAGAGCCAGCAGTACCCAAAATAGCAGCATGTACTTGAGTTTTACATTTATTCTCCACGATTACGCTTGGTGGATTCAAAACCTGATGTCTATCGGTGTCACTGGTTAGGTTGACGTCGCCGAGCTGCCCAGACGGTATTAGGTTGTGTCAATCAAGAGGAGAGATTTTTGTTCAAAGTTGGGTAGAAACCCAAATACATAGAATGTGTGAACAGTGTTAGAAAACTTAAAATGTACTTATTGGTTACCACGGTAGTTCCACCTTGTATTTCAGCTGATAATTCTGACTATGTTGTGCGCTTCTCTGGAAAACTAATTGCAGCCAGCTGGTCTTATCGAGGCGGTTCGATGTTCTTCCCATCCAAGTGAATTGAATGAATTGGGCATGTACATGTCATAGATGACAAGTCGACGATTATGAATGCTCCGGTTGACTACTATTCAGGGAAGACTGCCTGCAAACACAGAAAGCTTGATAGGCCAACGTTGGATAATATAGACAATTAAGTCACTCAGTCGCTGATTCAACAGCAGAGCTTGACAGATCTTCACGATTTTCAAGGTCTGATGGCACCAAAACACAGGTTATCGAAGATGAATTTCATGCTTGTCGGTGTAGATAGGAAAGTTTCAGTCTACGTCGTACCTGTTGAACCTCACATTACGAAATTTCCTTAGATAGTAACTTCCGACTAGGTGACACAGGGTAGAGTTCTAAAATGACCAAGGTTGTGTAGATTAATCAAAGCACTTGATGGGTACAATTTGGAAAATATGAAGCCCAAAACTGAGGCCATTATTAGTTTTGCTGTAGAAATTTTAGGAACGACTTTAGGAAATGGCCCAAAGAACTGAAAGGACAGTTATGTAGTCAAGTTGTCGTTAAGTCCTTAAGTTGCTTTCATTTGCATTACAGTGGTTCATATGGAGTTTCAAGGCAAACACTGTGAGCAGGTGGACTTTCTTAGTCACTGTCATTTGACAGGAACCAAATTATTTTGTTTACTGCGGTCTGCATGACAGTTCACAAAAGCAAAACTCAACATAACCATATTACTTCTGAATTGTTCAGAATTTATGTAAATGTGTCAGACAGAACAATAACTACTGAATGTGACATTTAAAGAAAGCGTTATTCTCCTGTGTTTTGTGCACTTTGTGCTTGTCATTTTTTCATTGGATACCACTGGTGAAAATATGATTTGTAAACGTTATCCACCTTCATGAAACTGCCCGATGAATTTAATTACACTGTGAAACAGTTTCTTTCCAAGATCACACGAGATTTCGGAAACACTTATCCTCTCATATAATCTTAAGTTTCCTTTTGACGTCTGAGTTCTATCGACTAGTTCTGTCACAACAAAGTTGAGCCACCGGATTTTCCATGTTCTCCCGTACAGCTCCGTTGAGCACAAAAGTTCCTGTGACTTCCTTCTACTGCATCGTCTGAAAGCAATAGGACATTGTTCACTAAAGCATGATAACTACAAGAAGCCAGACTGTTACAACTTTCCAAATAAAACCCTGCTACTGTGTTCCGTCACCTAATCGGCAAATTGAATGGACACCTAACTCATATGGGCAGGCACCACTCACGAAAAGATAGGAGTAATATGGGTGAGCAAACACACATGAATTCAAAATAGACTCCCGAAAATTCGACAACAGGGAACAGGGCGTTTTCAGTCACCCGGCAATGACACAAGCATGCACGCAAACTGAACAGCGCTACAAAATTTTTCCTGTTTAAAACCGCGTTGAATCATCTTTATAGGAATATATACCATAAACTAAAAACGTGGCAACCGATGTTGAGCGTTCGCAAGTACATGCTAAATTAAATTGCGTGATGCATGCTAGCGTGATTGGAATAAGCTGAGTAAATTTTTCTCTGTTGGATAGGCAGTGTGCGACTTTTTGTGTGCATTGCATGAAAGTTTTGATTCCATAACTTCTTTGATCGACTTCTTCGCATCAAAATAACTTATTGTGTTACGCTTACTACTTGTTTTGTCCCATTTCAAGAATTCACTATATTAGCCACATGGTTTTTAATGGTCGACTTAAGACTAAAATTTAACATTCATTTTGCGTTGGGTTTTAAAGTTATGTAACAAAAGTGACTTTTTCACATCGGTTCCACATCCATACATAGTAGTCACCAAAACGGCCGCTTTGTACTTCCAGGTTTTTCTCCGGACCGCTTTATTCGTACATGTTGAAGTATTGACTGCAGTTTTATATGTGAAAGCCTGTAATTACCCACGAAAATCCAACCACATATCACTAACTTTTGAAGTTGATCCGTAAGTTTAATCTCCACGTCCGGCCAAAAAAAACAAGACTGAGTTTTCCCGTCAGCCGTCAGCCGAAACTAACCTTGCTGCTGTTCTGACACATCACTCTGCGCTATTCTACTTTCAAAAGGTTGTATGATGCAAAACTGATGGGTTCAGTACCCAAAGACGACGATTAATTTCCACCCAAATATAAGTACGAAATCAAGGAGAACGGATAGAATGTATCACAAATTGGTACACTTTAAGGTTCAGCGTTTCACCATCATTTCTCTCCATCACCACCGACCGGGAAGACAATGAACACGTCAGATCCCTGAGAGTGCAATGGACGGTCATCAGGACACTTCCATGGAAAGCAGATCACATAGCCTCGCTTCCTGTTCTATATAAGCCAATCATTCCTGTCAAGCTAGTTCAGTGTGACAATCACCTACCGGTAGCGAAACAGCACTGAATCTGAGTGATACCGCCATGGGGTCAAATCCTTGTTTTCACTTCCGCTGGAATGATTTTTCATTTACTCAATTTCGGTACTATTGCTTTTTTGGTCATGAAGATATCGAATTAAAACCACATATGTTAATAGTTGGGTTTAATAAATATATTCACTGAAGCGTACGGTAGCAGTACCCTAATTAAGAGTTTTAAAGAAAGGATTCATCGCTACTGAGCATCAACAACGAGCAACATGACTTAAATTAAACACGACAGGCTTTCAAAAAATTGATCAGCAATTTCGACGCATTCAAATTCATCCAGCAAATCTGCTCAACTTCGTCTTGAGCCTGACAAGCTCAAACTAAGTGGATTGGGTTTCTGGATTCCCACCTAGAAAGAAGAAAGAGTTGACTGGGGTCCCGTTTTATGATTGATGGTTGACCCGTTTCAACTGCACTCACATTTTGGATGACACCGCTTTAATACAGTGGATTCAGTTTTGTGAACAAAATCTGAGGTTGACATTTTACATGCAAATAAATCGAAACTTAGTCGAAATTGGTGTGCAGTCAACAAATAAGTCAGACTTCAGTACTACATGAACGTAGGTGTTTTATGCGATAAAAATTAGATTAAAGAAATTCTGAAAGCTCAGCACACTGACGCTGTCAAGAAACAGAGGTAATAACTTAAAACATGTAGGCATTCACAAACTTGTAGCTTGGTGTTTCCAGTTTCCGTGAGACAGTGAAATTTTAAAATTTTATCACAACCTGTATGGTCCAGTGATTGTTATGTACCTTGCAGGATTCCTGGTAAAAGCATTCAGTAGGAAGCGTTTATCTTGTGCAATCTGGTGCTCAAACTACAACAGGCGGGTGGCAAGATGGTTCGATATTTACTGCCACGTTTTTACTTCGTCGTACTGGATGCCCAACTGACTGTTAGATAGAACATGTGCAACAAGGTAGAAAACGGAGAAGTCGCAGTTGGCCAATGTTGAGGCCGGGCTTAAAACCTATTGTAGAGTTTACCGAACTGATAACCAGAGAGATGAATACCACAATCATTCAAAGAGGCGGTAGAGTAGTATGGTCAAAACACCAATTACCCTAGAATATTTCAAGCACCTCCAAAGGAGTGCGTGACATGCATGTCCTCGTGGAAGCTTTTTTATAAGCCAAGATAAACATTTTGCACCCACAGGGTGGATGTTCAGCGGCTTAACACTGTGAATTTAAATTAAACCCAAGGACTACGGGCAGTCCTCGTGTAGAAAGAATAACTTCTGGAATTTGCGAGAGACTCGTGTTCCTACAATAAGCAAGCTGAACAGCGGGAAACACTGATTCTATGAGCTATCAGATTACTAAGTGGCGCTCGGTGGGAAGCATTCATAGAAGAAAATGCTTGACACCGCATGAAGTACCACAGAAATGAAGATATATAAATGCAAACCTCGGAAACCGGTGCCAAGTTCTTTTAAAACCGGTAGAGGAGGCAATTTTGGAACAGATTTTTTGACGTTTCTCCGTCGTTTTCGCTGTAACGTAGAACACATGTCTAAGGAATATGTATTCTGAAGTAAATATGTATTACTCAACTCCCAGCTATGAGTAGACGCGCACAGGAAATGCACATCTATTTTTAACGTGGATGTAAAGGCGAGCTACCTCTGACCAAACAGATCAAAGTTAGCCTAGAACCCATCAGCGTAGCTTTTTAAATGTTATATTAGAGAGAGACTCATTTCAATCGCCATCTAGATATCCCGACCAGGAACTTTTCTGTAACCAATACCGATGTTGCTGTAAATCAGCACGTTCCTCAGAACTGGGGCTTTACAAAATATTCGGATTTTGTGAATCGCAGACACATCACAGCGAAACTACGCGTACAGGCACAGCAATCCATAAAGGATGGCTTAAACTGAGTGGATTAGGAAATCAGAATCGTCCATGGACCTTCGTCACAAAAGGTGGAAAGTTAAACAACTGATAAGAGGGTTGAGGCCAAAACTTGGAGAAATGTGTCATTTGTAATTTGGTTGAAGATTGTCGCCATGTTTTCCGTCTCGATGAACAACCGCATGGGTGGATGTTCTTTGAAAGTGTCTTGGAATAATATGTAGAAACTCTAATCGTTGCAATGACCATAAATTTTCTACACTATTTGATGAGTAAATACTTACTACTAGCAAATAAATAATTTCATTTGGAATAACATAACCAAAATCAAATCCTGTGATGGAGCAATATTAGTGATACAATGCTCGCAGACAAAAAAAACAGTGAAAGCACTCTCGGTAACGGGTGGATAGGTTTTCTCTTGATTGCGTGAGACAAAGCTGTCGGCTTTTTGACAGAATACCAAGTGATGTTTATCTGAAATCAGTGACTGAAAATCCAGCCTTCTCTCTACTCTGAGAAAGTGTCGCATTTAACCAATGTATAACAGGTGGGTCGCCCTGAGTAACGAGCAGACGGTTTTAACCATTCCATTGGTGCTGGCAATTTGATTGTCCCTCAAACAAACATTGCGAAAAAATACGTTTTAAATGCATTACGCAGCACAGATGGCAGGAAGGTTTTCGTGCACGAAATTCCTGAAAAACGGGAGCATAACGGTTTCGAATGGTTTCGAAAATTTTCATTTTCCTCCCGTCAAACAAAAACATGAACACAGTACAACCAAATTCACTAAAAATAGTTTTGAAATCGACCCGTAGACATAAGCTACAAGTTAATTCCATTAGTAATTGAGGTTTGACGCTTTGGATATTTCCTAAGTGATCTCAGCGTGTGCTCACAAAGCTTGCTGCTGAGAAGGAATACCACTGTTTCGTCCTGCAAGCATTTGCACGTTTCTTGTAAATTAAGAAACAATGATTGGCAAAAGTCTACCTTATTTGATTAGGTGTACATCAGCGTTCATAGGAATTACTGACATTTTAATAAACTCGTAGATATTTATCCAGCATTTTTCTTTTTTCTTCTATATGGCTTCGATAAAACTCCATTATGGGTTGACTACACTTAGGTAGGCATATTGACCAAAACATAATTGAGGGTGGCACATTCCTTCAGCACGTAGAAAACAAATAAACGCAGTCCTGTTTATGCATCTTACGTGGGACCAGGACAATCGATTACCGTCCGGGATTGTTAGTGATTCTATCTGTCTATCCATCTGTTTATCTATCTATCTATCTACTTCCTATCTAGGGACCAGGACAATCGATTACCGTCCGGGATTGTTAGTGATTCTATCTGTCTATCCATCTGTTTATCTATCTATCTATCTACCTTCCTATCTACTTATTTATCTAATCCGTGCTATTTATTTAAGGTGTACAGTCTATCTAATACTCAGCCCACCCACTTACCTATCGGCTTATATTTCTAACTATTTTACCGCACTTTTCAGCTTCAGAGAATGATACAAACTAAGCGTAAATCAAACGAGAGGCAAAGAAAACTAACCTCCAATAAACAGCTTCTGTGGATTAGCTGAAGGACTTACGCGACAAACTTTGTTTGAGCAAATGTCGCGCGAGCTGATTCAAATGTCTTTGGCAGCGGGGGATAGCCACGTGAACATCTGAAATGCAAGTGCCTGAAGGGCTTTAAAACTTTTTCAAACACATTGAGCGCATTCTGTCGCAGTAAGAAGGGAAAAAGTTTTTCAAATTTCTAGATCGTGCATGTTTCCGTCTATGTTTACCATCGTTATTACTTCACACCCGATTTATTCTAGTCTCTAGGGAAGAAATATAATCGAACGAAGTAAATCCACCTATGAGACCGTATGCTTTAAGCTAAATCTACTTAATACTGTTGTCAAATAGTTTCTTATAACGGTATGTATATTAGCTCAGTCATCAAGAGGGAAACAAACAATGATTGACCACGCCTTTTGTGTGTCGAGTTCGGCGCTTTGCTTGTTTGCCATAATTTTATAGATTGATGACAGGATTCTCCTCCCCAATCCTGTGGGATGTTTCTAAGTGCTGAAAGTCCAAAAATTGGTCTACCATGACCCTCTGCTGGAATTCCTGCAATAATTCGGCAGGCATCAAAACAGGACAGCAATTACCATTCCTTCTGTCGAAAAGGCCATGCACTTTAAGAAAGTAATTATAAAGCTGGTGCATATGGAAGACAATGATGGATGAGCTGTAGTTACCCTGGACATCCAAATTGGCATGACTCGCAGATTCACATTAACTACAATAGATTTCGGAACCACGGCGACCTTGAAATGTCGTCGAAGCACTCGTCAAGATATCACGTGAAAAACATTTTTCAAAAAAACTTGGGACTCAGTCTCATGCGGAGAACAAACAGTTTTCTCCATCATATTCCAGAAAATCGCGCGAGATAATGTTAACGTAGCACAGTATATGAGTGATTCAATTCGTTCAAGTGGAATTCGTCTTTTAAAACACTGTGGATCATTTTCCTCTAGTGGATAAATTACACTTGTAGGCGATAGCTGGAATCAGATTTTTACGTCATGGACGCGGTTTACATTGTTTGCCAAGGAGCCCTGCCTGGTACGCCAAACAAGACCCTTACTTTTATGCCAGAATGTTTGTTTTCATTTTTCAATGAAACATACAAAATCCACATTGCCATCTCAAGTAAGGCTAAAATGATAATCGCGATTAAATATGAATTTGGCTGCCACGCATTGTCATTATGCTTAGTCTTATTGCTGACGCACCATCTTGAGGTTGTGAATGAATTTACTGGGTCTATTTGAAACGTGTAACCAAGTGAAGGAACCAAGTTTCGATTCAGTGGGGTCTAATGATGTACCTGCAAAACGCATTATGATTCAGGCGGGCTACAATACAGTCTGCCTAGGGGAAAGCATTACAGAATTCATTAAAACGGCTGCGGCCTAAGTGAGTAGCTGGGAAATAATGCAAAGCACGTATGAATCAACAAGTTCAGACAACTTACTGACACAACTCGGACTATGATTTATCTCACTGGAGCACGATTGTTACAAATGACTACCTGCTAGTTGATTATGCTTATCAGGGGACGGAAAAACAAGGAAACCGACGTTTG
Source organism: Opisthorchis viverrini (assembly GCF_000715545.1). Classification (NCBI taxonomy): domain Eukaryota; kingdom Metazoa; phylum Platyhelminthes; class Trematoda; order Opisthorchiida; family Opisthorchiidae; genus Opisthorchis; species Opisthorchis viverrini. Next base: position 789,601 of record NW_008751783.1, read on the forward strand.
TTCGTGCCTTAGTGCAACAAAACTACGCATGCTAATCTGTATGTTCGAAAGAAACTTAGCCGAATTGTTTAAATTACTACTGTTTGTTTGTGTACCCAAGACACTGTACCACCAAATACTGTTTTACGCTCCTTTCTTAATAAAACTAAACTCACCCATGGCCTCTCTGGATTCTTCAAATGAGTGAACAATCTCTCACCTTAAAATTAAACCAGAAATTCATTTGACAGAGTGAAGAGTGGAGAAAACCTGCTTTTCTCAACGGAATTCACAGGAAACCTAACTTCTACTGCACTGAACCTCAAGTCTAGCAAAGAATATTTTTCTCCCACCTTCACCTTCCTTTCTGTCCGTTGTTGCCATACTACCCGGCGGAATCACGATGGCATCAGTGTACACAGTCCTAGACAGAAGTAACCGGGGGCGGACCACCCGACCACCCCGACCTTTCGATCAGTATGTTTGCACCCAAAAAAATGAGCTAACTCACTTTGGTTTCATGTGTGAGTTCTCCAAGATACCGTTTCCAAACGGATGATCTTGTTTGGAAGTAACTGATGGCTAAAGAATAGAGCGGTAGAGTTGCTTTATCGTGTCTGGTTTGTCGTTTGATTTTCCAAAATGTTTTGGTCTCATGTTTGACCACGGACGATTAGGAGATCCTTTTGAAAATTTTCTGATTAGTTAAAGTATTCTTTTTACCAGGATTGTTTTATCAGTGTATCTGAAATTGCGTTTTCATTCGAAATGAACATCCATTCTAAAGAGAATCTTCAGAAAAGGGTCACCCATTGAAATTGTGCAGATTCGACTAGAAAGTCATGGCATGCATACTGTGGTCAGCACGTTTTCCCAGCGTTACTTCGCTGTCCTTATAGTGTATCATTGTAGACTATTCTGCTTTCTCGGTGAAAGTGTGCGCATTTTGCGAATCCTTTTAAAGTTTTTGGATGCTTCTGCACCTCAGTTACAACTACCTGGTTATCACAACGAAACCGTCACATTTATCTGAAAGTGTTTTAAGCGACAGATGGTTCGCACCGGATGACCTAGTTCTATCTTGTATGTGTCAAACTCTAAGAGATAGATAGATAGACAGACAGACAGACAGATAGATAGATAGATAGATAGATAGATAAATAGATAGATAGGTAGGTAGGTATTCTGATGAAAGATTAGGGCATGTTGAAGTGGTTTCGACTAGTTAGACTGCATACGTTTCATCCGCAGTTGGACGCGGCAAGGAACACTCGGTTTACGCGTGTGACCAAAACTGGAGCATTCATATGTGCGCTTTTCAGGAAAACGATGATAAACAATCGGTGAGTACTTCGTGCTCGAAAATGTCTTCCATGAGTAAACATTAAGTTCTGTCCTATTTTTCTTTGTTTCAGTTGTTGTGAGAGTGAAAGTCATTCGGTAACTTCCAAATTATAGCTTCTTAAACTCTTCGGAAAAATTGGCTCCTTGGATATTATGCTATTTGGGTATGTATCTCTTCCAAGGCCACCGAAATACCTGTAACTCAAGTTCTTATTAACTCAGGTAACATCACTATATCCGAGTTGAATTGTGTAGCATTACGCAGTTTAAAATGGAAAGTGGTGTTCTAGAAAACAAGACAGCGCTTTTTACAAGAGATCTGAACTTAGTTGAATATCAGCAAAAAGTTAGTCGTAAAGACCATTCAAGATGAAACATTTTGTTGGAACCTGACAGGAAAAGGTTGTAAGCAAGCGGAAAACTGTACATTTTACTATATCAACGAGATCGTAGACGATAGATTTATTTTGTCAGATAGTTTCTACAGGTGCGGCTAAACTGCGTGGGATGCTAGGGTCTGTATTAATTTTTTTTACTTGCTGCTAGAACCACCAACGGTAGAAATGAGGTATCGCTTAGTAATGGCTGGTGGTTTTTAGCAATATCTAAATAAAATGTTGTTAGTAGTGTGAGGAGATTTGAAAGATTCACTTGAGATTTCACCCCGGTAGTGAAGGCAACCTAAGGTGAAAAGGCAAGAAGCGCTGTACAACTGCTTCCTAATTAGGTGATTGTGGAAAACCGGTTTAACAGCTCGATAGGTGCCTGTAGACGATGCAGTATTTACTCTTTTCCAACAAATTAGAGAAAATAAATGGCATCGGAACATTGCATAAGCTAGTGTTCATTTCAGCCAACAGTCCACAGAAACAGTTCTTCGTCAAAGGCTGCATCAAGGGTCCTGATCAGTAATAACCCAAGTGCGCCGAAGAAAAATGATCCTTTTCTAGGTATTTTCTTTTCTAAGCTACAATATCCCAGCAGTTTAATAATTCATTTCAAGGCAACACAATTAGCAGGGAGTGCATAAATCACAAAATATAACGGTGATTCCACTAAACTAATCCACCAGACGTAGACGGTTACTTTACTTTAGTGGTGGTTTGTTGCACTCAGTTGGCTATATTGTTTGTCACGGTTTACTTTTTTATACATTCCTTCACTTTCTCAGGTGAACCTTCGGGGATTTTCTAAATGTGCTTCTCGTAGTTGCAGAAGGAATCAATCATGCAAGAGACCTCAAATGTTCTGTTCCATGGATACAAAACTTTGGACCGGAATTCCTCCAGAAAGATGAATCAGTCTATGAGGAAATGTTGAGAATCTCTATACAGATGCTTTAATCCTGTTAGAATTCATCACTAGTCCATATCTTTTGAGGATCAAGATGGATTTGAACGCCTAAAATTCCGGTTCGTAGGCTACCTAATTCGAAAGCTTTTGCGTACAAGACGAACAGTACAATCGTTTGTAAAGCACTCAGCCGATAGTAGGTGAACGGGTTTCGCATAGCTCCTAGTGCAACAAGCAAAATAATCTGGTTACTTGTATGGCTTATTCCATTCAGGATGTCACTTGAAATTAATGGGAACTGAGGAGTGTATGACGTCCAACTTCAGAATCTACGCTGCAGAAAAAGCCGTTTTACACAAAAAAGCTAGGATAAATGTAGAGCAGTTTTATCTTTACTGAAAATCATCATTAGCATTTGAAGAAGATCATGATTGTAATAGCATCTGTCAGTCAACTTCTTTGCTTGTTTTTTGTAATCTTGGTCACTCTATGTCGGAAGAATTTGAGAAATCTCCACTCGAATCCCGGTCAATATGCGACAAATTAGTACATGCAGTAAGTGAGTGAAAGATCGGTTACAATAAATCATGCTTGAGTTAGAATCAATCAAAATGCTGATTAGTCGCCGGTGGCCGAAAGTTTAAAAGCACACGGTACTGCCTTGGAGGTCGACAGTTTGAGTTTTTTCAGGTGTGCATCGCCGACGATCCTCAATGAAAACGAAGCGGCTTTGCATGCCCTCGGCTGTTGAGCAAAGATGAGTGTCACTTGCAAGGCCAAATCTCAGGTGAATTACGGTAGTCAAGACATTGAGTACTACGACTCAGTACATGAGTTTGCTTTGTGCCGCCACTGTTCAACTATGCCTTTCCGCACAACGTCCAACCTATGTAACCTCATTCTTACCCAAAGAGTCCACCTTTTGAAAAGATGGTTCGAATAAGTTTATCTCCTGATTGGTTGACTGCTTTCAGCGTTAACTACTATTTACTTTACAAACCGTTCAGTCTAGTGAGTTAACAGTGCTCATTTTCAGGAAAAATCAGAACAGCGTTTCGGATTGTACAAACATTTTGCTCACCGCTGAAAAAAATATCGCTCAAAAATATAGCCAGGTATTCTACTTGCGTTTTTCACGTGCACTTGGCCTTTTGCCTTTTAATCTGGACAACTTCGGAATTACAGTGGATTATAGTGAAGTTGTTTAATATTCCAGAATTTCTAGTATTTTCAATTTTGTTTCTGAATCAATGACTCAGAAAATTACTAGATACATACGGCATAATCCCTAAATTTTGGCAGATGAGTATGGGGTCTATTCATGATTTTCATAACACCTAACACGCTAGTATTTTCTTCAAGTTATGTTTGACTGGATTCACCAGGAACAGATGTATTATTTTTGTTAGCACTAGTAAAGATTGTCACGTCGCGCTTGCTGCGTAAAATCTAAGGAAATGTTACAAACCTAAGAAAATCTGCATAGTAGGAATTCAGAGTTTACTGATGAAAGGTGAAAGTAGTTTTCTACGCACATACAGCACACAAGGTACTCTCATAAATGAACTGGACACGATGTAGGGCAGCGAACAGACCCCTGATACCATTATACGACTGACGGGACAGATCGGTTGCCACCAGATCTACTTTTCGGCCTTCAGCTTCCAGAAACATGTGGCGGACTAAGTCCCATGACTATCAATTTCAGGACACAATGTCTGTTTGGCTGGGTCACTTTTTATTTTCGCTTCTCCTTAAAATTTTTAGGTAACATAAATCGACAGCAATAGGACTGTGCAGCTTAATTCATTTTTCTCAAGATTTTTATTTAACTATTTGTCAATCATGACAAAACTACCAAACTAACAACCGTAATATAATGACAGTGTTCCACGAATTTCACCATTTTCTCATTTTATGTCGTTTTTTGCATACTAAAAACAACTTCAATCCTCCTTTGAAAGAAAGAAGTAAGATGATGGATGGAATCACTCAGTCAGTAATTTATCAGGTCCATTATTCTAACTCCCAAGCAGGCTAGTGACGCATTTCAGAGTCTGCTACGCAGAGTGCATCGGATGAGTGAACAGCACGATCTCACTGACCGTTAGCAGATTCTGATTGACATCAGCGAGTAAAAGACCAAGTGAAGTCTTTGGGTTTCCTATGTAGTTGGTGGCTTGAATAGTACAAATTTGTTTTCCGCCATCAAAATTGATCAGCCGAATGAATCAGGTGCCAAGACACGTGTCGTGAGACAGTTAATCAAAAGTTCCCGTCAATTGAGCCAATGTAGTTGTTACCACAAGAACAAACGAGCTACCACACGACAGAAACATTTACCGCTTTACATGCCAGTGTTTAATATTAATCACTTCGCTGTCCCTGGGAGGATTAGTTGTTCAAACCAATAGGTAAAGCCAACTGCGGCCAATAATCTGTCTTGGTAGCCAAATCGACATTCTGATAATTGCTCGCCCTTTTCAGCTCTGTGAATAACTTCGCAATTTTTTCTGCTTTTGACGGTGATAATTTTCCCCGGTCAACCGTCATAATCAATGACCTTTCGGTTAAGATTTGGTTCCGTGAGTAATCCACGGTTAAAAGTTGACAACCTCCGTTAAGTTGTTTCATCCATATGGAGAAGTATCAGCAGTAAGCGTCTTACGAAATTCCATGGCAATTCAAAACCGCAGCCTCCTTGGTTTGAGTGGTTCGAATACTTGAGCTTTCGGTCTCTTATTATTTTCAACCTTGTATAATGCAGAAAATCAAGGCATATGGCGTTGAACAGATTTAAGCTTTGGCCCCAGAATATCGTCGTTTGTTGCTTTAAATCTTGGTTAACTGAAAATATTATGTAATTACAACTACTTAGGAGCATACAGACACTTTCAGTCGATAGCTTATGAAATTGTTTGTCACAATTTTTATCTTTCATATGATGCAAGCATTAGTTAGTTTGTATTAATCATACTATTGTTTATAATTATACTACCCACACCATTTAGTTCTTCATTGGCTTAAGCTTATTCTGTTGATCACTTGTCTTTTTATATTGCGCCATTATTATAAATTTTATCTACTTATATTTTTATTTATTATTTCCAACTCTCAACTCCCTCAAAAAAGCCTTGGCTCAGTGTTATTATCTAGAAGTCTTTTCAGTCTGTGACCCAGAAATTACTAGCTCAGTAGAAATGAAATCAGTTCATGCATTCCGAAATTTGTCTCACCATATTCTGAAGTTTACTAGCGTTTTTAGGTGCAATGGCACATTTCTAAAAGCCATTTTATACTTCCGTAGCAGCTCAGCCTTTTGGGGATTTTACAAGGCATACACTTGCAGCTGGAGACACATGTCAGGCAAAGCGGCTTTCCTCCTGCCAAATGAGTAGGTTATTGTTTACGCCACGAGTCGGCCGGGTACGCACATTCGAGTAAAGTGGATACTGGCAAGCCTGCATTCTAGCGAACTATCGAATCCGTCAATAGTTAGCTTACATGTTTAGGTCAACGTTTTTTTTCCAGAATGACTGCTCGCATTAGAATACTGTTTAGACCTCCCAGTTTAATCCGTCCTTTTCAAGTATTTAAGACAGTAACTACCCAAAATATACATATACGGGGCTAATTCATTTTTCAGTAGTGTATACTATGAAGTATTCGGTAGGCAGTGACATAGAAAGCAATCTGTTCAATGAGAAGGTACCGAAAAGTGTACCAATAACTCTCACTCCATTTCCTTGTCCTACGTGAAGGCTGGTGTAGCAGAAAAGCTCTGTATTATCTTTATCCCTGTTGCATACTAATAAAAAAACTAATTAACTAGGGACATTTGGGGATAATGAGTAGCTGTCAGGTGACCAAACTGTATTAGGCCAAGTAAAATGTACTGCTTTTTAGCCAGCACAGTTATTGTCAGGTTTAGTTGCACGCCGGCACCGAACGAATCTCAGGCGTCTTTATTTGGAGTGGATATTTTGTATTCTCTGAAAAATACCGGCTAGTTTATGCGAAAACTTTCTGGATAAACATTTTTAACCGAACGGCGCGTGTTTACCTCGGAGTAAATAGAATTGGCGCGTATGTGCTCCATCCAAAAGTACAATGAAATAGAAGAATAGTGAATATTTTTGATCCTCTCGTTTGTATTTAACCGGAAATTGTTATGAAACACACATTGGCTTTGTTGTATGAAACACCCGGCGCCAAAGAGTAATTAAGCAACGACGGCACGTGAAAAACCAACGCTCACAATGACAACCGTTTGATATTTGCATAGTGGAGTTGGGACGGGCCTGGCAACGGAAAAGTACAAGTTATCTTTGTTGGTGTGGTGGCTTACCAGTTGTAATCGAGTTGCTCTTCTCTCCCGAAGCACGCTTCTATAATTGCTCCTCGACAGGCTTGTTGAAGTCGGCATAATTTGGATATGTTGAATTCAGCGCGCCAGGGTGGCAGCAAGCCACGTGCAGCTATGATTAAATGTGTTGTACGAAACAACAAAAAATTGTCAGATGGAAAAAGGTGGGCTATCTGCTATCGAATGTCACATCATACATCTACAGTGCAGCACGAAACATCAGAGTCTGCGTGCATAGTAAGCACTGTCTCATTTCCTCTCATGAGTCTGAAAATAAACCCGCAATAGCTGTTCTCCGGAGATGGCGGAAAGATCTAGAACTTTCATTTACCAGCTGAACCCCGCAAGTGAAATCAACTCTAATAGAAAATCGAGAGAAAAAAATCTCAGCAGTTTTTATTATTTCTATTGGCAGAACCAATACACTTACCGGAAGGTCTCCACCTTAAATCATCTCCGTGAGAGTTCAAAAAACAACCATTAATCAGTAGTGCGGTTAACCCACCTCCCAATGTGATGTAGCATCGCTCATCATCTGTCCACTCAGTGGACGTCACGTGATCTGGTTCCTCGATTTATGTGCGTACAACCAGGTCCAGTCGTGTAGTGCAATCTTCTCGTAATTCAAGCTGATAGGCCATTTCAGGACCTTTCATGCTTCATGACATTGTCTCATGTTAATTCTAATGTTGAAGTTTTCCTTTTGTCTACTCTTCGAAGCCCTCAATGCGAGTGGGATAATTCATTGATATGTGAATTATTCTTCAGTCAGCTGTTGACTTATGCAGAGAGTCAGCTGCTTGTTCCTGAATAATGTAAATACTTTGGTAAATTGGTGTCATATGTTGTATCGATTATAACGATTATTATTATTTTCACTCAGCGATGGATTTTATGACATATCCATTGTGTCGCTGTCTTGTTTAAAAAGTAGCACCATGGCGATAACGATTCCAATAGAGCTTTTCTTGTGTACTTCAGTAGCTGCCCAAAAAATTTGATGTTTTTTCGTACCAAACATGCCTGATAAGCAACAAATCACGATCTAATGGCTGAAATCTCAGTAGAGACCAAGACAGGTGTCGGTAAAGAGGACGGTGTTCTTGAAACGTTCATGGGCCCTTCTAGCTAAATGAAATAAAGGATGAAACAGCTATGCAGTTCTTCTCGGCTTTTCAGAATAGATCGACTTCATTGATGGGACGAAATAGTTATTGAATTTTACGAAATCCCACATCGGTACGAATCAATAAACAGCTTAGCGGGAGGATAATTTCACCGAATACCTTCGTTGCCAATCGGGGAGCTAACCAATAAGTGACTACGTGATGGGGTTGTTATTAAATGACGAATGGCACTATGCCTCATCTAAGGACTGATTGTATTGCCGAGCAGCCACTCGTGGCCAAACAGTAGTGTTCAACTACTGGCGGGAATGATGCGGATCCGAAATTGAGTTTCGTGATTTGTGCCTTGCTGATGATTCCCAAGAGGGGGTGTGACATCTGTACAGTGCTTCAGTGACGGGATGGCACCTCCACCGAATATTACGGAATCTTGTCATATTGTCATGAACGATAGTTTAGACTGTTATAATGAGTTAAGCGGTTGTATAAGAACTAATGAAGAGATAAAATACAATGATTGACATTGTCGCCATTTTCGCCCGAGACATTGTTAGGGCTAAGTATTGTTAGCCACCTGGTTAAATGGTATGCACATTGAGCGACACGAAAAGCCATTGTTTAGTTACTGCGCATCACGAGAGTCAGTGTTCAAATGGAACAGATTTAAATGGGGGAAAATTAACGCTTTGACTAAATTTGGGACTCACTTTTCAGTATGTCTTAATTTAATCTATCGCAAGCCCATTTATGGACGATGTTAAAACGACGGATAGCTTTGAGAATTCAACCGTTATTTTACGTGTGTGTCGTATTGTGGCCTAGCATGATCTGGTCTGCGTTCGTCTAAACGGCAATGATTTAAGAAGTTCTCTGAGATAAATTTGTCTGTTACCCTTAGAGAGTCATGTTATGGCTGGCACACATAATTTATTTGCTAAAGGATGGCTGTTTTCTCATTGTCAGCGATAACCCGCGTAAACACGGCCACAGACTTCGCAGTTTCCCCTGGCCCAAGCGCCATATAAACCCATCCCTACCAAAATCCCCTGTTCTAAACGGCAGGCTTCTTCATAACTGCTCTTTTAAGTGATTGATATTAACTGATACCGCCCCTTAACATGCCACTGTTCCTTGTGTTTCATTAATGTTGGTAGTTTTCAAACTTCATTGGGTATTCTTCTCGTGAGATTGTGTTTTCTTAGTATTCATTTATCTTGAAGCAGCTGCTGTGAGATCCTGGCCAGAATCGGAAACACCGAATCTTAGGGAAACGGTTAGATCAAGGAACAGCTTACTACCGAAGTAGCGGGATCTTTCACACTGTTAGTTAAACTAGGTTCCGGCCTTGGTATGCTAAATATTTCCAAATGGTGCACGACAACAGTTCCTGTCAAACTGATGCACAGGCCGAGCTGCACAACGGCATTTTCAAATTTGTTAGCTGTATTTTAAAGTTCATCAAGCGTACAGTCAAACGAGACAGTTTTCTGTAAAATTCGTTACTGTCCGGTATTGCCGATGCTTTGCGCCAAACTACATTAGATGTGCCAGATGGCTATCCTCCGTCCGTCCTAAGCAATGACCTTGAGATGGAAACGAAATGATCCGGTAAGAGGACATCGCCCTAATGCATTCCGTCGGTGAATGCGAAACCAGCCGAATTTTATAAGCAGGTATTTGTCTTCATGTATACTCTAGTAAGGCTTAAAAACCAGGACAAACAACCATATCTGGCAAGAGTTTTCTAGATTACATCACATTTTAACATGGAAAAGAGACAGTGGCATGGATTTCCGTGAGATTGCCATTTAGTAAATATCAGTGATTTGCCTGCAATGTCCAAGGTGATACCTCTGTGCTTGCTAGGTAGGGAATTGTTTCACTTTCCTTCATACAGCGGCACCACAAGTGCATCCCTTAATATCGGTGGAAAATCTTTTTTTTCCGCTAGATGAAACGTTAGTTTAACAAGATGAGGCTTACACGTGTGCATTCCTTTTAGCGCGGACTAGGACTTGCGTTGGAAAGCTTGACAGATTTTCTATTTAAGCCAGATGAAGAGGTCTTCTATGCTTTGACTCTGACTTTACTATCTTTGATGCAGTTCAAATGCTGATTCAGGCGACTCCGAGCACATTTAGATCCTTGTTTTTTTTGCTTTTCTGCCAGGCTGTACAACAATAGCAAGAAAGTCATCGTACTGTGTGGTATGTTCTGTTTGCAGTTCAGTCAGTCAGGGTATCTAGGATGTAGGCGCGTAATCTGTTTATCCGTCTGTCTTAGTGTCTGTCCCCCCTACTTGTGTCACACTTCATTCAAACTGGTGGTTTGAAGCATGTCAATAAAGGGGCACACTGTTGTTAGTGAATTCGCCGGATACTTTACACCAGGTTCCGGAGAATACTCTCGTAACCTGAGTAGTGGTCTTTTGGACAAAACGGAATATGAGAAAATGGGCTGGGAAAAACCTAGCGGGTTTCATCCTCAAGATGTGTGTCCTTAGAGCACATTTAGTGCCATATTGGCAATGCTCCCAGTGCAAACCCCATTCTGGCGCACTTCTTCTCCATTGGTTATACGAAAGATTGTGTATAGGAAATCTGTCCATAGAGGAAAACGTCGGTAGCTCAGGTAGCGTAGATGGTCGTTGGCTTGTTCGCTGAGCTGGGCAATTTGATTACAAACGTTTCGTCAGCAATCGAGGTGACATCATCAGTGCGTTAGTGGAGAGCGTAGTAGTCCGTAGCGGTGTGTTAGTAGTTTGCACAACCAGCTCAGCGAACAAGCCAACGACAATCTGTTTATAAGAAGTTGTTTCTAGTGCGTCCTAAAGCTTACTTTAACGTTACGATAGAAAAGTTCAACACCTAATGGTTACGAATTGGTTGAACTCGGTCACTCAACATAACATAGGTATTTCAATTTGGTGCTTGTGAATCACAATAAAAAAGTTATGAAAAATGTTTTTTTTTAGACTTATTGGCATAAAAAGAGTCTTCACTGTCACTTGCGATCAGTTACAAACTAACAACTCCTCAGTTTAGGTGGGATGCAAGAAGTCAGCTACATTGCTCTGTCTGTTCTTTCCACAATCACTAGTCAGTGAGGATAGGCTGGAAAGGACATCTGGGCAGGTCTCTTACGGAATCGGGTCGTACATCTAGACCACAGAGCATTTTTGTAGGTGTTTATCTACTCCACTGACCTACTCAGTCGCAGATATCATAACATTAGTGCCTGTTGCACATACCATTGCTACTATTATCAGTGGACTACAGGCACTGAATGAGCGCGGACGCAGCTAATAGTCAGGTTAATCCGAATCGGCGAGTCGGTTGTCATTGCAAAGCACAAGCCGGCGCTGTATATACTTGAGACAATTTCCAATGGTTTTGGGACTGGTTTATTAAACCTTGTTTCTTTCGTGTGAGAAATTCCCGACACTATTACTCATCTCAGTAAAACTGACAGAAGATATGCGCTGCCATATGTTACCATGTGATTAACGAATTGGTTGCTCTGATATTAATCGGATGAATTGCATAAAGCACCCAACCATTGTCTGTTCAACATTGATTTCATTCTTTATTTATATAACTTACACATAGTACGTCCACGACTAAAAAGGGTAAAAGAACAGTAAATGAACATACTTTAGCACATGTCATTCGTCAGTTCCAACGAAACATTTTTTCGTTTGTTATTTATGCTTTCTACCATAAGCATCTAAATGAAAGCAGATAATTCTGAAGAGTTTGTGCGCTGGAGGAAAGGTAGAACACAGATGCCGCCTTTATCACTCTAGGTTCATCCAGCACTACGTGTGCTCTGCTTACGAAAGTGCTACGCTACTGTTGGAAGTTTATCAAACACGGGATGAAGTATTTAACACAACGTCATAGTGGTGAAATTATTTGAGTGAAAGTTTAGACAGGATCAAAAAAATCTGCTGCCGATAACTAAATAAAGTGGACCGAGTTTGGAAAGATTTCTCTAGAGAATCGTAAATGACCCACGCTGTCAACCACATTTATCACTCACGTAAGAAGGAGTCCCGATTGTCCCTCGGCAATTTTTTCCACTACAACACAAAACTCCGGTAGGAACCGATTTTTCTTTGGATTCAATCAAGCCTGCTAATTGATAACTGGAGTGGAAAATTCTGTTGTGTCCCTCGAACTTTCCGTAAGAAAAAAATTAATTCCAGCAGCACCCGGTGAAGCACCAAAAACGAAGTTTTGGACTCACTTGAGATTCGGAGGTGCTACTTTGTACGACCGTATTATCTATCCAAAGAACCGTTTTTGTTGGCTATGCAGTGTCAAATTCAATCGTTCATTGCTGCTGAAGTTTCTTTTATCTAACGTAACTCGAAACGCATTGATATCACTTTATTTCCTTCACGAATAATTCAGGGGCTGGAAACACACTGATTTCGTGCAGCTGGGCTGCTGTCTCCAGGAAATGTCATTTGAGACGTCATGACGTCACGTGGAACCACGGCAGCAGCAATGTTACAAAACGTTGGTTGCCCAAGAGTTTAGTTCCAGATTCCGCATAGGTCACAGTCGCTGAAGGTTTATAATGAACCAACAAATTTGGCATCCAACTGTGTAGCTACTGTATTACTACAGTCACTTTTATTATAAGAATAAACCTGTCAAATATTGACTGATCTTCTCCACACAAGTTTTACACAATGTATATATCTCGCTGTGAAAGCCAACATCCTCTTCGGTTTTAACTCTCATTCGTGTTCAGTATATCAGACCTTTTGTTTAAGCAGTTAGAGATAGATGCACACTCGAATGGTTCGTTTGTTCACATTTCAACCCAATTATTCCTGACAGAGGCCAGTGGTTAACCCATTTCCTGTCAGAACTGATTAGCATTTTCTAAGTTGAACCAGCTAAAATTCAGGCAGAAATCTCACCCCTTTTGTTTTGAGGCCGGTAATTAAATTCTGTTTAATTGTTTGTTTGCCATTCTGTTGTTTCTTTGAACTGCTTATTAGATCGGTCGTTGCTGTAAATCTGCCTATGAAGTGCTCTTCGTTATTTTATGTCCAAATGCAGCAAACAATATCAGTTGGAAGACAAGATTACTGCCTCATTCGCCACGTGTCCCAAACAAGCGAAGTGCTTGGGAAAGCACATTCACAAGGTGACTGAGAACTTAACGATAGCCCACAATCAGTTCATTTCATCTTGAGGCTCATAAGGTAGACACAGTTCCTTAGGTTCTGTCAACCATAAGTTCTCCTTGAAGTGAAGACACGAAGTGGAAATCTCTGTGTGCATCTCCCTGGGCCAGCTCACTGTTTAGAAGAAATACTGTCACTCTGCTGAAGTTGATTGCATGGGCTTCCTGAGAAAAGCTAATTACTCGGATATTGTATATTGGCATGTTCTGTCTGCAGAATCGTTTTTATCCTACTTTTGACATTATGCTGAACGTAACTTGGAATCTTCCACAATAGTAACACAGCTGTCACGTGCTAACAAAAATGGCACTGGAGAAAGCATGATTCGTGGTATGAATGTTTTGTGCTAGAGTTCTTCGGTGGCAGCTTCACTTCCCGAGATGCCGCATATATAAGTCTTCAAATCCTCTGTTGAACAGTTCACATAATATATCAAGAAGAGACATGATTAATTATTTTTACATAACGCGTTTTATTCCACATTTTATCACAACTGTTTTGCTCGGCTTCATGCTTACAATATATATATATATATATATATTATTACACATAAGTGAAGTTTTTGGAGAGACATAGATTGGTGGCGCGTTTTGATTTAGTTTTTGGGAGACAGTTCTCCAAGTTTATTCTTGTGCCTCTCCTGAAAATAAGGTTTATCGTAAAATGCTTATCAGGAAATCATTTTCATTCGAATGCTAATTAAGTGACTAAAGCATTCGGTAATCCACTATATGGAGTTCAGTGTTACCATTGTCTTGTCACGTCTATGCTATCAGCCGCCTTTACTCATAAGCCAAGAAAAACTCCAGTCCCGTCAGCCATACTTTATGGAAGTAAAATTTTTTTTTCTGGCAAAATAATTAAGCTTTAGGCGGTTTTCTAGGGATGCTTATGGACAACAAGGGCGCAAATAATGTTTTCGAATAATTATGCATTGCAAGATCCAAGAACGTTGTATATCTGCTTACGGTTTCTCTGCGGGTAACCAAGACACAAGTGGGGCTCATAGAGTGATTGTCCACTCATTCACTTCTTTGCAATCCACGAATTGCAATTCAGCTGAGTGTATTCCTTAGTGAAATTTATGAGGAGTTACAGTGGTAAAACTAGACTAACTTGATAAAGTTGATATCTTTGAACAACCAGTGCTTTCCAACATGGCACTTACTTGTTCAGGTAAAAAGCATCCTGGTAATGAGAGGACAAAGGTCGAAGTGCGTGAGTAATACTCATGAACAGTTTGTGAGCAAAGCACTCAGATTTGACTTTTTGATAACAACAATACAAGAGCCTCAAGTCCCAAATAGCCTAATAAATTAGTAAATAACTCGCGAGACTAAAAAGTAAATCTTTTGTCGATAAACCGCGCCCATTTTCTAGCCAATAACGGGATAACAAAGCCTGTAAATCGTCTACACGCCTTATAGATAAGGAAGAGAATTGCAGTGGTTTGATTTACTTCTGTCTAAAACTGTTTTGATTCGGGCTGCTTAGTTGTGACACGGTCAAACTTTCTGCAGCATTGAAGTTGCACAATTCACGCACTGAGAGTGCACTTTGTTGACAGTTATATGCCACGCTGTTAGACGGCGAGAAAAGGGAAGACAAAAAGACTCGACAGTACATTCACCACATGAGAAGACAGCTTCAATGAAAACGCAGTGCTTTGCCACACGACATCAATTTCCGAATAAAAGAAAGCTGCCGAAGAAGGCAGTTTGTTGTACCAAATGCCCCCATAGTACCTTACGCTCAAGTTCTGTAGGGATGCATCACCAGTGTTCCTACCATTTGAACTATTTCATAGAAAATTAAAAAAACGATCCAAAAGACATTTTTGTATGCCCTTAAGTTTGACCGTAATTTTGAGACAAATATTAAGTAGCTAACTCTGATGAAGGTTTTCCAGTATTTTGTCCATGCAATTGATATTCAAAATTTGCACTAGACCTGGACATTTAAGTAGCCTGAAGCCTCCATAAAGATGAGAATGTCCATCACCGCCTTTTGCACTGAGCATGAACTGTTGTCCTTATTTCGCAAAGTGACACAACTATGCACTTAGTTGAAACGTACTCAGATGACCTGCTACTGTGTTGCATAAGTTCTACTGACTATCTTTTCTTGATAGAGATGCCTCCATAAAATAAAACGGCAAAGCGATCAACTGAAAGGTCATCTAACTGAATCGGCCAAACCCTGATTCAAAAGTAACAAGGATTAGCTCTGAATAGCTGGTTCAAAGATCTCACAGACCACCCTGATTGACAGCTCTCTAACCATCATGTTTTTTGCCGGCAACATTTGGATGCGCAATGATGTGAGATGCCACTTTGAATAAGAGTAGAATGTCACAGGAATCGCAACCCATAATGGACTCCAGGAAGCTTCATGATAACCAGTATTTTCACAGTATTGCCACCCCAGGCAGCTGACTCGTCGTCGACTGCCTTGTGGGCTGGGTGGCCCGCAGGCAAGCCGGGAGACTCAACCATAGGAATTTTGGATGTTAGATAGCGGTCGATATCCACCACTACCTTGCAACCAACCAGTGTGCTTGGACAACTGCTCTTGCAGAAATTCATGAGGTTGATTCATCCCTACACCAGATAGAGGCAAAGTAGATTGTATACCGCAAGTGCTAATATGAGCATGTACCTCTGACGCGATTCATACATAATGTAGACAGGAAAATAGTACTTCAACATCCTCAATGTCCTTAGTAGTTGTTTCAGGTAAATAGCACAAGATGTAATGATTGCACCAGTAGGAATGAGATACACGTTATACGTTTTCAGATCAGGCTTGGAACATTTGGTTTTGAAACTCTCACAGTAGCGATCACTATGTGTTACTTCAACATATGCAAGCATTTTTGGTCTAATATATGATACAAAATGTGAACAGAATAGTAATTTGTCGGTAATCCACGGTGCTCCTACGGAAAAAATGAGATTTTGTGGTTGATTCCAGATTGCATTGAAATATAAAGTACGTCGGGAAGTGATTCGCCGTCCTGTTTACAAGTGACATTTTTATTATTCCGGCGCCAAGTAGGACCTGAAGCCAACTCAATGAGTTTAATTAGGAAATTACAACCTTCCGTCCGTGCAATGAACACTGTTTGTGGCAGTGCTGGGCTGAAAAATGTCAACATTTTCCCTCTAAAAACATACGTTAATTCATGCAGTTGCGCTGATTTTTATTTGAAAGACCAACCTGAAATTTCGTATTGCGAACGTCCAAAGCAAAGTTTAAAAGTTGAGATCGGACAACTTCCAAGTAGGTAACTTGCTGAACATTTTACGTCGTACAGGTATTTGCCTCAGTTCCAGAAATATCGGTATCCTAACGGAACTTCTAGCATTGAACAACAGTGACTAGTCACACAAGTATTTCTAACAACAGGTATATGCCGGTGACTTTAAAGCCAAGCACACCGGGGAAATCCAGAATTCCCAAAGTCATCCAGAGCAAAATCTTTACCAGGTGAATGAAGGATGATTTTTGAACTAGTTTCTGATAACTGTGGTGACATAAATCAGATAAATTAACGCATCAGGAAGGTCATACATCAAAACTGTTTGCTTTAGTCCGTGGCAATAATTTGATTTATGTGCAGAATCAGAAACACGTTTCGTGCACCAAGTTGATTGTTAGAGCTGAGGCGCACCAGCAAATCCAGCAACAAAATCACCTCGTAAAATATCTAGGCATTCTGATTCCCATGGTTTCGGAACAACATCCGGTAATCACTGCATATAATCTGACATTATACTGACAGCCGTTCTCTTGAGACATTTTGTTGTGATAATTTGTACTAACCCGCGTTACCGCTAAATGTGATCTTTGATCACCCTGTGGGAAGTTCACGACGTGAATAACACACAATTGATGGAACTGTTCTGGAAACACCCTACCAGGTTGCGCCTGAGCGGATGAGCAGATATGTAAAGCGTGCCGACCACCAAGTTCCTAAATTTGCACATAGGGAACGTAATATCAAAGTAATCTGCGTTACAGAAGCATTTCACTGATCGTTCTCCGAATAAAGAGTGCTTTCGAGGTATAGACGTTCTTCCAGGGAAGTACCTATTACTTCCGTGATTTTTGAGACCCGAAAGGCGATTAGGGACTCTCTGTTGATGCTGTAACGCATCCCAGTTCCTGTGGATGTCGCTGACATATTAGAGTGCTACTTTTTAGTTTCATGATGAAGTAGAGCGCACTACAAGGAAACCTTCAACTTTGAAGAATAATTCGTGGGAGCAAGGTTTCACGGAACATCGCTGCAATAGTCACCGGAGTTTTTTTGTGAAGGTCTCGTCTATTGCGAAATGATCATTTATACTCATTTTTATTAGCTTATAACGGGTAGAAGCTTAGACGGGTAGAAGTCTCCGTCTTCATCACTCCGCTCCGCATTAGTGTGTCAACCAGGCCATCAGACTGTCCCCATGACAGCAAGATTTCTTTGTCCCAGTAGCGAAGCAATAATCAATGAGCTTGTCCTTCGATAGTCCGCCAACATATGGATCAAATATTTAAAGTAATTCTACTGTCGTTGGCTCAGGTTTTAACAGTAGTGTACTGAATTGGAAATTCATTAGGGCATACACGTCTGGGAGTCATTAGATTTCCTTTGCCCTTGGGCAAATTCTGAAAGGTCCTTAGTGAAACCCACGATTGTAAGCAAATCTCTAACAAGGTCACGGGCTCATCAGTTGCAAATAAAATTTTTACGGAAAACCCTTAAACACAGCGGAACTTATGTGGTTTACCGCTCAAATACATAAAAATATCTCAGAATTGTTGCGGATCTATGAAGAAATTTAGTAAAAATGGAGCAGCTCGTTCCTGTTGATTTATACATTCCCGATCTCAGCTGCATCTCGCTCATCCAGGCATCAATGACGTAACATGTAGTAGATATAGGGCATTGCACCAGGGGCAGTTTGAACCACATAAAGCTTTAACTACATTATCTATACAGATATGTATATTAGCGTTTGCGTTGTACGATGGTTTTACTGCAGACTGAAACGAAACTACTTAAGAGGCTGACAAAATTAGTCACTGACGTCACAGCTTGCACAGTCACATCCCGTCTGTTGTTCATAAGTGGCAAAAGGCAAGCTCTTGGTGTAAGGCTCTAGAAAGTTTTGTTCATCCGGTTTACCGGAATTGTGCAAAAATAACCGTACTTCTAAAACATCTTAAACTCCATCGAATTCGCACGTTGGGATGATGTATAACGTGGTTTCCAGTTTCTGTCTGCTTGTTACAGACCCATTGGTCGCTTGACATCTTGTAACTTTGACGCATAAATATGGATGTACAATACTGAATTATTTCAAACGTGCTTGGTTGCGCAGTGTTTGGACGAGTTATCGCATCAATTTTTGTTTCATAAAATTGAAAGTTTGGAGAAAAAACCATGGTCGGGTGGCCAATAGTCATTTTGACGGAAAACAACTCACCGTTAAAAGTTTATAGGCACGGACAAAAGTAGAACGTTCCTTTTATGAAGATTACAAACAACATTTTGTCTTTAACTGGTGAAGCAGAAGTGAAGGGTTAGAGTTTAACTTTATGGGATGAAATAGATGTCTTTTGCTCGAAACGTAATTCAACTGGATAATTTTGCCTTTGATATACACACACAAAGGGACTAAGTAGCATACGAATTTCGCCCACTGGAAAGACAATCTCGAAAACAACAGGTTATGAGGACCACGTAATTAAGAATAAGCAGACAGTGTTAATTGAAAATTAGAGGATCGTGTGAAGCGCACCGGAATCTCGTTTACGAGGCACGGATTTCACTGATACCCGTCAAAAGTTTGCACAAAAGTTAAGATTCGGGGGTTTTGGACATTTTAGTCGAAGATTACAATTGATTCGTCTTGTCTAAATTGTGTTGAATTAATGGCAGCTCGGGTGGGTTTATTGGTTGTTGATCAGGTGGCTGTTGATCTGTTCGCCGAGCTTGGCAACTGGCTTGCAAACGTTTCGTCACCATACGAGGAGATATCATCAGTGCGCACTGATGATGCTACGACAGTTTGGTTGGGAGGGTGGGGGGGGG
>NW_008751783.1:810279-835089 GCF_000715545.1 Opisthorchis viverrini
TTTGGTTGGGAGGGTGGGGGGGGCGAGGTTAAACAGAATTCTTGCTGTGATTGATTCATGTACTTTAGATATAAGCTACTTTTGTTGACGACTCCTCTTTCTGATAACCACACATCACCTCGTACCAGCCGGATAAAAAACATTCTTGCTCACTGTGATTCATGTACTTTAGATATAAGCTACTTTTGTTGACGACTCCTCTTTCTGATAACCACACATCACCTCGTACCAGCCGGATTGATAAAAAACCGTTCACAACGTACACTCACCAGTTCCACTCCTATTTTTTTATTGCACAGATTTTCTGCGATTTCCACTGCCTTGACCACCAGTCTCTGTGGTGTGGACCGTAGTCCCCACCTCTAAACTTCAACATCTAAGTTTATTTTGTGTTAGACGTTCATTACATAGCCCACCATTGCTGCATCTTCAGTACCACTCGATATTCATTTGTATTACTCGGGGGGGGGGGATGGGCGAGGTTTTTCTTCTCCTATGCTCTCCGATTCTGATATGAAATCCTCTGGCCGTCTGTCCTATATGAACCTTAGTGAAGTGGCTGCATTCAATTTTATGAGCACAGTCTCTGGTTCTTTTCACCAAGATTTGACCTTCAGTTACACCCGTGCGGAGTACAGAGATTTTCCTTTCTGGAACGCCACTCGTGTCAGTCATGTTTAGAATCCTTCGAATATCCCTGGCTTTTGTGGAACAATAGCAGTAAGAATCCATTCACTGTTAGGTTTCGCCACCCGTACCGACAACCTTCGTAAGTGACGCCTGACCAAGCTAGCTGTATATACACTACCCTGAACTTTGTTCTTTACTTCAGTTTGGGCCGCTCTCCGACCGATTTCTTCTGTGCACAGGACTGTGACTCGGCCAAACATTGATGAGGCAATACCAGCGAACGCTGACTTCAACTGAGCAGATAAGTAGTTCACAATCGCCACAGTGTCAGTTGGCCTACCATACATCGTGGGTTTTAGTTTTCCCCGACCTTATGCGCCACGCAGTATTGTGCCCCAAGTTGACTCTCTGCTCAATTTGATGTGTAGATCCAGGTCGTGTAAGACTCACTGAACTTGTCTAGTTTAGTTACGACGAAGGTGTCATATAATTAACGCTAGAATATCTTAAGTGGGTACGGGTATCCGACTAATGCTTCTTGTTAAAAGTCCTTCATAAGAATATTGGTCCCAAACCGGGGATATTGGAGACTTGAGTGCTAGACTTGAGTGTGACGCATTGAATCAAAAACGAGGTGAGTGAGATTCAGGCATCTTCTTACGTCTTTCACTGTTTAAATTGGTACACTAAAATTCATTAAGTAAATATGCACGCAAGTCTTCAAGCATTTAGAGAATAGCCATTACGTTTGGGTCAAAAATTCTGCTGAACCCTGTGCAGTGCTCCTGGTTAGTTAGAACAGCATCTGACTTCAACAAACAGAATTCATTTGAAATAGTAACCTATGCGGAAAAGTTCCGCAAAATGCAGGCGCTGTTCCCCGTATGTAAAATGGTGTGCACCACGTCACCAAGAGTCTTCAGTTATCTACCCTCCATCTGCCAACGTTGTATCTCACTGTACCTCTTTATTGAGGCTTCGATAGTTCGATTTGATTTAGTATAGTGATTAAAAGTTCGTTACACTCAGATTAGCTGTCTTCATCCTCGATCCCTTTAAGTAAGTGAAGTTATTTATCCGAATATACAGAGCATAGAGCGTCACGTTATTCTGACAATTAAAGGCCAATTAGTTCAGTAAGTAGCAATACAAATGGCGTTCGTTTGTGCTCTCAAGTACGCCGATTTTCACCAAAACACGTTGCCTTACGAAGTTGCTTTCCTTATATTTGACGAACTTGGTGTTGTAACAACAAAGCATTAGTCATATTATGTTACTTCCTACAAAATAAGTGAGTGTTATTTGAAGTGACGAGCGATACCAAAGTGTGACTAGTTGCAGAACTCTCAGGACGAGCCCGCCAAGGGAACGGTCAGATATAAGATGTGTGAGGAAACCAATGTGAACTCGAATGCAAATGCGCGCAGTAAGATATTGTCCGCGACATGTCAGCTGGTAGTGTATCTGTCCTCTCCAATTACTGTGTCCTTTCGTTTACCTTTTTCTCATAATCAAAGCGTTCCGACATTTTTGTTCGAATCATACTGAAGATGTCTCTCATGAGGTTGTAACCGTGGAAAAGCTCTACGGTCTCACACGACGCAAATAATAACAGAATTTGAGTGGCAGGTGGACCACATATGCTTGAAACAGTAAGTAGATAGTCAGAATCAACACGATGCACTTCAACCCAATCAGTGGAGATAGCCGGTTGACAGTGTTCTATCGATAACTGAAATACTGTCCTCAGAACTTGCGGTGTTATGGCCTCGTGATGTCAAAGTTGTAGCGCAATGTTGACAGGAATGGAGGGCGAACACAGTGACAGTGAAACCGTTCCACATACGTGAAGGCGGCAAATGTTTTGATGTTTAAATACTCGCCAGTGCCTGGAGAACCTTCTATAGCGGTGTGGCGCAAAAGGTCAGAACAGACATTTATCTTTCAGTGAGTTTCGGAATTTTTCACTGGAAGTGTTAATGAGGCATTCTTATGATGGTCGTTGTACAGGGACAAGAAGAAAGCTTTTGCTGCACTATACTCACCATCCCAGATAAACTGCGTCTAACTGAGGATATGGGGTTCAAAGAGGGTATAGTGGGTAATATCGAGAGTGAGAATCAGGTTTTTGCCTTATGAATTCAGTTAAATTAGGTCAATGATGCAATATTAATGGAAGATTTTTAGGATTATTGCACAAATGTACTTCCTCTTCTCGGTGAGGCATTAATTAGTTTCCTGGGCTCCAGCCAACAGACAAGCACAATTAGGTTTTTTCTTTCTTTGAGGGTGGAGAAAAAACCGGGGATGTCCATCGCTTTGCCCAGTATTTATTTATAACTAGGAACTTAGGTAGTTGTTCGTATGCCTCAGTGTCTAGCTTCGTTGCACGCAAGTCTGGTTAGAACACACATCTTGAGGTGATGTTTTGAAAGCATACAACTTCACGGACAGCCTATTATTATTGGAATCGAAATATCTAAGCATGAAGTCGGTAAGTATTGTTACTGACATTGTGGGAACCAATGCATAAACAAAGTTTCGCGTATTTTAGTGATTCTAAAAAGATGGTGGCATCACTTGACCCACTTTTCATTCTCAAGGTTTTTCGGCGGTGATTAATACGTCAGAATACCAACACCTATAAAGTTTTAATCTACCACTAGTTTTAATTGTAAGTCTTATGGTTTTCCTGCGAAAATTTCCTGTGAGTGTGGAATCAAACAAGGATTGGTTGTGTCAGCTGGCACTAACATTAGCAGCATTGTTCCCTGGTGCATACCTTCAATATAGACTGCTTCATAGGCACCCTAATTCCAGATACACTACAAATCCACCTAAAAGAAACTTATTCTCAAATGAGAGTTCCTCCTGTCAGTCAGACTACTCTATGCTAAAATGCCAAAAACACTATACAGCTGCTTTATCTTTACTGCGAATTATCGGCGGTGCGCTCCTTAGGGAACACAGACAGTCTCAAACCAGCGGCTTCCCGGCTAGTAGTCTGAATATGAAACTGTTCGGCCTTCAGCGGCTGAACAGCTGTGTGACCAGCTGTCACAGGGATCACGTCACGTGGTCGCATATTGGCTGCCTCCTCAAATGGCAACTTCTCAGATGGAAGTTTCGTTCGTCTTGTGAAATTATCCCTCCCCTGAGCCGTTTTCAAGTCTGGCCGTTCAGTCAGTCTCCATGAATGCTCTGGTAGCTTTCCTTCACTTCATGTGAGACATTCGTTAAGTTTTCTGTTTCCGTAGAACAATCACTACTAATAGGTAACCACATTTTGGTCCACTTTCATTGCTCGTTTAAAGTGTGGTAGATTTACAGACTGGGATATCTTGTTTACAGAGTTTCAATTTTAGTTTGCTTTCGCATTGGTTGTGGTGCTGAATCCATTGCCGCGCTAAAAATCGCAGGTATAAAACTACTAGCATAGAAGATAACTTGACGTAGGATAAATCTTCTACTCATTTGTCTAATCTGCCCGTCTGCTATTGATCTCTATCTGTTTTGCCGCGCCACGGCACTCTCTATCCATTAATCACTTTGCAATGAAGGCTGCTAGGTCTGATATTGTAGCATGTAACTGGGCCCACTTACCCATCCGCGCAGGTCCCCGTCTGCTGGGTTCACTTTGACGTACCTGTTGTTAGGTCCATGTGATCGCATCACAACGTACACCAGCGAGCCAATATTCCGCCCGCCGATCTGGTTTGTGGACTTCTGCACTACACGGTGCCGTCAATGACGTCTGCGCACCTGTCGTCGTCACGAACGTGGGAAGTCAAGGCCAGTAGGGCGGTTTTGCATAGTGATGTGTAAATAGTACCGTAGACTTTCGTTCCTTTCCAGGTTGTCAAAGTTTCGTTCCGATAACTCACCGACGAATACCACCATTCGATACCTACTGAGCTGGACAGCCAAGAAGCCAACTACCATCACTACATCTTAGCTACCAATGTTCTCTCCAATTGCAAACTGTCTAATATGATGTTGTGACAATGTGTCGAAATATTAGTAGCTCGGGTGCGTTTATTAGCCACCGATCAGATGACTGTTGATCTGTTCAGTGAGCTTGGCTGTTAACATTCAGACGTTCCGTCCTCAAACGAGGAGACATCAGTGCGGAGCTGCATGCATGCGGCGAGCACGATTTAGCCGACTGTGGATGTACGTCACTGAACATGTGAATGTTTTTTCCAGGGCAGTGTGTACGCACAATGACCCTGTTTATTCGACGATTGGCCATGTGTTTCATATAATGGTGTATGAGGAGTACGAGTATGGCTGCACTGTGGCTGTGTGGCTATGCATCCGCACGGTACAGACATGATAATTTACTGTGAGCGATAAACATACTCCCCCGAGAGTAGCCGGACAAACGAAATTTGACCGACATGGTGAAGCACGTAAACTGTTTGCATGATCTTGAGGGCACATAACTGGCTCACAGGGATTCAAAGAACCATATCGATCACCCGTAACTTTCGAGTCCCTTGAACAATCCTGTCAGGCTTAGGTGCGGTGTTCAATTCCTCTGGTTGTTCCTTGATCTTAACATACAAACACAACGTTTCAACTAGCCCTGAATGCAGACATTGGGAAACTAACTTCAATAGATCTGGTTGGCTTTTCTAACAGACCACTCCTGTCTATCCTTCAAGCTTCGACATTTGTACACCATTGAAAGCAAACAGTACTAGTTAGATTGGCTGTGAAGCTGCTTGATATTATATTATAAGGCCATGAGGAAAGGTCATTCTCACTACGTACCTGCCACAGCATTTGAAAAAGGAACCCAGCAGTTTGGAGTGATAAATAATTACGAAAGCAATTAACTTGACCATGTGTTCATTGTGTAGAAGAGTGATGTGACGCCAGTGGTGCCTGGCCCGAAATACACGTTTACCCCTAATCCTTATACCGATGACGTTTTTGAAGAGGCCAAATACACTGCGGAAAATGCGTCATTTGCTTCAATTTTTCCGACGAGCTTGTTGGGCTGGCGTAGTAACCAAAATACAAGGTTATGCACCGTTCAAGAAGAAGCCTTCTCCGTGAACTGAGGAAATGTTTTGCGGAAACGGCATGATGGGCATCTCAAGGATGCAAAAAGGCACACACAAGGTGCCTCAAGTACAGTTGTGAAACTTGCATAGATCTTCGCGTGCTATAGTGATTTTGCAGAGTTTTTTTGAGGTTACGGAGCTTCTCTCATTGATGCGGGGATAAACTATGCATCTAGCTTTGTTAGCTGATTGCCTGGAACAAGTTGCTATTTTTTATATTGATGGTTATATCCGATGGACCTCAAAAACACAATGACGAACAGGTCATCTATTTTAGGTTTTTTATTCAGAATGTTTGCTGCAGGATTCTGGTGGCTGTATGTGTTGCTGATTTGGTTGAGATAACTTACCCTGTAGCCTTGAAAACAACAAAGTACAAGAGAAAAAATCCATCCATACTTTTCAGTTTTGATAAATAGCATGTGAATTGTAGTAAATTCAGATTTTATCGCACCAGAATGGTCACGAACTGCACAATCCATTAAAACATCTATTGGTTCTGTTTACCCAATCTTTTATCACGAGATTATCACTCAGTCCAACTTTAATTCCAAAGCATGTGACCCAGAACCGACGTTATATTCAGGAGTCAGGAGTTGTTCGCGCGCTAAGAAATGCTTCCGGTTAAAGTTTGCTCGTCATTAAGTCACCTGTCTATGAAGAAAAGCGCATACGGCTTAACAACCTAGTCGACTCTAGTGCGAGATAAAAACTTAGTTAAGCTGCTGATCACTGTTCACCAAATGGAATACACGGTTGTTGACGGTATGGCTCTATCCCATAGGGAAAAAAGAATACAATTCAGTGATACGACTTCGGCAGAACTATGTAATTCATCAAAGGATTTCTGTTTGACTAGGAATCAATATTAATCCCAAATCGTTCTTTCGGAGTCACAATCGATACAAGAACGCTAAAGAACACAAAATTATCAGCTTCTAGTGTTCAGCCGCTGGTCTTATTCTATAGAACATCGTAAAATTTCGTACTGATGACGTAAACTTGTGACATAAAAACTGGTTTGCGGGTATCTTCTACGATAGCAGTCTATGGTTTGGCGAGTGACACTATTTGGAATGCATGATATTCGGCCTCGTACGTTCACGAGACAAATGGGCTGTGTAATAGGAAGATTCGCAGAAATGAGGACAAAAACAGAAAAAATGAAGTGTAGCTCTTTTGCTATTCCTTTTAGAGGCACTATTCACCAGATGATAAGGTTCTGACGGCAGTTGTGTAGTACTCTAGTAATATATATATATATACCTGGGAGGGGGTGATCACCGGATTGACATTTCTTCAATAGTACTGTAGCACTATGCATACAGTATTTTTAATGTCTTTTAACGCGCGCGCATAATGTTAGATAAGACGTCTCCACACCACCAGTTTCAGTGCAACACAACGATGCAAGCAACAGAACCATTTAAACCTGAGAAACAAATTAGAATTGTGTATTCGAACAAAAAGTAACCACATGGTCATTATTACTGTTTTGCTGCCACCCGCTACTCACCACACAGGAGGAAAGGTACTTGTTTCCTGTTATTCCAAAGTTAACGCTGAACCCGAAATTAACAGTCGCACACAGCACCTACTTAGTACATATCAGTTGAAGCAATGGTGACCATTTAAGTAGTATTCAGCTGTTCCGTCGCTCTGACTCCAGGTCATCGATAATAAAGCACTGGCAAGCGCTTCATCGCAACGAAGGACAAGTTTACTTCGGTTGCAATGGTTTGGTCGTGGAACATGCTTCTAAAAATTACGCAATTTTTATATCCCTGTATGCCGAGTGGAAACTTTTATTCTAAGCTTGAGTGTCAGAAGGGATTGAATCACAAAGGTTTTCCACGTTTATTTGACACCTCGCTAGTTCAGCGTCACTACGATCACACATTCCTCTCTCCTCTGAATGCGAGAAGCACTGTTTGCTAAAACCGAAATTTGTTCATCCCGTCCAATGTAATCAACTCTTTTGATTCCCTAAATTTCAGTCGGTTAGTTCCCAAAATTATTATTTGGCAGTTTATCACCTGGCAGACTATCACGTGTAAGTCTATATGCGATGTGTTTCAGGTTACATGTTTTGAGTCGCCTCGCTTCACTGAATCTAATTTTCGGTCTGTTGATTCGAATGCAAGTCGCTGTCACTGGTTTCACCAGCAGCGTCGACACTGCCATGTTACGACCCACGTTTATTTATTAACACGCGATCGTAGCCTCTGTTCCGTTTGGTCGGATAATCCCGTTCATCCAGTTCGGACAAAATAGACTTGAGTTGGTTGTGTGGTTCAGTTTAGTGTGAAATTAGACATGGCGAGATGACCCGAATCCACAGTACTGATGGTCAGCAGTATACCCAAGCGTGAGACAATCATTTTTTGTTGGTTGTGACGTTCGCGTTGTAGTTTCACCGGAACACCGGAAATTGCGGACATTCGCTCACCGTCGACAAGCCCGAATAGGGGGTAGTGGTGGTCCTGTAACTTGTTTTAAAAAAGGTGGAGCAGTACATTTTTTGATTGTTTCAGGGTTTAACCTTATTAAACAATACGCAAACAACTGCACTAAAGAATGCAATTTGGGATTCAACGTTATATTCGTGGCCGAAAGTGAATAGATGGGCAAGTACTACTTACAAGTAGTCAAAGTTGCTATCTTGTTCATTATTTGTTTTGGCGCAGTGCTGCGCTTAGGGTCCAGATAGACTGTTAGCATCAGTACCAGTATAAGGGGTCCAAAATTGAAAAGATTTGTTTTCTGGTGTGATTTTTGTCGCTCTGTAATTCATTTATAGATGTCTTTGAATGAAATTATCAGCACAGCTCATGATTTAGGTATTCACCCTCCTCAGAGGGTCTATTCCAAGCGGACTTCAACCTCGCTGTGCGGAACTAACACTTACAGAGAGAGCGTTTTTGTTGCGCGGTTGCCATCCAGTCCGGACAGGCTTTTGGTAGACGGAGCGAGACAAAGTACCACAGGTGATCCTGGTGATTAAGGCGCCCAGAAAGGAGTTTTCCCACTTTATTGTGACGTTTCGATGGAGTATATTAAAATCTGAATGTATATGTTCCACCTGCTCCTTATCTTTAAGCAACGGTAAAATACCGGCTAAATATCATTCGCACAAAGACAGTTGCTTAAAGTGATTTTGTTGATTGCTCGAAATGTCTGCCTTAGTGGGTCGCGAAGGACGACCCGTATTGACATCATCAGTTTGGCCACAGCTGGTGTCACGAAAAAAGATTACACTTTATGCAGTGTAAAATTAGGGCTTTAAGAACAGGTATGGACACATTAGCTTATCTGGGGTGGATATCCAGGTATCCACATAAAAATTCGCAGTTCCCGCAACGGGAATTTCCGGAAATTGGATGCAAATGAGGAATGGCCACGGGACTCTACGAGCGATAGCAGTGATCGAGATATGATGAAAATCCACCCATACTTTAATAACAGCCGGCAGGACAGGTTTAAATATATTTACTAGTTACAACGTTCCTTGTTATAGGGTCAACGATTGAAAGCCAAAATGGGACGAACGATTGTGTGCAGTTTTTGAGTATTTGGAAGCGAATAAACTTGAAGCCTACGATAACCGACAGGTTTAGGCCTAGTAAATTCAAACCAAAAGATAGAACAAACCGTTCGCCTCTCTAAAATTATGACACTTTTAGGCTTTCCG
This sequence comes from Opisthorchis viverrini, assembly GCF_000715545.1. Classification (NCBI taxonomy): domain Eukaryota; kingdom Metazoa; phylum Platyhelminthes; class Trematoda; order Opisthorchiida; family Opisthorchiidae; genus Opisthorchis; species Opisthorchis viverrini. The sequence continues at coordinate 819,673 of NW_008751783.1, forward strand.
TCCGGCAAAAGTCTGAACATAAACTGGTTAGTTTGGAATGGTGGATCTGGAAACTGTCTGGTCTAGGTATTGTGATATCTTTCATTCTTTTTCAGTGCACCTATTGCCTTTGTGGTTTCGTAAACAACATCACATTTGTGATACGTTGATGATCAACACATGTGGTTACTGAGTTCGGTTAGTTTGGCCTCAAGCTAGATATCGTTCTCGCGAGATACAAGGTCCGGTACAAAAAGTGTAAGTGGTCATAACATCTCCCTCCGAAACAATATATTTACAGTCACAACTTTCTTCCTGTCTTCGATCGGTAAACTTGTGATTCAATAGCTCAGAGGTGGGCAAGGGCTTACCTTAAATCGTGTCTGTATCACCAGTACGCAATTCAGAAAAAAAGTGAGAAAATTTTATGATGCATTGATTTGTAGTGCAGGCGTAGACTACCGGTGGTTTCTGATTTGACTTGGATGGACAAATTTATGTCGAGTTGGCTGGCTGATCGATATCCTGCGTAGTTATACCTTCTTACATGCTATTGCTGTAATGACCGCCAGCTGTTTGCCATTTCATCATCGGAAATTCGAACTTATAACAGGTGCCTACCTGTTCCAAGTTATTTGCCGATGTTTTGTGATATGCTTACAATCTTATTTGGGGAATGGTAGTCGTGCTCTGATAGAATCCGACCGCTTTTTCCTGCTCAGAATTTTATTTACAACGTACTAGTTTAGTTAAATTGGTTCGTCCTCTATGGTTATTTCCTCACCGTGAGTGACCATATGTTTCTGCAGATACCGCGTTAATCCGAAAATCCTTTGAACTGCAATCCCCACATTCAAACAGGGTAGACGTTAATGTATTTCTGAATTGCCAGACAGCCTAAAAGAGGAAAATGAAAAAAATTGGCTTGGAATCAGGTGTAGGCATTTAAGAATGAGGTTGACAAACCGTGGTTCATAAACAGGAGAAAACATGATGGGTTGGGCTATCCACTGACAACATCGCTGTGGGCAGAATGATTGGCATCGCGGTGAATGAACACGAGCGCACAGAGAAAGAACACAAATATGTGCCTGAAAACATCACAAACGATAGAGGGTTCCAGGTGAGTCTCTCGAAAAACCAAATTAGCTTGCAAATTAGTGTATATTCACAAATATATGCAGATATGCAAGTAGCTTTTAAATCGAATGAGGGCTTTATGCATGTTTCACGATGCATAGAGAGTAATTTTCACTTATTTGCCACCGAACAGCTAAGATGGTACACCAATTAGAGAACACTAATATTTGATTTCGTTCACAAATCTGTCAATTTATTTGGGCAAATTTCATGTCTTTTCTTCCATTCAGCTGTAGCAACCTTTCGGTGCTTAGCTGCCATGACCCCAGAAGGAAACACGAGGGCTGGGATACTATCAGATTGCCCAAGCCTTGACAGAGGAAATCGAGAGACGGAGGTCGGGTAGGAACCATCGACCTACCGGTCAAAAACTACTGAGCCATCACGCGCCTTCTCGTGTTATAAAAAGTTGAATAATGCTGCGAAAACAACTGCGTTTTGAAAAGAAAAGTAGCAGAATGTAATTCATGGAATGAATTCTTGGGTTTGTACTTCGACGGGTGAGCCTTTATATATTACCAGTTCTCAGAAAGATAAACCGGTAACACGCAAGTGCGATGTCACTGTCGTTAAGACTTCTCTTCTGGCAATGAAAGTCCTCAAAACTCCTTGAAGGATTCCCAGACATTCGAAGCAGTCACATTCACAAAGACAACCGTGTTTCAGAACAACATCAATGCTGCAAGAAAAACACAAAATTTTTTGGGCTGATGTCTACGGTGAAGAAAGTAAGCAAAATAAAATGCAGAATTTGAATGTATTCCAGTTCGATAGACAGACACAAAATCCCAATTGTTCGTAAGTTTAAATTGGGCATAAAAGCTTAATCAGATGTGACATGATAAACGAATAATCGGGTTTTATTCAAGCAATACAATGTTGAACAAAGTGGCGATGCAGGCATCCAAAGAAAGTTACTGAACAGAAAAACACAGACAATAACCAAACGCGGAAAATCCGGTCACCACCTCATCGGTTTGATTCAGCACAATAGGTTATGATGGAAAGTTCTGAGTGAATTTTGGGACTGGTAGCTACATTATTTCACAATATATTAGCTAACAAGTATTTAGAAAAATATAACTCTATTCAGTAGCAATAGGGTGTATTTTTGATAAACCAGTGCCCAAAATACGTATCGCAAAGCCATAGGGTTTTCGCGCTAATAAAAGGTCAAATCACAAACAGAATCCATTAATATTCTATGACATGCTTGTGACAGTGTTAGAGGTTATTCTATCGAAACAACCTCTGCAAAATATTTGATAGTATGGATGCTTCATTTATAAGCAGACATGTGAATCAGTAAGGGTTGACTTTGGCTGCATGTTGGATGAACACAATAAAACAATGAATTTTCATTGTGCTCAGTAAGTTCCAAACAACTTACAGGATACCATTATTTACAATTGTTTGCCTGTTCCGAATGTTACTCGATAACCAGCAGCTCTTTCGGAAGTTAATGGAGACATAATATTGCTAGAACTATTTTCAAAAAAGCATGGCCCAACATACAACAATGACGAAAGGATCACTGATGCATTTTTCTGTTTGTGCCGCTTGTAAACAGCATCATTCTAGAAAACGTTAAACTGTGTTTGCAACGTTTTTTTAAACAAGCTAACTGAAAGGACATTGTGCCGTTTGAACAATGTGCTCTTAATGGAGCCTGTTGGAACAATGAGAACATTACTGAATGATTGAAACCAGTTCGCATAATAAAGGGTGGTGACCACCACTTTTCTGTCTACTATTTGCGTATCATTAAATAACATTTATGGCGCTGGCTAATTCCACTCAACATAAAACTGGGGTAGGCTTTAGTAGCGATGTCGAACTGGATATTGAATAAGCACACCTCACAATCGCCGTGGATACACTGGATGCTAAAACAAAAATCCGAAATTAGTTTGCAAATCAGTGTATCTCGCTAATTTCGTGCAATTTGGTTTTAAGTAGAACATGAAGTTAACGGAAACTCGAGGATTGCGTCTACCTGATGAGCCCCAAGAAGGGCGAAGCCGGTCGTGGGCTGTCGATGGATTTTCAGCAACGTTATGAATATACGTGTATTGCGATATCTCGAATATCATGCAGCATATTTAGTTGCCTGGAAACATCACAAATGAGAGATTCAGGTGGGTTCCAGGTGAGTCTGAATGAGTGTATTTGCTAAAAATCCGAACTGTTCTAGGTTTTGCTACAATGAGTTATTCAGGAGTTGATTATAAACAGAAGGGCTTCAAATCTGATGATTGGTTGATTTGTTATTTTTAATTTGCAACTTGAAGAGGTCAGAGATACGTGCTGCTCAGTTGAACAATGTCATCAAGCATGCTGGAGCTCGACTGTCCTCAGGATAACCCTAGTAGCTAATGGTACCGGACCTTGAAATTTCTTCAATTACCTTGGGTTACCTTTGCACATGGTGTATTTAACTTATAAGAATTTGACTTTAGCTGTGAGATGATATACCATTGCAGCATTTTGAATAGGTCAGCGATGTGGACAATAACAAAAATGCGGTCAGTTTACCCACAAGCTACGTAATTTGATGAGCCATAGACAGGACTGAAACAGTATTTTCTTGCAGGTGTACTTGCTCCCATACTATTCATGAAGTCATGAGAGGAAAAAATGTTTAGTATCCATTTAGTGAACTAGCTGTAGAACATATCCAAACAACCATCAATAAGTATCCCATGTATCGCAGGAGTTACGGTGAAACATGGATGAATGGACTATATGACGTCTGCCGACTTTAGGAAACTTACAAATGTCTGCATAGTCATGAAGTAATAAATGAGCCACCTTAGGGATCGGAGACATGTTTTCGAACATAGCGTGGAGCATCGGCATGTCTGAGATGAAGTCCTTCGGAACCCGTCGAATGGATTAGGCAACGCAGACCTTGCTGGCAGAAAAAATGACTTTTTCACATGCTTCATTGCAATGGTTATCCTGACAAAAGTTTGGAAGAAAGCTTATGTGCACCTAAGGCGCAAGCATTTACAATAAGCACCTATGCGGGCAGTGTATTTACGATCATCTGGCACAGATGACCTATTCAGCCACAAATTTACACTGTAGCCCAATGAGATGTTCGAAAATGCGCTCAATGCGTAACGCCTTCATCTAAAGTTCACTGGCTCTCCGAGGTGAAGAAAAAAATAAAAAGATCAACTCGCTTTGTGTGTCTACCAATTTACTCGCTCCCAGGAGATTCCGTAATTCGGTCGGACGGGAGGAATGTTGTCTAAGTGCCCCCATTAACATATACTTTTTTGACTCTCTATAGAAGTGTGGTATCGATAGGTCTTGTTGACAGAGGAAGCTAAGTAGATCCCGGAGTCTGTCTGAAGTTGTCGGGAAAGAAGTAGGATTGAAATGCTATCATAGGCCCTCGTAATCCACAATCCTGAATTGTGCAGCCTGATCTTTGCTGTGTGGTTACCAGGTCCTAAACAGTCCGACTCGGGTGACTGGCCACAATTAGAGTCAAGCAATTTTGATGACCTTGAATCTTAAGCAGGATCTTAAGGTCGACTAGATAGCTAACCCCGCCTTCATTCAAATGTCTGTATTTATTGCGGCAGCCCACTTGGGCCATTTTGGTTATGCGTATAGTCACGTAGTGAGTAGATTAGATTTATGTTCATGTAAAAGCCTCATGATGAGATGTTAAAAAGGTTCCTGTACTCAGAGGCACATTCGCTGGTTTATTCATGCCAAGCTCCAATCACTCCCCGAGGAGTCTGACGAACTCACCAAACATTGTTTTATTCTTTTATTTTTTTCAGTGATCACTAAATTCGTCAGGGGGCATCTAACGCATCCCGTTTTATCGATGACTTTTAATTTCTGCATTTTGATTACGAAGGCGATAACCTTATTCGTATTTACACGATTGCTCACCAACCTCGTGGATTGATGGTTACTTTGATAACTAGTTATTTTGTGCTACCCTTCACCGAAAGAATGTTAGATGCATGCCAGCCTTTGCTGGTGAAAGATGAAAATACTGACTCAAATTGGTTATCCTATGTACTAAGTATGACAGAGGCAGCAGTATCAGAGTATTGCGGAGATCAGGGTGATCAAATGAATCCACTGACATATATGATCTGGTAAGAAGTCTTCCTTACACTTGTCTACACCATTAGGTCATTCTGGGTCGTCTAATGAGGGCCGCAAAAAGTTGTGACCGCTAAGACGTCCTTTATTTTCATAATCCGCCGATATATCACATAATTGAGAATATTTGTTACACATGTGTGCTGTGGTAACAAAATGGAACAATATATCCAAAAAAACATTGGAAAATAGAAAAGCGATCTGAGGTAGACATATCTGGTTTTGCCAGAAACGATCAGCGATATCTTAAGCCTTATTCGAATCTTCCAGAATATGGATAGCTCGGATGTGCTACTTGGTTGCTGTTATGTTCGCCAAGCTTGGAATTTGGATAGCGAACCTTTCACCACAAATCCAGGTGACATTTTTAGTAGGGGATAAAGTAGGATCTTTTTGGTGGTACACTTCTATGTAACGGTTGATGACTGAAAACGCTGGTTACACTTTTATCTATTACCTTCTGGAATAGCAGATGCACCATGTTGCATTATTTGTCACAGAAGACTACCCTGTCAATGGGGCATCGCCGCAACTGCAGGTATAGCGACAGGTCGGACAGTTGGAGGATAAATCGGACGAAATTTGCTTGCGCTGTTGGACGACAACTCCTCTGATAGGCTTAATCAGGCGCAGTTGTGCACAATCTGGTTGTGGCCACATCCAACTTCTGCTTGATGTAAAGTTTACTTAAGTTAAGTTTGCTCGCGTTAAGTCTGAACTGGCTTAATAGACCAGGCCTCAAGTTTCTACTTTCTGAATTACTGGCCTGTGAATAATTTCAACGAAACAAATAAGCTCACGTCTGCAAGCCATAGATGTTACGCCGCCAAATACTTAAAATTAAACGCTATTTATCTGTTGTGCTGGTTTTTATGTAGAAATTTTACATTTATACGCCGAGTGTACCGAAAGAGCTGTGAGCAATTATGCAGCGTTACTAGGAAATACAAAAAGCGCCTACCCAAACGGCTGAGTAGATCCGAACCACACTACGGCTTTGCACTGAACTTTTGGGCCAAACGTTAACTCCAAACGAACGATCAGGGGTTAAGTTAATTGCTGTATGAATCCTTGGGCGGTGTTCAATTTTACATATCTCTGGTGATATGGGGGCAGGTGTTGACCTCAGATGGAGATGATCAATATTTCTGTCTCAGTTCAAGTTTCTTACGAAAATGCACTTAACAGTACAGAACTGCAGGACAGCAGTGTATAGTCGTTTGAGGATCAGTTCGCCCGCACACTTGGGAAGCAGGCATTTTGATGCTCCTATTTCTTGGAATTCTGACGAGTCGAGTTACCGATCAACGTACTGACTGCACCAGTCATTTAAAACAAGGACTTACATGGGACGAGGCGGTTCAGGAGCAGTAAGTGGAGCCTATACGGTGATATCGAATAGCCAGAAACAGCAGCATCAAAAACGCTAAACTTGACTAATACACACTGTATTCAACCAAAAGAAACGGAGTTTAGAGTAGTATTTGATTGCGCCGCTAAACACAACGGTGCGTAATTCATTGATGGTTTACTCCAAGGTGCTGGTATGACTTCGAAGACGGTCTACATACCCATGCGATTAAAGTCTTGTAGTGTTGCACCCGCTACTGGCAATGAGGAAATCTTTCTCCAGGTGCGGATGCCTGAAGGTTTCGAAAATGCTATGGTTGTCTGGCGGGTGACTGAAAAATAAATGTGTGCAGTGTGCTTGCCAAACAGTGCGGCACTATTTTCTGACATTTTGTGAAAAAAGCTATGCGCAGGTAAAGTTAAGGATCGAGTAAACAAGTGCTGAAAAAATCTACGTCGTTAGTTTTCTGGAATTTTATTCAGCTATTTCTTCGTTATTTGTTTTGGATAACCGTTTGACCAGGGGAGGGGGATGGACTAGCAGAGTGATTGTCGAGAGTCGGGAAGAGCGAAGAGACATACCAGCGACGAGCGTGCGAAGCATCGCCGGGAGTCCCACTTTCTAGAGTAGGATTTATTGTGGTTGTCAACGTCTACAACCGTTGAAATGATCTTTCGGGATATTATCAGTTTCCCCTCCCCTAAGCTAGAGTGGCGATTTTCAAAGCCATATGAATTCCAAGGTTGGAGTTACCTGCAGCTGTTCTGGACTTCCCTGCTGAATTCGTTGTGTTTACGAATGTTCTTTCTTCGACTGACTCGACCTTCGTGTGACAATGTATCAATAACGAGCCGTACAACTCCAGTGAAAATCACCTGGTTGTGTTGGATGATATTACTCGACCTAACCCATGGCGCCATACCTCAGCCGGAGACAACCCTGCTGATCGCAGGTTATGTGAACTATGTAGCTTTCAGTCTGCATCATAATGGCTACCAGTGTGGTTTTGGAATGGCACATTTTGCTTCAGTTGGCTGTTTGGGTTGAAGAGATATGAAACTTACCGGTTTGTTATTTATGGACGTCCAGTAAGTCCTGGACACGTCCAGCACAGTGAATTCTTCCACCCTCCTCAGATGCCGATCTAAAACATGAAAGTTTGATAAATATAGAGAGTACATATAATGCTGAGGAGATATTGGTTGGCTGATTTCTACACGTCACGAGATCAATGCCAGGGTAATCAATTTATGTGTTTCAACTGATTTTCTGCGCTTAATTTGGGCAGGTTTTGTTTTGGTCAGCAGCGTCCCGCATATCGCTAAAACCATGGTATTTAATTTCCGAAATAGGATTGAGCGGAAGGTGGCCGGTCGATCGGGTGGCATGAATATAGCGCATATCCGCCTGTGGACAATGAAGGATTGTGATTTATACTTTGACTCGGTGGCCTTACTGACATCATTTGGACTACATACTCTGAGGTGTGCTCCACTACACTTTCCACTTGGCATCTGATAATGTAATTGTCTCCGCAGCTTCAGAAATGCTCTTAGATAACCTGAGGGGCAGATAGAATTGGCAACCCAGGCAAAGGACTTTGCAGAGCAAATCCTTTGGTGATCGGCATCAACCTGGATAAACTTCTTGCAGCACAGTTCTTTCAAGAATTACTCTTCTTGCGTTATTTAATCAGGGATGCATGATCCGCGCTCTCTGTAGAGGAAAGTCTTTATCAGTCCGCTCTTACGAGCTACTGGAGTGCAACTGTAGAACTGCAAGTTGCGACCATTTCACATGTTCTTGCAGCAAGTGGAATGCTGTGGTGCCTCTCAGTAAACCTGTGAATAAGTAAATCGAGGAAGTGTAGGCTTTCGTTTGTTTCAAATTCCGATGTAACACAGAAGATAAGGTGGTTAAAATTAAGGATATCTAGAAGGGAATCAAAGTGCCTTATATGAGTGATAACGAAAACAAATTGTCTACGCAACACGAAATATAAAATTACACTGATAGTCTGTTGTTGACTCACGCTCAGAAAGTTATTTGTTAATACTGAGCCTAAATGGCAGCCTACAGTAGCACTGACTAGTTTATATACATATGGGTTGACGAACATGTTTTCGGCAAGGTCTTTTCAAGTCATGCAATTGCAAAGGTTAAGAGAGCGGTATTAAACATATTTGAATGAGTATGGTGCAAATGGACAGGGAATCGAGTGAGATGACATTGGCTACCTATCAAAGAGCAATTAGTTCAGGTCACCAATAGGATGAATTGAGCTAGTCAGCTCGGGGGGGTGTTGTAGTTGTGTGTTCCGCACAAGGTGCATGTGTGAGGGGAGGTGAGTTGGACCATGGTAAGTAGAACACACGAACAAAGCGTTTTTGCCGACAAAGGATCGGGTCACGATGTATAAAATGGCGATAGCTTCAGCCACTGCAATAATGCTCTGCTGTACTGATCTGGGTTGATTAACCGGCGCTTGTAAACAGCGCGGAAACTTTGGCTGGGTATCACGTTGTGTGAAGTGTCAGCTAAATGTTGTACTACAGAGCTGGTTATCGTCCTCCTAGTTCCAGAAGCTAGCCAGGGTGGATTGTGTTCCTTCATTCTTTGGCTGAGTTGCCTAGTCATGCGTCCGATGTATTCGCTGCACAGCAGCAAGAGAATGAGTATACTAACATATTTTGGGCGTGGACAGGCACTCTATCCTTAAGATTCAAGGGGTACAAACGATTGCTGGTGAACCAGGTTCGGAGTTTTGCGGCCGGGAAAACTTTGTTCGGACTGGTGGAAAGTCATCTGTTACCATGGTCCAACTCACCTCCCCTCACACATGCACCTTGTGCGGAACACACAACTACAACACCCCCCGAGCTGACTAGCTCAAGTCATCCTATTGGTGACCTGAACTAATTGTTCTTTGATAGGTAGCCAATGTCATCTCACTCGATTCCCTGTCTATTTGAACCATACTCATTCAAATATGTTTAATACCACTCTCTTAACCTTTGCAATTGTATGACTTGAAAAGACCTTGCCGAAAACATGTTCGTCAACTCGTATGTGTTCTTATTATAAATGGGAATTTTCGGAATAGTTTATATACCTTTTCCTCGGATTCAAATCCAATTTTCCTTGTGCAGAGTGAAATAAGTTATTTAACGTAGCCACACAGAGCCATAGATTCACATTCTACGTTGAAAATTGTTTATACTGTGACCGAGCTATGTCTCATACGAACAATCAGATTTGTTCTGCATAAAAGTGGGCATGGGCTGTCTATTCTTTCCGCCCATCATGTTATTCACGACAGTGGAAGAAACTATACAAATGCGCATGGACTGTCACGAACGAAAAATCATGATTGAGTCAGTTGATTATACCGCTGTCCGTTCAGAGAGTTTAGGAACTGCTACGGGATTACATGTGTTGGTAACACAATGTGATGCTGATGCATATTCCCTCGCCATAATCTCAGCCCTACATGTCATCGGTTGTGATGTCGACTTTTTGGTTCACCAACCGATGATCATCTCTTATCGAGGGATCTGCTTTAATCAATCCGCTAAGGCTGTTATTGGACTGGGACTTCCTAAGGTCGCAGTTAGTGACTTGTAGTTGCTTACCATGGTGGGCTATCTGCGTACTTATGACACTTTTATGCGTGGCAAATGGCGTTGAATGCACATTTTAGCCATTTAATCTCACACCAGACCCAATATGACGGACACTTTGTGCCTGATGTGCGAGTCTAGACTGTGCTAGCGCCTACCGTGCCTTGAAGAGCATTCAGCATTGTTTGTCCCTTTTTCGGTTGTTGGTCTTTAGACGCGTGTTTCCGTACCAAAATCTTTACATACCTTGGGATTCACCTCATCAGACTGAAACTGTTCTTGGCATGATTTCGAATGAGACGTTTCTCACTTCTCTCCCATATTCCCCTGTTACTCTTTCGCATTCATCGCTTTCATTCACTTTTTATGTTTGTGGCCATGCTCTTCAAAAATAAATGATAATAGAGAGAAAGCGCACGAATAACGAAGCGCTGCCTATTTCCTCCCCCCCACAGAGGCCATCGTGGTAATGCCCGGAGGCATATAGGGTATATCTGGAAGATCCCCAGTTGCATCCTCCGTGAGAAAACATGAGTAACGAAATTTCCATTACTGCACTTGTTGAAGGTAAGACGATATTCTATTTCCCACCTATGGTTACTCCGATTTCGGGCTATTCATTGAATCTGGATTCTAACCCCAACAATCGGCTACTTCGATTTGGCGCAGGCGGTATACCGCTCCGTCAGTATCATTCTAAATGGAAAGAATAACCACACTTAAAATCAATGTTTTGGCTGCAATGGACATGAAAATATCTATAGAGGCTGAAAACACGACAGCGCTGGATAACGGAAGGTAGAACGTTAGACAGCGGTGCTGTGGTTTTGGTTGTATCGGGCAAGGGACTCCTGATCCCTTGCTATAATCGAACACCGTCGCCGCAAAAATGAAGGTCTGGTGCAAAGTTTGGTCATCAGGACAAACGGTGGGACAGTCAGAACATAGATTTGGTGAATGCATCCTTTACACGGAACGCATAGCCAGGCAGAGCTAAGTGGACATTGGCTCTCCTCAAGTGACATATGGGTCTTTGTTTCTGTCCCACAGAGGGCAACCATTGTCAAGTAGCCGATTGGAGGGTGTTGTTTAGGTAAGAAACCGGACAAAGCACTAGGAATGAAGATGTGTACAGTGTGAAAGAGGTTGAAGGGAGTGGTGTACTGAGTGCGAAGAATTGCTGTGAAAGTTTTCTACGAAAATCAGTCTTCCATGTTAGCGAAACACACCCATTTGCGAACAAATTTGGTTTTGCGAGAGATTGACCTAGAACTCAGTTGAATCTTTCGTTTGTGATACCTCAAGGCAACTAAATGTGCTGCACCAGGCCGCCTCATGTTTCGGTCGCTACGAGATTCGAGATATCGCGATATACATACTCGTAATGCGCTACTTATAAGGTTTCTGAAAATTCTTCGACAGATCACGACCGGTTTCACTCTTGTTGGGGCTAATCAGGTAGGCGCAGTTCCCGAATTTCCGTCAACGTTATGTTCTACTTGAAACTTGGGGACTGAGCAAACCCGATGAGCTCCAAGAATGGCGAAACCGGCTGTGGGCTGCCAAAGAATTTTTGGCAACCTTATGAGTAGTGCACTACAGGTACTCTTCTATGCGCTTTATTTTTTTACCTTTATTATTCTTTGACCATGTTGTTTGTTTAAGTGTCGGTTTTGACGGTTTGTCTGAGTGACAAAGTTTGGCTAATGTTACCTTGATGTTAATCTTCTGGTATCACCAGTGATCTAACATTTAGTTTATTACTTCGGATAAAACGTCACTCACATTAACTCTGTGATACTATTCTACATCTTCCCTACATTTTCAGTACTGATTACTACAACTGTGGTATTCTTGTTGTTGATGTATCTGACATTCCTTTCAATGGCGAAATTGAGTTTTGTGGTTTCGATCCTAATTTACCTAGATAACCGGGTAATTTGGGATGCGCGTAAATCACCCATAATTCGATACAGACAAGTTTTTTAAAAGAACTCAGGCACCCAAAAGACGAATGATGACGATATGATAGTAACATTATAATATAATATAATGCAATTCTATAACAGTATAAGTTGGGAAGCGGGCAACTCTATGTATTCAGGCCTATCCAATTGACCTTCATTGTAGCGCACATGAACGAGGCTAGTGTGGTTCTCAAGGTCAACAGAATAGTCCGTGTATTGTATCGGCCACAATATTGCATCTTACCTTGTCAGTGATTTGATGGCTCCACATTATTTTCTCTGTGACAATCCTTTGTTTAGAAAATAACGGTATCACAAAGCTACAACCTTGAACTGGTTTTGAGGGATGCGTATTAACTCTAGAGGATCTAATAGAGGACATCCTATGCAGATGTCCACATGTAGTAAAGTACTTCCGCTTTGGACGCCAAAGTTGTCACCAATTCGGTAATTTCAATATTACACTAATAAATGAGCTCTCTTAGCCCTGTTTCCAGCCCCAGAGCATAGCGCCGTGCCGAATCCAAACAGCGAGGATTTGCAGCATACCCATATCGGGGATGCTTGCACACCCTGTGGGAGAGAATGTGAGATGCCACCTCACGTGCAGCTAGGATGTTGATTGCTCCCTTAATGAAACGAATACTTGAAATTTGGCTGCCTGCCAAGATGGTCGTTGTCCGTGTATGACCAAATGTTCCGCCCTGTGTTCTCGAGATTTCTTCAGACAGTTCATTTTGGGCGTGATGCGCATGCCAGCCAACCTTCATCCTTCACACAGCAAAAAACTCATATGTCCGTGATAAGCCGATCATACGTCGAACTCTAGTGGAGTTGAATATCACAAGTGTTTTCGGCAGGATTTCGGTAATGTAAACTTTGGCTGGGTGTGCAATTTCTTTTTGCGACATCGTCTTTGTTCGAGTTCCTTGTGTCTTGCCCTTTCTATCGACCCTGATTTTTACTTCGGCGATTCGTTTCGATGATAACTGAAACATTGTCACCACCAACAGTGCGATTCCGTTTCGTATTAGTTCATGTTTCAGAGGCAACGTGTCCCCATTTATAAGCTGCTCGGCAATGTTTTCAGATCAGATAACCAACTTTCATGCTTCAGATAGTCGATGGATCCCGCAGTGCTTTGCTGGCATGCGTGACCATTTCTGGGTCACCGTTGCGCAACAGCAGGCACGACGATCTTTTTGCCACTGGTTACTTTTCAATTCAGTTGAGGTGTATCGTCAACAAAATCACCCAAAAACTGCTATTTTTAGCGTGACTCGCAATGGTATGAACCCTCGTGCCTGGTTATATTGTATGCTGGGTAAAAACTCATCAGGAGAATAAGAGCGAGGCGGGGCATAAGATGAAAGACCTTTATACAAAATGTTACAAAACTAACACCTCTTAACAGGTGTCGTTATTTCATACATGTGCAAGTCTACACGGTGTTGATTTGTTGGGCAACGGGTGGACACATTTCTGTCGCCTGTTGTACTAAAATTAGTGTCACAGGTTTCGGATAATGCGAGACTGACCTTTTGGTCAAACTAGTGCATGCCTTTGTTCCATTTGTGAGCTTGTAAATACACTACCATTTAGAGTGGTCAATATGGCACAGTAGACAGTCACAATGGCAGTCTCAGTTATTTCCAATGAACTTGCTCACTGGTATGCAAATTTAATTGGATTTTTAGGACAGCATTAAAAAAGTAACATATAACAGGCAGGCTATACCTATGGCTGCCATATCACGCGATCATCGGAAAGAAAGATTCTGTATTCTAGACCTCGATGACTCGAACGGCTACGAATTCAATTCGGAAAATAGAAAAAATTTTGACATGTGGAGAGACAATACAGGGAAGATTGGATTTGAGGCATCTTACTCCCACACTGGTTTGATCAATCTGCATGTCAGTTCTATTTGCCAAGGACTGGCAGCTGGACTAGAATACTCAAATGGAGGAAAACATCAGTTTACCGAACTAAGGGGCAGCAAACCCCTGGGGACAAAGCAGTCAGCTTTTTGGAATGTGAGCTGCACAGGTCAAGGATAGAGCTAGTGGAGTTCTGACCAATCAATCGGGGCAGCGGAGTCCGAGTTGAAGCCTCATATTGACATTGACTGTTTAGAACACTGGTTACCATGTCAACCAGCACAACGGGACAAACAAAAGACTACCTATAGTCCAGTTCAACCATAAATGATAACATTTATACGACACTTGAACAACTCCGTCACAATTGAACAACATTGACTGACCCACCACTGAGGAAGGTTGCACTGGTTTGAAGGCTTTCTTACTAGAGAAGGAACCCGGATGTTCGAAACATGACGTTAGACGTTAGCCACTGGACTGAACGGTCGGGGGACAAATAGGCATTGGAGTAAGTGTCATTAGGAGGACCATAATCCCAAATATACGCGAAATTATAATGTCAACAAAATAGGACTTTTTGTGGGGTCCACTGGTATTGATACCACAATTATGAGTACTCTAGCAACCACAGATCCTAAAAGAATGTCCACAACTGTGGTGGTAAGAAACATTTTCAAAAACCAGCTAAATGGGCTGGAATGGGAATCTGATTCCCGCAGCTCCAATTGATGTTAAGTAGTAAACTCAAAAACGCCACCAGCTGTAAACAAGGGTTGTGGTTCAGTTTTTCCAACTGGCCCGTGATTGTTAATTTGCGCGGCACGTTTTACGGACGAAAAGTATGTGGTGAGATATTGGTAGCTTAAGTGGACGCTGATTCGATTGCTATTGGTCTGTTCGCCAAGCGGTTTGCCTTGCGAAGCGTTCGTTACCTTTCAGGAAAATATCGCGAGAAAGTGGGGATTTCCTTCACTTCTGCTCGCGTTTTTGTGGTACTTATGAGATATTTCAGGAGTGTTCCTCATTGGACTCATTTGTTTCAGTATTCTTTGTGCTTTGTTTCCACTGATCCGTGTGTTTTTCTGTTGTGTCACACTTCGATCTGTCTACCTAAATTTTGCTTGATTTGCATGAGATCTGATTTTTTAAATTTGGACTTGATTCTGGATTTTGAGTGATTCATACGGCATCCTACTGTTTCTGTTGAGGTTCCCGATACGGAACTTTGAGTGACGCGTAGGTTCCACAATCCCGAATATCGAAGGGAAGAAATGGATTCGTAATTCTACGTAACTATTCACACAAGGGCAAGCGAATGGGTACAACAAACATCAGTTGTTCCT
>NW_008751783.1:835295-880969 GCF_000715545.1 Opisthorchis viverrini
TTAGCGCACATGGGTAAGAAGGTCAGCAGCGCACAGACACACATATCAATACATAAGAGTCGGACCGGACGACCTCTGTGGCAAGGTGAGTGGTGGGTACGGATAAGCAAAACAACTGGAGGTCAAAAGTACATAGGCGGAATAAGCTAATGAATGGGGGAATTAATCATAAGGTCAAGTTAGGTTCAACATTCTGACACTTTTTTGACCTGCGTTATTTCGCCAGGACGGTAGGCCATGGGTGAGTGACGTTCATTTATGTGAGATGAGCAGCTGAAGTTAAGTCCTCCGATTTCTCTGGATCATGCTTTACCGTCAATGAGGCAATGTTTTAGTGACGTTCTTAGTGATCTGTGAACAACTCTACTTCAACACCTTGCCTCATATTACTAAGCGAACATGCTCACCGCAGTCTATTATGCTGCCTATCCCATTGATTGCGACACTGGAATTATTAAGGTCGCGACAGATGTTCCCTTTTCCTGTTGGTGTCCATCACGTATACGAGTAGACAAGGTATATTCACAGAAGACCCTGTATCCATAAATTTAGTTTCTGTTTCACAAAGCCCGAAATTTAAAATAATAACATCAAGTGGGCTGCAAATGAACACGCTTCCTGCTTGAAAAGTGTAGTATGATCTTGTCCATCCGGCTCCACTCAGTGGCTTAGGCAACAAGAAGACAGACCAGAATTTATTACAAGTCGTAAATAAAAGGAATAGCAATAAAAAGATCGACAGTAGCAAGGTTACCTAACGGACCAATGGAACGAAACAAGACAGATCAGGATGCAGTACAGATGGCAGTCGAACCAATAAAACCACATGAGAGATGACTGTCAGGTTGCACGACAAGTTTAGGGTTGGAACAACATAATCAGAAGCTAAACGAGAGAAAAACCCACCAAACCGCGCACTGACAATGTCTCTTGTAATGGCGACGAAGCGTTCACAAGCCAGTCGTTGTTTCAGCGAAAATAGCAGCATCCACCTCACCAACTCTCACCCAACGTCCTGAGTTGGGAAGACTTCCTGTGAATATGTCTTAAATGACATGCAGTATCATTTTTGATCACTATATGTATTTCATTCACTATGCACTGTACTTTCACTCTTGGCCTCCGTACTGAGTGAGTAAGTGAATGGCACTCAGCATATATACGGCTACTAGCAGTTTGCACATGTATGCCCATAGCCGCTCACTGGATGCTGCACAGATGTATTTAGAACTTTCACCTAAAGTGCTGACCCAACGGCACCTAAGGATGCGTACAATATATCGGAAAGTAAGATCTAGATTCTCCCAGAGTTGAAAAGTTTTTCACCAAAAGAGAGTTTTTAAGGACGGTTAAGGAAGTCGTCTAAAACTGTTGACCAGTTGAATCGATCAGTCTGGTCAGTCACCCAATCATGGGCGTCTAAAAGCGATTAACTCTCAACATGAACGTCAACCAAAATCCAAGTTCATGAATAATCCCACGATTTTTCCATTTGTGGTTTTTCACTAAGTGGCTTTTGTTTTTTCTCTTACGTTTCAACTAACAACAAAACCAAGAAGCATTCTATAAATATGTTGAAATTATTTGATTGAAGAGAGCCGTGCAGAGAATTTTCGACGAATTTATGAGCATGTAAATGTCAAGCCGTTTAAAACCGATTAAAGCATTGTTCATGTTAGACAGAAGCACTTAAATGCAAGCAGTTGCATCCAACCAACTGAATCCGACCGCACATCTTGACACCTACTGAAATATGGTATTACAGGGCTTCTAAAGTGCGTGTGCAATGCAATCACTGGCCGATCCAGCTACAGGCTGATGGTGGTCTTACCATGTGTAACTCACTGAAGTGAACAGTTTACAGGCTCATCTATGACCGTTACCCATCATAAAAGGAAAAAAGAGAGCCTGGAAACTTTGTGAGTGTTGAGCAGATTTTGTCGGGTCCTGTTGATCCTATCCAGGGAACGCTGCTTGGACTGTGAACATGAAAAATAGACGATCGGATCCTGCCTCACTAAATGCAGGGATCTAACAAATTGCTTTCCTAGGGCTGAAAGTCTATGTCACTTTTTCTTTACTTTCCAGATAACTTTTGAGCCGCTTGAAACCGACAACTTGAAATATTTTCCTTTCACTCACTAGATTGGCACTGGACGGATCCGACTTTGATTAATAAGGCGGTCGCCATCCAGCGGTGTCGTATTATTGTTCTGTATAAGTATATGCGAGGAGCCCACTTGCCGTTGCGTTGCATCTAAATACGCAGAACGAACCAGTGCACATCATACCACGTGACCGAACACATAAATCCGTACTTTGTTGGACAAGTGACAGCTAGTCAGACAAGGCTGGAGAGCCCTAGTATTTCCATCGCTCTGGTAGCTGCTACTAACCAGCCATAAATTAGCTTGATCCAGAAGACTTTTCCTGTGTGCTGTTGTCTAAATTTACAACAGCGACCTACCAGTGAGACCTTGTTCATTGGTCAGCAGTTACGCACACTAATTTATGCAACACATCATCTGGCTACCGTCGATATGATTACCTGTATTTTTTTCTCATTTTAGCCTAATTTTCTGGCGCACATTTTTTGACAAAATCATCATGATCTACTTGGCATGACATACTATAGATGCTTTCTGTTGCATTCTGTTTAGTTGGATGACCTAGACCGAAATTCCAGTGATCTGTTTTCACTGTACTAGAAACGGTTGCAAAAACGTGATTTTGTACTGATGCATACACCACCTACTTACTCTCTTTTAGGCTGCACACAGTACTCCGCTTGGTTGATTTCATTTGACGCAGAATGTCCAATGATAAACCAGCTTCGTTTCGAATTCTGATTGGTGGATCCTATTATCTAATTGAAAGCAATGGGGTAAATACCGTGGTACTAGACAAAGCACACTTGTACGATGGGGAATTCCATCGAAGTTTTGCTGCATTCAGGTCAAATGCGCTTTCATAAACCACAAAAA
This sequence comes from Opisthorchis viverrini, assembly GCF_000715545.1. Lineage (NCBI taxonomy): Eukaryota > Metazoa > Platyhelminthes > Trematoda > Opisthorchiida > Opisthorchiidae > Opisthorchis > Opisthorchis viverrini. The sequence goes on from NW_008751783.1 coordinate 838,280, forward strand.
TAAATGTGATTACCTCAACTTCATATATATGGATCAGCAGAATTCCACATTATTTCATGACTTAGAACAAAGTTATGTGATGCAGATTGGCGGATTATGCCTAAAAATCTATGCCAGTCTTCTGTTATTGGTGGGCATACCTGCGAACATAATTTGCGGCATAATAATGGGAGGAAATCGCTCTAACCGGATGACAACCCGCTTTCTAATGATCGTGTTGTCTATTGCCGATTCTGCCGTTCTTCTGGTTGCTGTGCTGCGATATTGGACAATGCGTGTTCTCAAGTGGGATCCACGCCTGATCGGTCCCACCGCGTGTAAGTTGCACACGTTTTCAGTGGGATGCAGTACAGACTATGCCGTCGGTGCGTTATGCGCACTTGCCGTAGAAAGGCTTCTGGTGGTTGCTTTCCCACACAAAGCAAACAGTATTGTGAACATGTGTTCTGTCACTTTCGGAATGGGTGGTTTTGGTCTCCTGGTGGTTGCAAAAAATATGCTAATTTTCTGGCTGGTTGGATCAACAAAACCTGGTATCAGTGATAAAACCAATATGAGCTTACCAATACGAATCGGTACCTCCGATTGTACGCCATTACCAGAGTATCGACAAATTTTCAAAATATTCACCAAAGTGGACCTTGTGAGCTTTGCTGTGCTGCCGTATATTATTTTGTTCTCCAGTAACTTATTCATTTACGTCAAGTTACGGAACCAGCAAGCTTTGCTTCGGCGAGCCAAACCAAAATCACCATTGTCCAGGCTGAGGCAGTCAATCCGAGAAGAGGGCCAACATCCGGTTCGAAATGAACCGTTGTCGAGTGATGGGAAGGCAATTACCAATACAAATCGTCTTCAGTCCATTATTTCTCGATCGGGCACAGACAAACGCACCAAGCGGAGACCAGATGGTGTGATCAAACTGCTGACAGCACTTACACTGATACATGTGATCTGCACACTCCCTGGAACTTTGTTCACATTTATTACTTCGTATCCAAAAAATCTAGTCTCCATCCGAAAAGACGTGGAAGAATTATTAAAGTCTGGCCTTGTTATGTTAGTGTTTACCAATAACGCAATAAATTTCTTCGGATATTACGCATCGAGCACGGCATTTCGAGAGAGCTTCTGTGGCATGTTTAGGTGCGATTGGCATAAGTCCGTATGTCAGCAGCGTCTGTTCAATCACTGCGGATGCCGATGTGTGAAACACAAACAAATTTCCGGATCGGAATTTGTCCAGTTGGTTGTGACTCCCCCTGGTGTAAAGGTGGCTTCGACAAGGCCAACAGAACGGGAACGGAATGTGGCCAACAGTCAAGGTTCTCTAAAGGAATCACCCCAAAGAATAATTGACGCCAAGGTTGACAGTTTCCAGGAATAACAGCTGTCCGTCTTTCCATGATCGTACTTTTGTTTTTCATTATTTATTTATTTAAGTATTTTTATGTGGTCTGGACGCTAGTGTTTTTCTCACCAGTAAGGCAGATTTATCAAATCGTTAGGGAATAGTTGAGGGATTATTGAGACAACATCAAGTTAGGCCAACGTGTAATCACTTTGGAGAATCCACCAGTTATCATATGGAAGCCAGACGATCAGTGAGTGAGGGGAGGAGTCAACCAATCAGTCGACCACTTAAATCTGAATTAAATCTCGAAACCATGTGTTAAAAATCTGGGACGAGTTGGATAGTTGTTTCATTTATCTCGTGGCTTTCATGAGTTAACTTCTGCGGGGACTGTAGCTCATAGTTCTTCTGAGGGGAGTTCAGAACGCTAACATTTAGCTACAGGTAGCTGGGCAACAGTTTGAGTAGCATGCACCCAAGATGTAGCTCGCTAAAACTAAAATCAAGTATTTTTCTCTAAACGTTTCCTGAGACTGCTTTAGCTGGTCCTCCGTCTGGCGGACTGAGACAGGTTTCAGGATGAATTTGAAGTTTCATTCCTGTAAAAAGTAGAAAACGGTGATTCGGAAAATGTGCAGTACAGACGAACCCAAGCAAGGATCAAATAGTTCTTCGAAACCTGCTAGCTTTATTTACAGAATGAGATGTAGACATGAAATCTTAAAAGTGTTTCGAAGTTTAACTCAACCAGTTGTAAGTCCCAAAAAAGTGTTAGAAATATGCTGCCACATGGTAAATTTACTGTCTCAGAATAATGGCATCCAAAATTAAATGGTTCCAATTTTTGTTGCGTAGTCACATGGTGATTTTAATGGAGTGAGGTGACTGATATTGCGTGCGCTGGCTCGTTTTATTTGGACGTTGAACAGCTCTGCAGTAGTGCCTTGTTCACAGAACTAATGTAAAGATCACGATCCTTCACATTTCCATCTGTTTAACTCACGCAGTCATTTCAGCTCTATCCTGTCCGAAATCACTAAAACCATTTTTACTCACGACTCCAACAACGCAAATATCCGAGTGTTCACAGTCAACCCAGATTATATTTAGTCCTGACCCGTAAGATTGCTATTGATGATATAAGGGTTAACCCCGGGCCTTGCAACCACATTTCTATCAATACTAAACCCTTATCACGGTAAAGTGTCTACGGCCCAATTGACCTCCAAAAAATCGTGTTGTGAATAGTTGTATTTGGAACATGCACATATCCCTTCCGTTGTTCTATGCAAGCGACGGTTCATTCCTCAAGCTCCAGTAAAGCAATAGCGTAATGTATATGCGTAATGTATAATAGTTTGGTCACGAACGAACGTTGCCAGTGTACTTACGGAGGAGTGACTTTCCCTCATTTCCGAATGAAGTCAGTGACTGGGCTGCCTCGGTTTGCTCTGAAAGATTATCTTAATACAAACAACCAAATTACCCGCAGGCAACAGTCAGTTTGTTGGATCAAAATAGTCGCTCAACCTCCTGGTGATCACAGCTCTAACTAAACTTCACGTAATCATGCAAATAAAAGCCAGGCAGTTCCCTTTTGGTTTCCAAATTCATGTACATAAACGTATGTATTACTGTACAATGGTTTATAGCAGCAATCTCTGAATGACTGGCAGCGCGAACCAGAGGCATTTACACTATATAAAACCAATGAATCGACTGGAAAAACAGCTGAAGATCTGATCTTTTTTGTCATATAAGCGACCCTAGTATCTACAAATGTTGGACGGGAGTTTAACCAACAACATGCAATCTAATTGATCACTCTTACCGCCCCTCCCTGTCATAAAACCTCGATGCAATATGATACCGTACACGAACTTAAACACCGGCGATTGACCCTGTCCAAAACGTCTAGTCCTCTGGATCACAGTCTGGGATATTTACAGTTGCGTAATCATGTAAGAAGAATTTTCGTCATAGGCACTTGGTTTTGTGTCACTTTTTTGAGATGTTTTGTCTTATTCTCAAGGCAATTCTTTGGTTTCGCTTTTTGGTGATGAAATTCAAATTTCTCTATGCAATATTGCAGGATGCCTGAAAACGAGTGCAAGCCCCTACCGCTGCTTTTGGTACTATCCATTATGAGGGATGGGGTAAATAACACCCAATTTTGTTCCTCTGTGACAACTGAGGAAACATTTTGCTTGCACTTGATGGTCCATTCGTAGTGCCTCGAGGCCAGAACGATAGGCAGGTAAAATATTATCCAGAATCTACCCGATTTTTCCCCTTCCTTGAAACACTGGAAGAGGCTTCCGAAAGATCGACAAATATGCGTTTTTTATTAAGTTCACTGCAAATCATAACGGCCTCACGTGGCGTATGGGTGTTGAATTGCTGAAAATCAAGAGCAACCCCTTAAAAATGATTTTTAGTCCATTCTCTACGGAACCAGTCAACGAAGGCCTTTTAGGGTAGAGCATAGGTCCGAATCATCCCAAAGTCAGAAGTCGACTTAACAGATAAACTCACCGTTTAATCGTGCGCACCAGCTACTCGCTGTTCTATTAACTAAATTAGATTGTTTGTCCCACAAGAAGATGATGTTAGGTGGAGTGAAATAGAAGTGATTCTTTAAACACCATCGGTTCCTAAATTGATCAGACGATTTTTGACTACTGAACTCGTGGAAGCATCCACTGGTATATTTGTTAAGTACGGTTTAAATTCATGGTCAGTGGAATTGTGAACTCGACAATCACTGTCGATTTAAACTGAATGAGATCGGACGTTCCATCACTGTTCACAATGATTGCTTGGGAATGGCAAGCTCTGAGAAGAGAGGAGTGAACCATTAAATGCGTCATGCGTTGCAATTTGTCGTTTTCAATGCAGTCGATGACTGGCGCCTTCTTAAGCTGGGATTCAGACTGTACATAAGTTTAAAGTCTAGCTCAGCGGGATACCTAGTTTCAAAAGAGCTCTCGCGCTGACCACGGTCCTGACTGATGTTTGATTTTTCTAGGGTCGTAAGGTTGTCAAGTAGGTGAGTACTATGAACGTTTATATGACTTAGGAACCCACAGCTTTGGATTCATAAGGCCGTTACGTGTTCCGAAAATGTGCCACTTGTTGGTAAGTGAAGTTCCCTTCGGGCCTTAACTTCTCGGGGTTTAGGTGAGCTAATCATTCTCTGGGACTCAGGTTACGCGCTTTGGCCAATCTGTTCGTGTTTTGTGTCAGTTAAAAAGACATGATCACGCTCTCTTACAACATTCAAGTTGTGATTTCCTTTTCATGGTGCTAAAGACATTTTTGACCCAGGAATAAAAGGTTCTGTTTGTGTTTAAGTCTCACAGTTTCTAAAGTGCTTTAAAATGGACAAATGTCCAAATAGTTACGCAGTGCTTGATAATAATTCCAGCTTGTCCAGGTCTGAAAGTGAGGTGTCGGGATTTTCGAAATAGGGGCCATTGGGGCATCTTCCGACAGCGAATTCGCATTCACGTGTTTTTTAAGATATTAGGAGTAGCCTATAAGCTACAACTGTTATTTTCGGCTTTTAACGACTACGAATCGTCGCATTTTTACATACGCCCTACTGTAAACGCGTTCTCTCGTTTTGTTTGGCAGCCCACAAATCGGTTTAGAGTTTGAAAAATCGCTAGGCATATCCCAAAATTGGTTTGTAGACCACAACTCTCTTTGCTGACATTCCTGTACACATTTCCAATCGAAATTTACTTTTCGATAAATCATGAAGCTTAGTTTTCCGTTTGGCAACATGGCTCGGCGGAAAACGAAACGTCCCCGAACGCGTGGTGTCCCTTCCTCGGGTGTTCCGTTTCCAAATGTCCAACAGCAATCAGCAAACGTCACCAGAAATTACTAGACGCAGTGAAGTGGAAAGACGGGAACTAGGTTCGATGCGCTTGTACGTCACCACAAAAGAAGTTGGCTAGGCAGCTTACCAATGTTTGACATCCAGATCGCATCACTCACATTTAAGTGGTTTTAGTAACATCGTTTAATACAATACTTAAAGCAGGCGTCGTTTAAATAAAGAACTTGGTTTTATTCGTGCTCCACGCATCGTCTAAACGAACTACACTGGTTCTTTCAAATTGCCTACTAGTACGCTGGATGAGGTCCACTGGAAAAAATATTTAATCGCAGATGAAATAGCGATAATGCGTTTGCTTCGTGGTATCACCGGAGTGGATGAGGTTTGGTGTGTACCGAATTTTAACAAGCAGGCTAATCCGGTTTCAACATAGCGGCGATGTTCTAGCAACTCAACCATTTAGCCGTTCGTGAAGCAAAGTAGTGGGAGGATACGACATAAGATTAAAAAGTTAGCAGTAAATGCTCGTCTAAGAAGGGTTTTTACCCTAGCAGACTGTAACTAATGGCTCATTACCAATTTATGCGAGAAATCTACATAAGCAGATGAGCAAAACAGTCCAAATGATCATGTGACCGGATTAAGGGGCTGCTCTGCCAAATGAGTATTAACTTCCAGGCTGTTTTAAGGACCTACACTACGATGATCTATTTGCGCACACAAGATTTATACCAAAATTAGGATTGTAAGGGAATCAGGAACAGTTTTATTGTGCCTTCAGGGGAGATGTTTATCAGGACTATTGTTGCATGGGTGTGAGGAGTAGCTTCTGCGAGCAACCATATGTGCAACAACCCTGCCTCCTGTAGACTGGTGCCCGCGAATCAGTATGGAAACCTTTGAAAAACGGGTGTTTGGGTGTGCACTAGAGGCTTCAGTGAAAGGATGTGTCCAGTACGAAAATTTTTCCTGGAGAGTTCGTGTATTGCGCATAGCGAATCATGGTCCGCCGAGATTTCCATTTCCCATGTCTACCTCAAGGGGGTACAAGTAGAGAGGTGGCAACTTTTGACCACCCAGGGGTGCGTGGAATAGATTACGAAAAGTTTGGTTTCACAAAGGGTCGTATGGAGGGTCCGCATGATTCTAATATGTACGGCTGGCGAGCTGTTAATCAGTGTCACTGGTGCTCTACTTATCATTGTTGTATACAGATATTTTGCTGATAGTGACCATGATGATGACGGTATTGTGCCCCTCAGTCCACTTTCTCAGCGTTTGCCTATTAATAATAAGATGACGTTGAATCAGTCCCTAATAAGCAAACCTTATGCTCAATAAACTGCTGTCGACCTGTGGTATCGGTTCGCTACATACAGTATCTGCGGTGAACTGAGGTCATATTCGATCCAACTTTTCATCAGATGGCACTGTGCAGATGAACGTTGGTGGCGTCCCAACAACTGGCCTAAAGAAATTCATCGATGTCAACGAGTGGTAAATCAAATCAATCATGTGATGCCTGAGTGTCTCTAGAGCCGAGCCCTGGGGATAATTTCGCTTTGTTCGTCATGTGGCGACTGCCGATGTCATTCACCTGATACACCACTTTGATCAGGTTCAATGCTACACATGGGCGGTTGGTACTGCCCTGTCACTGAGATGACTTCTATGAATGACTGATGTCAAAGCGATGATAGTATGTTACGGATTTATCAATGTGGTCGATTTTCGATTAGACGAATGTGACAAAAGTGTTTTAGGCATTCAACTACGTTCGACATGAGTGGAAATATCCCTGTTAATTGATATACTATGATCGTATCATGTCTGTGTTCCCCTGGGTGTGTTTTCGGATTATCGCAACTTACATCTTCGTAAGTTTAATTGAGCCTAGATAGATGACTAGGTACTTGTGGGCAAACGCATTAAAGAAGAGATGTGGAATGGTATTTTTTCCGTCACGCACGGAGTGGCTGGCCAAAACTGGCTTTTGACCTATTTTCTGTGACAATCCATGTGTGCGTCATAGATTCCGCCAACCATGCGTTGTGGTCGTATTATAGCCAGTGTGACGTCAACCATGACTCGTTTGGATTCTATAGCTATACAACTCTGAACACGTCCTACTGATTCCATGATCTTCCTGGATGTCGCGACTGTGCGCTGTGCGTTTATCTATTATTTATGAATTTTTTTACTGGTTCACTGAAATATTGCTGGAAAGAAACTGCTTGTTTTCAAAATTAAACAACTCCAGTATAATCGCCACTAGGCATGTACATCGTGTGCTTACGATAGGTGAATTTGATTCAGCTAGCAATTGGTGTCGGAATTCCAGGCGTTGCACTCAATGAGCATGAAAACATACATATAAAGGAAACCAGATGTTGATGGACACTTGAGATGCAGTGAAGTGAGCAGAATTGAAAAAAATGTGGAAATGGAACACCGCGGTATTTTGTCCTCTTAGAAAATCACTGATCAAAGTGGAACAAGGCAAGTACCAGGGAACTGGATGCGCTTCCAACTATTTTATGGTAAAATGGAGTTCGGAAAAATGGCGTGGTGTTTTTGAGGATGATACGTATGCATGAGGAGATGACTAAGTTGACTCATGTGACATGTAGTTTACTTGCTCCTGTCGAAGAGCACCCGTGGTGGTCGAAACCCTGAATAAAAGTTCCGCTACTAACGTTGATTCACTCCCTCAACTATTCAGTCAGCAATGAATCACAAAAATGCCCGTTTTTTATTTTAACTATAACGAATTCGGTGCTTTGCTTCTTGAGAATTCGGCAAAACGTATTTCATTAAACATTTCCTTAAATACTAATAAGCTCTGTGCATGATCGCCTTGGCGCATCATTGGGTAGTAATAAACCATTTTGGATCGCTATAATTACTGTCCCAACTCTAGGTTTCTTTTCGGAAATACTGGCAACACCATTGGCCGTTTGGTGGATAGGTGGCGGAAATGCTCGCAATTATGACCTGGCTAAATCCAAGTGGCCCATGAATACACCTGAAATTGAAAATTTGTACTACTTGTCAACAGGCTGTTTAGCTATAGCCATTATCATCCTAGACTTTCAATTAAATTTGACCGGAGTGAATCTAGGAAGATCGACATCCCCCGACTCATTCTAGATGAAACAAAACACCGCAAGGCTTCAGCTTTTTGCACCGATGGTTTCTAGACCCAGATCATTTTAACCGATAGCAGAATTTCCATGTTCAGTAGAAGTGATGTCTAGAATTTTTTTCAAGGTGCATGTAGGAAATCTGACTGACAGAATCAACTGTGGCTTCAGTGTTCTATCGGGTTTGCATTGAGCATTAGATTTGTCAACGACAATTCGGTTTTGGCATGTCGCTGACTAGTCCAGAATTTCAAGTACTTCATAACCTATTATTGAGGTGAATTTATATACGACTAGCGAGGATGTATAAACGTGTAGATGTTTTCAGGAAAAATAACAGTGGATGAATGTCTAAATTTCAGCATAAAATTCTTCCCCCATTGAACAGGCACTAAAAATTGTAATTGGCAAACCGCGTTGCAAAAATTAACAAGTTATTATTTTTCGTGCGGATTTCATGCCTGTTACTTTACTGTAACTGTTATGGCAGGCAGCATTCTGGACTTTTTTGGCGGACGTTGGCAAAAATAACCACTAACCTAGTGGTCAGTTTTTAGTAACGTGTAAATCACCCTTATCTAGTGAAAAAGTGGACGTTAATCAGAATTCAATGAGGTCTATCTGTAAAGGGTAGGTTGAATTTGAAGGAAATGGAGCACGATTAAATGCATAGACACTACAAGTATTGACTAGTGATGTCAGATTTGTATTAGGCAGAATATGTTAAGATCGATGGTGGTAACGTCCGCAAAATTTAACAGACATATCGTATTCTCGGGCAGTTTAGACATGATCAGTGTCTTTATAAAGATAAGACCTCGAAGTACATGATCATGTGCTGTAAGTTTTGTACAGCTTCTTGCTCTGTTTTGCTGCAAATGATTTACAGCTTGCCCAAAAACAAGCATAAATGGCGTTCCCATCCAGTTGATAGGAAAATACCATATTGGTGGCTACCACTGATTTGCTGTCCACTACAGTCACTTCGCAGTTCCGCGTGCAGAACGGTGATTGACATCTTAGAGGAAAACTGAAAATCATGAAATGAATGAAAGCTGTTATGCAAAATTTAATGCAAAGTTTGCGACAAACTCTGTGCGAGACAGATTGGAATGCCCACCTGAATGAATGAACACCAACTTACCGTTAAATAGTTCGACTAGTTTTCACACTTCTCCATACACGAATATTAAAATGGACGCGAATGTAACTGAAAGCAAATCAGTAGTCACTCCCGAGTAATAGCAAAGAAGGACGAATATTTATGTAGACGTGGTACTCACACAAACAGCATCAGCACACAGACTGTGGTATAAAAAGTCTATCAGTCAGAACCACCCAACAGAAAGTGTTAAGATAAAACAAAAATGAACGGTAAAGGCCCAATTACTGACATCTCTTCTATTTTCTGCTGAGTGAGGAAGATGAACCCCTAGTACCGCCAGCAGATTTAAACACTTCTGTGCTCGACTCATCAGTGTTCGCTCTTATATTCATTGCGATTGGCGAGCTGATCAAGTATAGCCTGAGAAGCAGCCACTCAGATTCAATAATTTGAATAAACAGACAAAGACATTATCAGTCAATTACTTCACTTCCATTGAATATCTTTCCTGGTTCAAATGGGCGCAAGTATCATTACTGTTCTCAGTATGATGCGCTGAGTTATGCCAAACAGATCGGCCAGAGTCGGTGCCTTCATACAGGTAGTTTTGACTGCACCGATCTGTTGCGATAAAAGCAAGAGTAGTAACGATTTTTTATGACTACAAAGGTAATGACAGTTGGCCCAATAATCGGTCACTATTCAATCGGAAATTGAAAATCTTTGTTGCAGGAATACCAGAAATTCAACCCTGGCTTACCTAATTCTCACTAACAACCCCTGGTGACCCCAGCAAAATGGTAATTTTGCTATCCACGTCATTAGGGTGAAAAGCGTCCAACCATATGTTTCAGTTGGTCAGTGGATATACAAGATAAAAGAGCCTGAATCAAGAAGGGCATCACATTAGAATAGGCTAGCAGATTTTACCATCGTGAGGTGACTGAGAAGGGCCAAAGTTCTGACGGGCATGGTCTTATGGTGGAACCAGTCCTCTAGCCAACCAAATAAAGCTGATTGCTTGCAGTATTGGGCGATACTTGAATGCGAACTAGCTTTAATTCTGAACGTGAAGTCAGCCTGTGTCTCAAAGCCCGGAACCACTCCACAACTACATCTAAATCCTTGATGCGTATCACCAGAACTACGAACTGCAGAGACCTACTGAGTTTGGACCAGACAGTTCAACCACATTTAGTCTATTAGCACTGTGGATGACTTTCAAAAACAACGTGCATGACCTGCACGCAAGAGTTTTTGTCATTCAGGGAGCCAGTAAAAAGTGAGTGTATACTGTGAATTGTTCGATCGAAGGTTCTGTATTTCGTCCAATTACGTGTCAATCGCATTAATGGCCAGCTGTTTGCGGTCGATTGACGTAACGTTCTTTGTCGCTCAGTGGCTCATTTTTCGTTGAGCATGTCCCATTGTTAGGAAATTATATAATATCTAGTTTTCAGTTTGTGTGGTTGCTCACAGAGGGGCTTTTCTCCTCGATGGGTATATTTCTCCATTTGGGTTTCCTTGAAGGGGGTAGCTGTTGTTAGAGCTTATAAATCTGATTCAAGCTGAATTAGTCAATAATCCAGTGTCTTTGTATGCAGAATAAGATGAAATATTTTACGCGCAGTCAGGGGTAACGTTAATACGCACTAGTGAAACTATATTCAGTTATCACCCAATGAGAAATGAAACTGTTCACTCAGAAAGTACATATTTGTCCAGTCTAGTTGTTAGTGAGGATGCTGGTCGGCCACCCGAGGCCAAAAGCTGTTCGACCACTGACCGGAAGGTTTGTGGTTTGAAACTGTTTGATTTCCGTGAGATGCGCACTGCTGCTGATTATCACCAAGGGTGGAAAAAATGACAATTCTCATTGGCTTTCCAGGGTACATTGACTTTACTGACAGGATGAAAACGCTACTAAATATTTGTAAGTAAAAGGTTAAGAATCATACAGGTATGATGGTTTTTTGATTCGGATAGAAATCAAACAGAAACACATCTGATTACTAGACTCTATTCTAGACACTCATTCCAACCAAAAAATTTAGGTTTCGTGCCATCTAAAAACGTTAAGTCACACCTCATCGATGCTCTAAATGAGTGTTAATGTTTTTATTTCTACACACCACTTGAAGACATACAACATTGTATCTTTATTATTCTTCATTGCCCGCTATTCTCATGTGCAGTTATCTTTTTCGCTCGAAGGTCATGAAAAAACGATGTTAAAAGATACGACATCCTTACTGGTGAAATATATCAGGGATAGTAGAGAGAACCCGCGACGTTTGAAAAATATCTGGGAGCGTCTGAGAGTAAAATCGGCACTTGTGCTTTGACATATTTAAACACAACTATCCTGTAATGTAGGATCATACTGCAAAGGAACAACGTGATTCCCATGTCTTTCGCAAGTTATTTTAACCTTGTGATTTTCGCGCAAATCATCCAAACGGAAGTTGGAATCCAAAAAGTCTAAAAAGTCAGACAGCTTGCGCCAAATGACGCACACATTACAGGCAAGAATTTGATAAGAAGGTGCGTTTAATCAGCACAGAAATCATGTGCAATCGCACGTAGTTAGTGCAGATTTCAAAGACGATTTGCTGCAATCTAAGTTTTTATGCTCACCTTAAGTGTTGAATGTAATCACCGGGAAATAAAGTCACTTTGTTAAATACCATTCATCGGGGACATTTAATGGGACACTGAACAGATGTAGTAAAATTCGGTAATGAGGCATACATTTCTGCATATGGGTTTGGAACGTCGAGAATCTTTTTTGTAATTTAGATTGTTTTGTTAAAAGCCATCAGAAGTACTTAAGTTTATAGCCTGGGATTTTTAGTGGTCTGAAGTTTGTGACAGGTGCAAGGTCACGGAATCTTTTCTACCAGATTATTTATTACCTTGGTAGAATAGGGCTCCAGAGTCAAAGTTCATTTACGATGAACGGCAAAGCGTATGAAATAAACACACAACTATGAAAATTTGGAGCGCGACCACAAAACCGATACAAGAAGGTTTCACATAGTCACCACAAACATTTACATTCAAAGCGTGCTAAAACAGTCTCATTGACATCTGAAATACAGTGCAAACATTCGGGAAGCCGGGACACACTCCCGTTCCTTCAGATAGCGCTTTCTTAAGCATTTGTGATGAGTCTTGCATAGAACTGACATCACCTCGAGAGGCACTGCACTCAACGACCGCCCGAGAGTCCATTTAGATACTATTCATCGGAATGTTTACCAACTGCATAGCAAACTAACTGAATCGTGTAAGGAAACCTGTCCCTATTCAAACGTCTACGTTCTATTCCTTGTTACCAATTAACTGGCTACGAATGCCAACTAGTTCAGGCTTCTTACGCCACACCTGACAATCCAGACCGGTACCTGAACACTGTGCCTCTGCGAGCATTGTTATAACCCGCAAGACCAGCCAACTTAAACAACAGGTCACTTTGGACGAATATACAGTCAATTTTACGACTCGGTTCCACTCTCCTAACCTAACGCAGAAGAACTATAGTCGACCGCAGTTAATTTTCACATGATCATTATCTCACATGTTAGCCACAGTGTAAGCGCTATTTGAGGGAGAATTATTATAACGCCTTGAAACATACAAACGAGTGAATTGTACTACATAGACAAGCTGAAGGTATAGTTTTGTTGGACGTGACTTGCTATGTTATGTCTAACGTTAGGACGATGACTAAAAACGGGTGGGTCATCGAGAGAGCAGCGTCGAATATCAGACACTTACAACAGGCAAGGAGCGTTTACACTAATGCTCATGGGAGAATTCGGCTGTACGGTGCAACAGTGATTCAGACCAATTCTGGAAAGTTGCGGTCCTCCATATCTGTCCTTGACCAAATGGCATACCAACGTGCTTTTAAGTGAGAAATACAAACATGTAGTATTTAAAATCAATTTTGATTCGATAAAGTGCCTAACGAATCATAGATTGAGAACCATCATATTATTCTTTGATATCCTGTCACTAATTGCTGAACTGTCGCTGGTTGAGGCAACAGGCCGTACTTGTGACCTGGTAAAGTGTAGTGCTAAACATACTGGCATCCATTTTAACATCTGAAAGTAATATTGCTTTCTAGCATCTGTATCGCTGAATTCAGTTTTAGCCCTAAATATTGCCGTGAATGATATGTAGCTGCTGCCTGAGTTGTTTGGACGGATCAACTTTTATTGGATCTACTCGTGAGTAAACTTAAAAATCAACAAATAGGGATGTTCTCCGGCCAGTTCGTACCGTACCTAGCCTAGGAACAATACGACCAGTCTGAATGACTTGTTAGATCAGTTGGATACATTTCATGACAACAGAAAGTTCACTCTTGAAACTGGATATCAGTATTAACTAAATATTCTTGAGTGAGCTACTCTGGATGCGGTTTACGGCACAACGCTGAGGAGAACTCAGCGAAGTTCAAGGTTCAGTGAAGTACCATACTTCACCGGATTCTTCTTCACTTGTGATGTATGTAGATTAGGTTGTTTGGATTTTGACCACGGCCTTTTGCACTTCTCGACTTTTTGACAGAATCGAATTATTAGTTGGACGAATATGTGGAAAGAACGGCGAGTGTGGACATTATGTCAACACCACTGGACAACTTGTATACGGTACCGAACAGTGCAGACCTTCATTTTAAGGAATGAGTGAAGGAAGGCACATCTTTGTTAAAATGTGTTCAAATGCTACATCTGTCCAAGGTGGTTACCAGACAAACTAATAGAGTCCCAAATAAAAAAACGACTATTCATGACAAAACCGTTGTCATTCCTCGAAATACGCTCGTTTGAGAAATGTCGACGAATTTTCCGGTGTTATGCTTAGTGTTTTTTCTCGGGAAATATCATCATTTCGGCTACTTGTTTTTCTTTACTGGTTGACTTTAGGTCAGGGGAAGATTACCTTCTGAGGGCCGCGTGGCCGACATTTTTGAGTGACAGAACATGAATTGGATCTGCCTGCACTATATGCTTCTTCGGGGAACTTGACGATTTGTATGCCCATCGGAAAGGAACCATGTGACTGACACGTGCTCTTCGATATTCCGTTTAATTTATTGTCAAATTTGACGGAGAAAAATGCGCACTACATGTGCGTAGAATCCAACCTAGACAATTCTCACCTACCGTTATTCACGACCTCCTTCGTTTGCCTGCTACAACCAGTTTGTCGGTCAAGAGTGCTTGCTTCGTGTTTAATAATATCTCATGTGTGTCACAACACTGTCACCATCAGTGACATCACCACTGACAGCAATACACCGCTGTCACATGCTGAATCGTAACTACTGTAACAATGGGGAAAACAGGAAGACTTCAGCGGTCGCTTGTTTTTGATCATCAGTATCACTGTATGCAGCAACTAACACCACGCAGCTGATGCTACCACATATAAAGGCACTTATGTCTACGATCATGGTTTTGTGTGAGCTGAGAATCTGGCAGGGCTTCAAACCTAAAAAACGAGACGGTAACTGTTCTTAACCAAAGACTTCGGTTAAAAAGCACAAGGAAGCGGTGGTAAGTTGTATACTTCTCTAATAGTCAAAATTAGGAAAAAATGCCAAAAAAATTTCCGCACAAAAGCATGGAGGCCAGAACTCTGCTTGTCAGACCCCTAGCAGTTAAGCAACCTGTTAGCAGAGGCCCTATGGTTAGCAAATACACACCCGTTCGCAAACTAGTTTGCTTTTTTCGAAAGAATCACCTGGAACTCAACTGAAGCTCTCGTTTGTGATTTTTCCAGACAACTGAATGTGCTGCATCAGGCCACCTCATGTTTCAGTTGCTACGATATTTGAGATATCGCGATACATGTATGTTTTTAAGGTAGCTGAGGCAGATACAGCTGGGTTCCCGGCGAATCTCTAGAAAAAACAAATTAGTTTCAGGGGAAGATTACCTTCTGAGGGCCGCGTGGCCGACATTTTTGAGTGACAGAACATGAATTGGATCTGCCTGCACTATATGCTTCTTCGGGGAACTTGACGATTTGTATGCCCATCGGAAAGGAACCATGTGACTGACACGTGCTCTTCGATATTCCGTTTAATTTATTGCCAAATTTGACGGAGAAAAATGCGCACTACATGTGCGTAGAATCCAACCTAGACAATTCTCACCTACCGTTATTCACGACCTTCGTTTGCCTGCTACAACCAGTTTGTCGGTCAAGAGTGCTTGCTTCGTGTTTAATAATATCTCATGTGTGTCACAACACTGTCACCATCAGTGACATCACCACTGACAGCAATACACCGCTGTCACATGCTGAATCGTAACTACTGTAACAATGGGGAAAACAGGAAGACTTCAGCGGTCGCTTGTTTTTGATCATCAGTATCACTGTATGCAGCAACTAACACCACGCAGCTGATGCTACCACATATAAAGGCACTTATGTCTACGATCATGGTTTTGTGTGAGCTGAGAATCTGGCAGGGCTTCAAACCTAAAAAACGAGACGGTAACTGTTCTTAACCAAAGACTTCGGTTAAAAAGCACAAGGAAGCGGTGGTAAGTTGTATACTTCTCTAATAGTCAAAATTAGGAAAAAATGCCAAAAAAATTTCCGCACAAAAGCATGGAGGCCAGAACTCTGCTTGTCAGACCCCTAGCAGTTAAGCAACCTGTTAGCAGAGGCCCTATGGTTAGCAAATACACACCCGTTCGCAAACTAGTTTGCTTTTTTCGAAAGAATCACCTGGAACTCAACTGAAGCTCTCGTTTGTGATTTTTCCAGACAACTGAATGTGCTGCATCAGGCCACCTCATGTTTCAGTTGCTACGATATTTGAGATATCGCGATACATGTATGTTTTTAAGGTAGCTGAGGCAGATACAGCTGGGTTCCCGGCGAATCTCTAGAAAAAAGCAAATTAGTTTGCAAATGTGTGTATACTCGCTAATTTAGTGCAATTTGGTCTCAAGTAGAACATAAGGTTTGACAGAAACTCAGGGACTGCGCCTACCTGATAAGCCCCAAGAAGGGCGAAACCGGTCGTGGGCTCTATGGTTGTTGCCTGGGCATCACCCAGGGTAACCCAGTGGATATCTGTGGTTCGTTGCAGCTCAATGAGGTTCGGTCTCCTCACGACTACAGGCACTACAGTTGCATGGTACTAGACTTGAACTGCACTCTTACCCTCTTCCCATATTCAGAGCTGTTTCGGTGACCGAAAATTATATTGTTGACCCATACACAAGCGTGACACTGTAGCACGTGAAGTAATCGGGCCAATATGTTCAGTGGCTGTTCGGTCTTGAAATTGTAAGTAATGTATGAGAACGCCCTGCCTGATTTGCTCACGGGGTCAGCTTAATGGAAAAACGCGGTTTTAAAGAACCTCATTCTCGACAGTCCTTCAGTAGCATAAAGTGTCTAACTGCTCATGTCTGAAGATCACTTGGGTAAAAATTCGCCACTATTGTTTACTTTCAAATAACAGCAAGTCAAGAGTTAGCCATTTAGGCACACAAGCTGCGTGTAATGAGTTTAAAAGCTTTTAACTTAGCGTATCGCTAAGGCATCAGACAGTCCTTGATAATGTTTTAGATGGATTAAATTTGTCCCAGGATCGCTGAAACATTTTAACTGTTATTTTGCTGTCGCTGCGTAAGTGTGAACCAAGCAAAACAGTGCAGTTCTACCTCTCACTGAATTTGTAGTACAACCTATAACATTTTGCATTACATTTAGGTGCATGATGCTCGATTATCCATCAGATCTGCGTTTACACAATTTGACTAGTTGGTCGCGCAATCGAAACTGGCATAGCTTGTAACCTTTAGCTTTACTGCTTAATGAACAGTACAGAACGGCACCTAAATACCAACCATCGGACACGCTGAGTAGAAGAGAACCCGGAAAATTCATGTTTATCGACCTTTGACTGAAGATCGGAAGCAATTCGTCATGCAATCTGTGGGAATCGAGACATGTAAGTGCAGATAAAATAGCACATCGGAAATATTCTTTTCAAATAATTCATTGTTATCTACCTGATGTGAGTTACAAAGCACAGGACGTCCCTCCATCACTTATGTGGTGAAACACAACTACAGAAAGCAGTATCGTCATAGGACCTGGAATCACCACAGTGTGCCAGGCTTTGCCAAACACATTTAGTGGGATCTGAGGCCCGGAGGGCACGCGCACTTCTCGGCTGTTCTTAAATCTAGGCATGCTTTATTTATTGTCTTTATTTGGCTGGATTTACGGGTAGATCTAACGGGCCACCATTTGTGCAGTTAGCACACTAGCCAGGGTGGTGCTATTCACTTCAGCCCGTCGGACTCCGTCAAAAATCTCAAAGTATTGTCTTCGAACACAGAGATACGGAACGACAGCCACACACCGGGTAGATATCAACAAAGTTTGTTCTCTTACTAATGGTTTCAAAATTGTAGTCTCTTTAAGGACCATGAATTACGAAAAGATTGCAAATTGATAGAATGAACTGTAGAGAAAGATCGGGAGTGTGTTACTGACTGGAACTTTTTATTGTTCACATAATCTGCCGGGAAACCGAAACTTAATTGCCGTTACTCACACCAAAAAAGCTCTCCGTTAGTGTGGTTTTTGTGTGCTTGTCAATTATATCTGGTGATGACATTAAGTGTTACCATTGGATGAGATCAGTTATTTATCGCGTATTTTCTACAATTCGGCTGCCATAAATTGACGCTGGAGCTAAATAAAACCATGAAATACCTATCATAACTTTCACCGGGGAAACGTTCAACTCTGCTTTCATTCATTCCGTTCCTGTCTGTGTTTGTTCATCTACCGGTTTTATCGCAATGGCTAAAGATAGTTTTGGCCAGGCGAACTTCGACTAGTGAAACATTATTCATCGTTTTTGGACTGTTTGCGCAGTTTGGAGTTCTGAGGCTTCTGTTGGCAGATAATGAAACCCTTCATCTACACTTAGTCTTCTGAGTTGTGCGCCTCTAAATAAATCAACGCTTGACTATTCCGTCATATTATCTGTAATCCAGCGGCTGGACTGAACACTTCGCACCTGCCCTCAAATGTGAGCTATGTGGTCTTGAAGCAGACACGATAATTTGGTACCAAATCCAGTCAAGGTCTTCCGAGGGGAACGCATTAGTTTACACCCAGACGCAATGTTGCTTACAAGCCGTAACTTTAGAGTCCATTACATGGAGACAATTAAATTGTTGACAGTGACTATAACCTTTCTTCATTTCAGGTGCTGATTGTTATTTGGGAATTTTTGGGGAGATCGCGAAGAATGGACAGTTTGAGCAGCTGTACGGCGCAACGAAAATGCTGAATTTGGCACGTACTGTTGTTTATTGTGCCCTGGTGTATATAGAAGTCATGACTCACATTGTATCATTCACCCTTAATAATTAATGTTGCTTTTTTCTTATGTGTGGTCTTGTTCTGCCTCTAGAATTGCCTCAATAAAAACTGTTATCCTGATACTCCTTCACCTATGTGTTTCTGTCTGAACTGTTAGTGTGATCGTATAGTTTTATCTGGCCATCACCGAAATCAAATTTGTGCGCTACGCTTCTGTGAGTGCACATAGAGAGCTGAAGTTGAGGCACACCTGACCTCTGTAACCATACTCTTAAATAGTCTCCCATACTCGTCCATAGAATTGCGTAAAGTTATTCCTGCCCAGTGCAACCCAGTGAGTTATGTCAACATGACCTCAAGTATCCGATATTCCTGGCACAATGCACACCGTTGACTCAGGTTGTCATCATACTCGGATTGATCTCCTAATGATCTCATTCCACCTGACATCCAGTAATTCATAGAAAATACCGACTGGTCATTTTCCTAAGATAACACTACTCAAAACATTCCCGAAAACTGCTCAATAGTAACGATCAGCAAAATTATAAGTAGTGTTGTTCGCCACTGCACTTACTGCAACATCTTGAATGTTGCACTAATTAGAACATCCGAAAACCTTTCAGCTGAATATATCATAAACGAGAGCTCAAGCTTGGATTCAGTTGAGTCTTTTGTTACAGACAGCGTGGAGTATAACTGAGTGTACTCCACCCTCTTCGTACTAATTACAACAAATTAGAGCATAGGACTGACGGAAACCAACCCAAAAAGGGCGAAGCCATTTGTGGGTTATCAAAGAATTTTCAACAAACATGTAAGTAGTGTTCCCTCAGGAAAATATGCCACGACATCATTCTAACTGGAACATGAAGCGGTATTTCAGTTGAAGAATATTAGGAAACATAGATTTCATCTGAGGTTAACTTGTTTACCATTAGAAATGGATGAAGGTGGAAATAAGAACATTCCGCCAGCTTTACCCGACTTGTTTCGTACTTGCAGCCTGCAAAGCTCCTCGTGCAGCATTATTAAGCAAGGCCCAGTTTGCTTCATCCTTACCCGTGTGAAGTTCACCAAAACCACTCCCCTTTATCCAAACTCATGGTAGGCAGATAAAAATGGGTGAAAGCAATACCTCCAGATAAATCTAGATGCAATATTCGTTGAATTCATCATGACTGTTGAATAAGTTCCTTAAGAAGAGTTTCTAACTCATTCGAGTGTCTGTTAGACTGGATGCAAAGACTCGATTTTGACGGCCGTTTTCAATAAAAAGCCAAGAATGCACAACTGACCACCCATGGAGGATAATAGATCAGATTCATATAAAGAACCCAAAAAAAGCAAGACTAGTCGTTTAGATCAACCTTCAGAATAGCCTCAGAACAATAGTATTTTCGATTATGTTCCCTATTGTAATCTGGGCAGGTAGGAAGGATCGATAATTGCACCCAAAGAACAGGCACAAACAAAAACTGCAGACGATGTTCTGAGCACATCTGTGGTTTTCGTTCAGTCCATCTCCATCAATAAAGCAACACCTGCCAACATGAGGCTTAATGGCTTATGAGAACTCATATAGGAACCTCTTAAAGCTGATGGGAGATATCGGCATTGCTAAATATTCATATCTGTTTGTCTACCAGGTATTCGAAATGGCAGCAGACACTGGCACAATGATATGCACCAGATGTCGTGCAAAAAGCAAAGAGATACACTTACACTTGCTAGCTATCTTCTGCCGACCAAGCTACGTCAGAGTGTTTTGTCATGGCTTCTCCATAACACTTGTAACAGGCAAAATTTGGCAAACTGTCAAGAGGACTGCTGTGCTAATTCTTTGCGATTTATGGGTAGCAAGTCTTCGTCTTGCTCTTCCTATCCACAGACTACGGGTTCTTGATTCGTTCCACCAGTACATCCAACCAAAACACAGCAAGTAATGTGGGAT
This sequence comes from Opisthorchis viverrini, assembly GCF_000715545.1. Lineage (NCBI taxonomy): Eukaryota > Metazoa > Platyhelminthes > Trematoda > Opisthorchiida > Opisthorchiidae > Opisthorchis > Opisthorchis viverrini. Next base: position 859,067 of record NW_008751783.1, read on the forward strand.
AAACGATGTCAACTTGATTGAATTTTATTGCATTACAGATTGTGTGAACATACCTATGAGCCTTCAGTAGCTCATCCATCTGAGGTTGCCTGCTTCCCAAAACCATCTGGCTGACATCAACATATTTATCCTCTGTTCTCACTAGACTCGACCAATGTTTTAGGGGCATTGATGGTCAAAACTGAAAGCTTCCGTACGTTCTCTGCGGGTAGAAGCAACGTTGCTTATCCATAACGTAGTATGGGCTGTGCAACCTCAAAGTATACTCCTCCCCTCACAGAAGAACTCGCTCACAGTTGTCGGAGTTTGGCAGATTCTAGAGGTCACTCATCTCATTGCAGCCCATCGGAACAACTGCCCAGGTAAACAAAATTATCCACCACATGGACTGGCTTGTATGCAAGCTCAAGGTTTGGGTTGAATCCCACCTACTATCGAAGCAAACTTTACAATTTGCAGGTGTGGAGCGCATGGCAAACTGTGTGACAGAATCAGCTAAGTCACTTCAATGGTTCGCGCCTTCGATGCGCCTGAAGCAAAGTAAGTAATACCGTTCATGTACTCACTGTATGTGTGCGAATGCCCGGAGAGAACTTTGATCACGAGGTTTCAGAAGCAATCAGGAAGGTTTCAGGCAGCATATTGTTAACAAATTTCGATAAAAATGCCATTATGCCAGTGGATGTGGCAAACTCAGGCGGAAGCTTGTTGTATGCTTGCAAGCCCTCAATGGGGTCCGCATGGAGAGCCCTTACAAATAATACAAATCTAGAAGGCGTGTCTTTGATCCCCAAGCACCTCCAAAGTTTTTGGCAACCGACGGAATCGAAATCAGCTTTTAGAGCAAGAAAAACAGTCGTCGTTGGACACTTGAAAGATCGACAATTTCGAAGTTGTCTCAAGGTAAAAATGTGCCCAGTTCATCCTCAACCATGGTAAAACCTAGCTTGATTCTCATCAGTTTGTTTCCAAATTAATCAAATAACTCACGTAAAATAGTCCCACAGAGCAACTTGGGTGCCCTGGATACCAGGTTGATGCAATGAGAGTATTTGCATGACGTACTTTTGGCATTTTTCGGGCCTGGTATCATAGCCTAGTCGCTCCATTCTACTGGTATTCTGTTTCTGTTACAAATCTTGAGCAGTGGGCTCGTCAGAGTGTTCACCATGGCTTCATAACTTTTCAAAAGCGAGGGCTTGGGATCATCCGGGCAGGGTGTCTTATCGCGTCGGTGGAATGATCTCTCTCACTGGATTTATGCTTTTGACGAAGGGCTGATGTCAGTATTGTACTCAGACTTAATGAGTTTTTCCAGGGCTTACTTTGAAGCAGTCAGCGAATGTGCTCTTTAAGGTTTTCATCCTATCGCTCAAGTGGACAATTTTGCGAACGAATTACCATTCCGTCCTGTCTGCAGATTGTCTCGCTAGCACCTATCTTCTTTTGATCGAGCCAGAGGAAATGGAGAGCGGTCACTTTCTGCAACAAAAGCCTCCTCCAGCTCCAGGACCTTCGCAGTCCACCGGTTTCCTCTGTCATATATCCAGTGTCTTAGAGGTCTGCGCCTGCCATCATTGTCGCTAGTTCCTGTCATGGCTCTTCCGGCAACAATATAATTCGCTGATCACGAGGATATTTGGTGTTAATTTAGTAGGGTCGGATGGCGTAGAGAGTTTCAGAAAGTGAAAGCACAGCTTATTTAACCAGCCTCCAATGAAACTTCCACATTGTCTTCCCCACCAGCATGAAAGTGTGTTTCTAATAACTTTCCATTCCGATCATTCCGATACTGTTTGGTTACTGAAACTAATCGAAGTTGATGAATGGAGTGTCTGTGCTCCGGCGTGCTCAATATCAACAGAAAGCGAAGTAATAAACGAGCTCATACAATGGCGTGACCTGAGTCGGTTTGTGTGCTCCAGAAGGAACGATATCCCTTATGCTAGGATTATCGATAGCTGTGATCCAAATGGGTTGATGACTGGCTTGTGGTTCTTGGCCACAAAGTAACTCGACTGGAAATCTCTTACTGACCAGAATCAGACAATATCTAGTACACAGCTGAAGAATCCACAACCCATCTTCTGTATGCTGAGCGTCTACTCTAAACCCACCATCAAAGTGCGCATTTTTTTGGTGTAGTCGCCCAACCTACCAGGAAGAATTACTGACCGCAGCCATCGCGACAGATTTCGATGAACCCCTTCTTTTTCAGTCTGTCGTGGAGTATGCGGATATGAAAAACACACAGCCGCATTAGACTGCGTTGATCTTAATTGAACCAGAACACTGTGCTGCGTAATGGCGAGCGTTTGCTAACTGGATTCCCCACTGAGATTTTTCTATCAGGTTACCTGGAAGCCTGCTTCGAACAATCAGTGAACGTTGTCTTTTTGTGGTATTCTTCATTGCTTTCATCCTTTCACATTTGACTGAATACTTCAACTTGGCATATGTTTCGGTCCTTACGTTTTGGACGATGCACATAAAATGAAAATGCCTACACGTGCAATGAAATCCAAAAATATATTTCGATCAATTCTATCACCAGAAAACATTCTGGACCTTTGCTAAAATATTTCTCCAATCAGTTTACATGTCTTTTCATTTCATCTCCAATATATTCTACCAAGGCGGTCAATACTAGCACATGCACTTTCCAGAACAAATTATATTGGTGCGCATCACCCGGTATCATGTTAAACTGGGTCCTGTATAATGTCTTTCTACATTGATTGATCGGTTGAGTAACGCGTGGACCGTGAAAGTGACCTTCAAGATGGAGAACGCCGCGATGTGGGAGCGTTCTAGCGCCCTTCTTGTAGTAGCCACTAAGCTGGGTGGTTACTCATTAATATCAAACCATATTTTGGCCTCATTACAGAGGCGTCTTACATAGATGGTGCATAGATAGGTCAAATTTTGCCGCACAACTTGAGAGGACCTTTGCAAATTTGTGCAAGCATTGTTCTGAGAACCCGTTTTTCTGGCTACAAATATGGTCCCAATGATTACACCCTCATTAGATCAGCATACGATGAGGCGCTCAATGCAATTCATTCGGCATTATCTGACTCACAGCCACTGGCCTATTTTAAGTGCCGAAATGAATCGGCTCTGACGAGTAGTGGTTTAATGTGTCAGAAAAAAAGCGCCATCATCTTATTGTTCTCCAGTAACAGAGTTGTGTGTCGAGCGGTGTTTCTTCACTGTCTTGCTCAACTGCGCACTCCACAAAAATTCCAATGGCTTTCGCACAGCAAACTACTGTACTGATAAGCTAATAAGGATCAATGCGCTTGCCAGGGAGCCATCTGTCATCGACGTGCCGTTGGCGTGGTTTCCTTTTTGAAAGTAAGTGATTGATACTTTGTTGTACGGCACACACAAAAGTCCGTAATTTATCATTACACGAACACACGTAACAAGTTATGTTGAATACCATTTTAAGTCCCTTATTTGAGGGTGCCATGAAACAATCGTGATTTGCACACGCTTGTCAATGTTGCCCTCCAATCTACGTTTGCGATGCTGCGTGATCTCATGACGAAAGAAGCTAGCGCATGTGGTGGAGATTTACTGGGATCAACCACACAGTAGCCTTCCGGTGACCAAAAACGATTATAAAACCTTTTCCAAAACAGAATGAATGTTTCACCTTTGGAACGTTATCTGCGTATGAATGCACTCCACCCATTTGTAAACATTGGCAGCCGAAACGGAACACAGCATTCCAAGTTTGGAATCACTGTCGCAGGGAGAAAAATGAACTGTCTACAGTTTTCCATAAGATGTGTAGTTGAAATTTCAACGCTAATTTTTTTAACTAGCCCCAAGTAGTTCGATCTATCACGGCTTCTGAGTTGTGATTTGCTTTTGTTTGAGCCCGTGCAGGACATTTACACATTTCTAGTTTGAGATAACTTAGTTCTATAAGTTGAAGTCTATGGGTAATATCAGTTTTCGGAAAAACGCCTGTATTTTTAGGTATCGTGATTAACTTGATGTTTTCATGTCATTTTCAGTTAGATGAACAGCAATTGCGTTGTATTACAGATGGAGGGATAAGATACGTCATCTAATTCGTGTTATTTTTCCTTCTTACATAAAAGTCACGTGAGTAGGGAATAGGTGAGCGAGCGTCAGTTGCGGGGATTCATCTTGTGGGAAATTCGGACATATGTCCGTGTAAATCGAGATCCCGTTACCTTGAAAGATATTCACCGAAACAAAACCTAATATGTACAGCGATCTCAAATAAAACGTCGAACCGTCAATGAAAAAGTTTATATATTTTCGCTCAATCAGTTTAACTAATTTAACAAATTAATCGGAGCTGCTTTGATGAGCACCATCGGTAGTTCCGCAGTTCAGTGACATCAGCGGTCACTTTTGACAACTACCGCTAGTAGTATGGAAGGGGACTAACTGTGTTCTTTGCATCAGTGGAGATCAGGTAAATAAGCTGCCTACAGCGGGATATTCTCTTTTCGGATTCGTCTTTCCGAGGGCAAGCAATTATGTTTCGATCTTTGTGGGAGCCATTTTCCCGTATTGATGGATGCCAGTTCTTACTTTTACCTCTGACCAAGGATTTCTTTTTTCTTTCTACTTTTTTCTACTTTTTTCTTTCTTTTCCTTCTCAAAATCATAATCAGATAGATATTTAACGTCCCAATTGATTGCCCTGTTATACAATCACTATTTCGATTATTCCCATTATACTGAGCTGTGACAAGGCGTACCTAACAATACCCACTCTCTCACTACCTGGAGCATATATTTGTGAGTGTAGTATATGGATCAGCGACGACAAGTAAAAAAGTTAAACTAAGGAACGGGAGTGGTACGAGAACGAACACAGCATAGTTATGGCCCTAAGCACAATTTATCGGTACTTCGCTTCCATCGGGCAACCTTAAGAGAATTTTATATGTGGCGTGTCATTCTGACACACAAGCAGGTATTACCAGTCAGTAATGTTTGATCAAGCGGTCCATTTGGCCGAGATGTCTTCGTCTTGCTTCGACAACCAGTAGCTTCGCTTCCATGAAATACCGTAAAATATATATGGATGGGGACTGAGCACTTTGATGACCAGTAATTTTTTCGGAGGCTAGTTTAGATATTTTGTAAGCAGTGTACGTCTTTATGTTTAAACAATTTGGAGAGTAATCCTAACTTGAATACCTTCGTTGTGAATGAATAGTCCGTATTCCTATTCTTGATAAATGCACTCCCGGGGCACTTTACATTTCACCACCCTTTCTTTAAGGTTAGAGATATCACTAAATCTGTTTGAACTCAGTAATGATGGGAAATTTTACTGAACGCAATCAGAACGCAAAATGGAACCATCTGTGCCCATCTTTGCATATGGGCTTGGCGTAATAGATCATTTCATTAAAGTTGGCATTGTGCTTGCCAAAAATGAAAAAAAATCAGACGAATAATACTGAGACCTGAATCAAGTGTAAGTACTTCCTCGAAAGTTAGAAATGGGGATTCACGTGGGATGATCCGATACACAGAGACACTTTACCAACAAGCTTCGCTGTTTCCTTTCATGTCCCCTGTTTTCCGTTTGCTTTTTGTGCCTCTTCTATACCAAACGTGCTCATTAAATGCTATCTACTGTAAATTAATATTCATAGAATTATTGGTTTCTCAATCAGAACGACTTCAAAATATTTACAGGACGCACAATCGTGTAAAGTGTGATGTAAGTATCCTAACAACTTAAAATTTGTTCCAGAATTAGTATTATTCGGTCATTTCTATATCGAAATAGTCAAGCCGCTTCAAATGAAAACGAATATCCTCGTTACAGAGACAAATAGTATTATTCACATATCAGCGGTAAAATGGTCTGTAACTCGAAATGACCGACCACGTGACACATCCTGCCCACATATCACTTCGTTTTGACAGTCACCCACTGTCTCTTCTGGAGGTAATCGGAGGTAATCATTTGAAATACAGGCAGTCGATGACGTAATTGAAGACAACCAATTGGGAGCACAAAAAATTATTAACTGGAAATATTTTATCTAACTTGCTTGGAATTTTGGATTCTTGTATTCATTTGATGTAATCTACACTGTTACTAGCCTGCTTACCTATATATAAACATATATATATATATAGTGAACTAAAAAGCAAAAAGTGTAAGTGATGACATTCTGCAACTTCCGTCTATGTACCGTTTTACTGAAGCATCAAAATTGAATCCGACTCGTTTCAAAGCCATAGAAAGGCGACCAGAATTGTAGCGGGCGTGTAATGCGGGCCCCCAAAACATCAGTTACCGAACGACATTTTCAAAGCTAATAAAGCCAAAATTTAGTCAACGGTTACATCTTTGGATTTGGCTCAAGAAGTCTGTTTCACCGAAACGGTTTGTGTGTCATCATTCCTACAGATCGCCATTATAATGTAATTTCTGCTTCATCATCATGAACCACACCTTCTTTGGGTTTCATGTTTCATAGCCCCAATTTCGCGAAACAGGTTTGGGAACTTGCACCTATCAATGATTTTACGGTTATCCACAGAAGCTATCCTGAATGCTGTGTCACACCGTACATTTTTACTGCTGTTATCGTCTCACCTACTGCTCAGCACCACTGCTTGATATATATATATATATATATATATATATATATATATCCCTACGGCTGTCTTATCACTAATACTTTGCTTATAGAAGCCGGAAACTTTGTTTACTTGCTTTTATCTTCGGCTGTCAGTGCAGGGTTTTCAGGAATGGAAAGCTTTAGGACAAATGACTGTTCCCTCCAAGTTCACTCTGCCTTGTGTATATTTGGACGACATTTGCGTTGTTTACGTTCTATTCAAAAAAGCTCAGGACCGTTATGCGCGGTCCATAGAGATACAGTATTAAACGGTTAATTGTTCCATCTTAAAAAAACAAGAAGGACAGCACTGAGAAAACCGTGTGCGCTCAAAGTATATTTTATCCTGACTTTCTGGACAAAGAACTACGTGGCTTGTGTTTGTGTACGTGTGTGTGTGTGTGTGTGAACAAACACTATCAGCAAGCTGTACATGCGATTGAATTCACTGCAAGAAACGGAAATCCATGTTAATCTGCACAGACAGCGTAATGGGAAATTGTTTAACAGAAAACGCTATCAACTAGAACTATCTATCCTGCCTGTTATTACGGCCACAAAAAAGTCCGCTTGGCATTATAAGTAGAATATTTCTTATTAGGCCACAACTCGACCTCAATGTAGTTATGGAACGCTAAAAGCATGGTAGAACGACATCCTATAACCCACCCCCCGATAAAATTCCCATAATTTTTTTTAACTTCTGTGAAAGGAAATGTGACCAGAACTAACACACGGCCAGAGAATTTAAAAAGAAACATGTGCTATTAACGGACGGGCACTAATCAGAGAGAAATAAAGTACAAAGTATATTGCACGAATCGCTTGTTGTAGGAAACAACCCTAAGTAGCGTCCACGCTGATGAAAAGGGTCCTTACGCACATCATACCGACAGATGGCTAAGAGAACACAGCTACGTTAAAGGCATCAGGAGTAACAAAATGGAAATCTTGAAATTTTATGCACGTAACTGCAACAAAAAGCCAAGTGAATTGGCGTATACTGATACATCTGATGGCGTTGTTGAACATTCTGAATGCAGCCGTTTTTTAGCAGAACTCAGCCACTTGAGACCTTTCCTCATCATTTAGACTTATTGAATCTGCATAGAGGAACTGGATGCGTGAAACTTTGCTAAACAATCTAGTTCGTACCGCGCGTTTGTCTACCGGTTTGCGCACCTGATGAAATCAAACTCCATCTGACATTGTGTCAGGGTGCTGGCGGAAGTAAAATTGCCTTCTTGTGAGGAGTTGTCTATTCACAATCATAAACCCTGTGGTTTTACGTACCTCGGTAGTTGTACTAGCTCAGAGGAAAGTATGTCTGATGAAGTCAGTGCAAGAGTCTTAAAGCTTGAATCGCGTCTGCTAATTTGCGTCACCTTTGAGGTCATAAAGGCATATCACTGAGTATATTCTTACTTCATTACTCATAAGGTTACTGAAGGTTCTTCGACAGCCCACAACCGGTTTCGCCCTTCTTGGGGCTCATCCGGGAGGCACAGTCCCTGAGTTTCCGTCAACTTTATGTTCTACTTGAAACCAAATTGCACGAACTTGGCGAACTACACTCATTTGCAAATAAATTTAGTTTTGCGAGAGACAAAAACGAGAGAATCAGCTGAGTTCCAGGTGAGTCTCTCACAAAACCAAATTTGTTGGCAAATGGGTCCACTTCGTATGTCACTGAGCCTGAAGGGTCGCGTGTACTAGGCTGCAATATGGACCGTGCTGCTGCACGGGTGCGAAACGTGGCCTCTGCGGACGTGATGTAAACGGTCTTCAGGATTTTTACCACTGATACCTCAAAAGCATTTCCGGTATCTAATGGCGTCAATGGATTAGTAACAAGGTGATTAGAAAACGGATATTTGGTTGTACTGCCGGTATCTCACTCACAGAAGGCATCCCGCACCACAAAATGCTATGGCTCGGTCATGTGACACTCATGCCGACACACCGTACACCGAGATGACTGTTCATACTCGTGACTCCTTCAGAATCGCGCCAACCGTGAGGTGGACAAGGTGTGACTTGGCAGAATGACGTTGGCGGGATTACGAAGAGCTTGAGTCTTATTGTTGTATGCTTTCCAGTATGAAGTCCTCGTGATGCCGCCTGTGATTGGCTGGATACACTGCAAGAAATGGCGGCTGATCGACTTCAGTAACGTTTGTTCTGTCAGTTTCTTTCCAGACTGTCTTAGTGAACGCTTGGATGTGTGGCACAGAATACTTGACACAGGCCAGCACCAGGTCCTCACCCTCACTCATTCTATCCTTCCACTTTTCACTCCAGGGCTCTAAGTATAACTAGGTGAGCTTTGAGTTTGTACGGTAGAGAAGCGTCATTGTCCAATACCGATGTTGTTGCCTCTAGTGATGATACAGATGACTCTTTGATAACAAGCTGACAAACAACCACGAAAGTAAAAAAAACTTTGTTTACAGTTTTCTTGAAAATTCAGCAACCTAAGGCTTCCTTTTGTGATTTCTTGGTCGTTGTTGGAATACCAAACAACGGTTAATAAACAATGTAAAACGAGTCCATAATTTCGAAACCACTCTTCCATCAGATGCAGGGAAGGTGATTTGATCTGCTTAACAGGATTCTACTCGCACGTTTCACTAGCAGTACGCCCAGTCGCACTGGTAGTTGGAATTGTCCGGTAAGTCATCTGTTCTGATGCACAACCTCCTGGTCACTAGGCTTTGGCCTTAGTATTTTACTGAAAGTTCAATGATTTGACCACGTTCAGACGGTTCCTGGGCGCAAACTGTCTGCGTTGTTTGCACAACTGCGAGAAATCCCGAGACCATTAATGACATGCCAAATGGCACTATTCTGTTCTGGAATAAATAGATTGTCGAAACTAGGCATTATTGAGGCCAAGTGCGAGCATTATTTTGCTACATGGTAGCAAGATTCTTTGTTCTTGATAATTTGGAGTGTTGTGGAATCCCTTTGCATCCAAGTTGCCAAAGTTCCGATTCATCTCTAAAGGAACAAATGCCAGTTTGATTGGTACTCATTGCACGCATAACATGATTATTTTGCCAGACAAAGTACCACATGGTACAAACTAGGGCCACCCGAGATCGTACATGCACATTCCCTTGGAATAATGTCATAGTATTCTCAAACGGCAAAATGCTACTCCCTTCGTGCGGCGGATTTTTCTGTAACAATCTCCACTTCGATACAAGCACATATTCCTAATTGCGAACAATCGGCTTTCCCTGCAGGTCTTGTGTATAAGTATATTTTCTTGTTTAGTACAATTTGTACCTGGACTTCGGGCTGACATGAACTTCTGTCAGAGCAACATTGGTTAATAAATTAGGTCTTACTGCATCTGTCGGAATATGGCTGAAAAAATCAATAGATGCGAAGTTTCAATTAGGGCCTTGTAGAGAGGTGATGGTGTGAACAATATCGTGCAGAATTGTGTGCGAAATTTCTCCTTCTGTTTGGTGCTATATAAATGGGAATTAAATGCGTTCATTTTAAGAGTGGGATTCTATTACATATTTGTACCACAGAATGTGTACACTACCCCAAACTTCTCAGCGTTGGGTTCTGCTTCGTTGACCCCTGAGTGGTCTGCATGCATTAATGTAATGGTTTTTGGTTTCGGCTGCTTAGAACGGAACATAAACTTAGGGATGTGCATGGTCACAAATACTCTCTACCTGTGCAACGTTGATACTACTGATGGGGAAGGCATGCGGGTAGTATGTTCTCTTCTTGTAAATTCGCTTTGCGTCTCTTGAAAAGGGGTATCTGTTGCGGAGTTTGTGTAGTCGCTTTGTAGCATTTGCTTGGATTTGAGCAGCAGTCAATGAATATGCAGGAAAGTTCAGGAAGACGCGTTCAAGAGAAGATGGATGTTCAGTTTTTGTAAACATGATGCATATGAGAGTTTTGCTTCCCTGTCCAATAGTCTGTAACTGGTGAGTTGGCATTTTCTAATAAATAACTCCGCAGCAAGTGCATTATTCCTTTCACCCGTAGAAACCACCACAATGAGAAATAAGCTGTTTTTTATTGACTCAGTAATTGCGGTTTGCTCACACCTGTGAGTGTGCCGCAATGTCTGGTTGCCCAAAGTTTGACAACTAGGTGTGCGATGTGGATCAAGTGACTTCTCTTCTGTTATATAAATGCGCTCAAACGACCAAATCGGCCTGGCGATCTCAAACTGATCGTAGATGTTGGGGATACAAGCATTCTATGTGAATCAAAGTGCAACGGTTTAGGACTTTTAACATCTATCTAATGGCTATTCCCACTCCGATACCTGGTGCCAGACTTACCGACAAGAAACGAAATAGCCTTATTGCAACAAGCGAGTGCTTGCGGGTGCAAAAGTTACAACGGCCCCGCTCTATTTAAAGGGCTCCTTCTGACAGTGATTCAGGCTGTCTGATAGGCAATTAGTGAACACCCATCAACATCGATGATGTTTCTATAAACTGCCTGAATGCTGATCACATTCAGTCATGTTTCTGTGGCGTGTCCGAGCCCCCATCGGCTTTTGCCGAATCGATTGAATGATTGACTGGCCTGGATGCTTGCCGGATTTCCTATTGAGATTTTGGTAGTTTAAGGGTTTCAGTAGGTTTTCGCCGTTCTAGGATTATTTTCAGTAATCTGACCTTCCTGATAGCTCTAAAGCTAATATGGAACAAGAGTCAGTCAGCATTCGCCTAAATTGATTGAGCAGTTATGACAAAGCAGGTGAAGTAGCTCACTCAATGTTCTCTCGATGGAAAGGTCTCATTATTTTGTCCTGTGGATCTATTGTTTTCAAATGTTTTTCTTCTGATGTCATTTACCTAGATCGTGCGCATGTAAAATATAAAAAAGCTTTTGATGGAAACGTCACCTGTCGACTAAAAATAGCGCTACTATGTATCTGATGAAATGTAGATGGTTTGACAAATGCGTTTGAATCAGATTGCATAAGTAAAGTGAAAATTTGGGGAAAACGGAAATCGACGACATAAGGCCTACACAACACTTTTTTTGCAAAACACTCCTAGGGAACAAAAAAATTCCCCCTTAACCATGTGATTTGTTTTTTAAAGTTCCGGCTGCTATAAAGCTCATTCTGCACCTATTGTGAATCGTTTAGCTACGTTCAGCAATGTGCCGTTTTTATTATGACTTATTCCTCAATTTTGACGCTAAAATTCACATGCGAAGCTGTCAACATTTTAACTGGTTCGTGGTGAAATGATTTCCCCGTTGTTACTGCTTGGGTTCAAAGCACAACTTCCCCTTACCTTTTCTGACCGGTATTTGCTTGGTTCGAGCGTGAAGTGACGTAGGTTATCTGCTTCTTGCCCGAATCCTTCGACAGCAAGAGAAGTATGTGGAAAAATATATTCCATTGCAAATTGTGGTCTTTTGAAAGTTTGTCCATGGAAATCTTTAATGAAGAGAAAACACTCTGTTGAAGATTTGTGAAGTTCGAGTTACGAAAATAGTTTTCCCAGGCATCGTTAGGATAGATGTTCCAGGGAGTGTGGAGCTATTTCAATAAAATTTCATAAGAACGTAGCTTCACATAGCTGATGCTCAACTAGTGCCCTACCGCCCTGGGTATAAAGTTTATGCAAGTCCAATCAGTTGTCACTCTAGGGTGCCCAGCGAGCGCTGCTAGAGTAGTATTCGCACGTAGCCTCGAATACCAGGTGACTTGAATTTAAATATGGGAATATGCTCAGAAGATGCACTGTTTCTAAGATCCAGTCATGGTAAAGCTAGCCTTTGTGAGAACTCGTCACTTAAGTTGCTTGAAAGATATGTGTATGCTTCACAGTATTGTGTAATGTAAGATCTCAGAGATACAACATGTTATTTTTGGCCTCACTATTTCCAGTACTGTATGACATCCATTTAAATAAAGTCATGTGAGAACCACCACGAAAAATAGCCCTCAGAAGACCTACCCATGTGTTACATGATAGTCGAACTCCGTTTTGTGAAAGCCTTCTAAGTATGGATCAAGCAATATGGTCTTTCAGACATTCCTTCTTGTGCAACAATTTTAGCGAGTCCAAGAGACAAAAAATGCATAGTCCTCATTGAGGTGAGTTATTTTTTATCTCAATAGGTTTGCGTATTCCCACAGAGCGCAAACCACTGACATAACAGATAGGGTTCAAACCGAAACTCGGGAGAGATGCATTTGGGCGGGAGTCAGATTCAGATTTCAAAGGATCCAGAATGAGATTGAAGTCGGCTAAAATACCTATTCTTTTTATTTTTCATCCTGTTTGGCTTCCAGGGGTCATGAAGCAGATGACGCCGGTCGTAAGCGATTTCAAAAGCAAACTTCCTCAATAACAAAGAATACCATCAGCTCTAACTTCATGAAGATACCCTATGTTATCATGAACAACTGAAGGGCTGCTCAACATAAACAGATTACGTATTCATAGTACAGGCAGTATAACCGTTAACACTAAGCCAGAGTATATTTTTCGGATTATTGGCTTCATGCGATTATGCACCTTGCAATAATCAACACTGATGCCTCGGTGATTACTTTTGTCAATTGGACATTGTGCATAACCTCTAGCCCATTGTTTTCGTGCAAATTGTTTCTGTTGTTTCAGTAAACCAATCGAATGAAACCCGTATGATTTGAGATTTTCGGTTGACTGCAAACCTAAACCCGTTTCATCATCTCAACATTTTTAGGCCCAAATGAACCTGGTCGTTGGTCATTCCCGTTTCAATCTTACTCTCATTCCACTGCAATGCTCGTACAGTTCCATTGAATAATCTTTATCGCCGATGTCCCAACTTATGGACGGTAATTTGAAGGCATTTCTCATCACATGCCTCCCATGGGGTTAAGCGAAATGATTTATGCCTCATTTCACATGTAAATTTATCTTCAAATAGTGTTTCGAAAAGGATCTGCTAACTTAATCACTGAGCAAACGGTGTTACTAGTTTTTTTTCGCTCGACCAGTGAGTTGGCGGAGTAAGCAATCAGTAGATAAACATCTTCTAGAGTGAATGCTTGAATGGTAATACTTTCGAACGATATTTAGGAGATGCGGTTAACGTGTGTTTCGCAGTTTTGATGTGAAAATGTATGTCAGCGCGAAATTGAGCGATGTTTTCTTCTGACTAGTGAGTAGGTGCAATCATGCGATGCGTTGCTACTTAGACCTGAATACAAAATTCACGGCGGAATGCCGTTCAGATGTATGATCGCTATGGTTAAATGTGTCGTCACCGTGACCAAGATCGAGGTCATTTAATATCTCTGACACTGTTCTAGCCTGGCCCATTCAGCAGTGAAATATACAGGAATCTCTGACTTGAATATGCATCTACTAAGGCTATTTCGTTCAAATTTACAACCTAATGGAAACTGTTTAATTCCAAATAATACTTTAGGTTCATCGAGATAGTTGAAATTATCGGAGGTTACAGCGGATCCACCCACTACTTTATGATACCAAAACCATAAAATTTTAGTTTCCAGTAAATGCTTATGTCGTATTTTCCCGACAACTACCGTAAGATAAACGTTGTGAGTGCAAACTCTAGTCGACAAATACATGGAAAATCCTAGCTTCAGAATTGTTGTCTGCGTGGGCGTCGATCAAATATGCGGAAATGTCGGTTTCTCCCTTTAATATGCCCCCTTCGCATGAGTCTCATGAGACTATTTTAAAAATGAACCTTTCAAGAAGACATTCCCACTCACATTCGAGATAGTTTTGCGAAGCATTTTCTCGTCCCAGAAGAGACCAAAATCCCAAGCTCTCCCATATAAAAAAGTCAAGTTTCCCCAAGGAGTCTATGTGGTTTGACTGAACGAGCCGTTAACACAGCCACCTCCTTCAAAAGTAGGCACATCCAAAAAGAGAGTACAGCGCTGGAAGTTTCAGATGAAAGCATTTTGGATGGTGTGAATTTTGTTGCCTTCATTGACCAGGCTTTACTGACTTTTTTGGTGGGACAGTGGATTTCTTATTTTCACCTCATCATTCTTACGTGAACAATGTACCAAGCACCATTTTGTATCAACAGTGGTTTACAAAGAACACCATACAAAGCACACCTTAAGCGTCTGGTGTTCAAACCTGTTGCATATCAGTAACCCAATAAGTGACTCCTCCAAACAGAGTACTTGCCCAAGGAAAATAGATGATTTCACTTCCTGGAAGGCACCATTTGTTGTAGGATTTCTACCAGAGACCATTATAAATTAATTGGTCGGTGCTGAAATCACGCTTATTGACTGATGTTTGTTATGGAGAGGTCTAAATATGTCACACATCGTTTAGTGATTTATTGCTAGTATACAGCACTCATTTTATGGTGAATAACTGAGGATTTCATTTTTTAAACACTGTTAAAGACCGGAAAGCGCATTGAAATCCACTTTCATACTAGCTAGTTATCCGAACAAAGGCAAGGTAATAACGCCGCTCCTCGAACGTCTCATCTCATTCATCGAATACTTTTGACGACAAAAGCAGTTGGCGTTAGTCTCTTGTGAGTTCAGTGAGAGGATGGACACTTGATATGGAAAAAACTGTTGGAAGGTATTAGCTCTGGTGATTACCCACAGACGATCTTTAGAATTGGGACAATATTGTCACATACAGGACGATCATCTGAAAAGGTCGACCAAAATTGATTTTCCTCTAAGCCCTGACTCTTCTCGAGATACCAACTCACATGGTGAACCCAAAGCAGTTCCTCTGTATTTCATGATAGCTCTTACTGCCGAAATACACTTGATAGGTCAAGTTGTTTTTTTGACATTCGGTCTATCTCGATTCAAATATCTTTGGGGGCTTCAATGTTTAATCTTAAACTAGGTTATTTATGGTTGAAGCGAAGCCACAATCGTTCAGCACGATTATATCGGCTAATCGCAGCTTTATTCGACTGCTTCAGGTCAATGGACGGAATAACTAACATAAGGTGGTAGTACTTGCCTAGGTGAGTGAACGAGTTCGGACTCAAATTAGAGTCTATGGCACAATTCCTTCGTACGTTTGTACAGCATTGGCCTCCTAAAGAAGTTTGCGTGGCCTTTACTATGATGCTAGATTCTGTGACTGGAGATGTTTGTTGCATTACAGATTATATGAAATTCAATCAAAATAGTGCTGCATTATCTAGAGTATATTGCTTTACTACTGTTGGCATTACATTCCTTTTGGTCGTAGAGTCCATAGGGGACATTCCATCCAACCTATGTTCAAATGGTTTTGCCGCTCCGCTTGAGTAGTATCTGTCAAGCGGGGCTACTGTTTGTGTAGCGTACAATAAACTAACGCAGCTCTGTGGTATAAATGGTACTCTCAAATGTATACATAGAGTAAAAGTGCGTGAGCATCCGCAAGGGAGCAGCTTATAGCCTGAACTTGTGGCTACCTGACGCGGACAGATATTATGCACCTGACCGTGAGTAGGAAGACTGAGAGGTCGGATACAGGTCAAACAGTACAGATGGGGAAATTTCATCATTATTGTTACCTGCGAAGAAGTAAGTGTGTGCACTGATTTTAGCGATAAAGGTACGGTTTATTTTCGGTTGATTGGAATCCATGTCAGGTGCATGTAACCGAATGTATCTGGGCTATAATTATTGAACACCAAATTTTTCAAAAAACTCACCACCCCGTTCACAGCAAAAGGACTTAGCAATTGTAGGCTGAGTATTTTGAGAACGAAAATTGGTGAAGCAATCTAAATTTTAACCGCTTTATCTTGATTAGTTATCGAAAAATTTTCAAGTTGGACCTGGGGTTAAATGGATATATTACGGATAGAAAAACAATATTTTTTGAATGTCTCGACAGATATTCTTACTTAGAAACACTGTGGAAATCAATCAACTTCCAGTCTGGATTTCAAAAATGAAGATGGATTCTACATCCCGGAAAAAACGAAAAAAACATATATTGTTCATTAGTTTCTCTTATGGTAACAAACTCTCCTGTGTTATTTTTTCCAAGCAATGCTTTTTTCAGCACGTGCCTACAATGCAGACAAACGTGATTAGACCATGATTTTCTGAGATGCTTTGTTCCAGCTCGGGTATCTCAGTGTTGTTATTCACGTAAAGTAGCACGCGATACACAGTATTAGCTGATTGGTCTAAAATTAACACTCGCACGGACTTGGTTTTTATCAGGTGACGTAGTTTAAGCGACTTTTCAGCTTTCGTCACAGTTCACTGTATTATCTTCACCCACAACCACAAGAAAGGAATTAGTTCTTTCAAACTGTTCTATTTAGTCGAAATAAATGTGCCTGTTTCACACATATTACGCCTCACAACATGTAGCCGTATGACAGTTATACGGGTTGATTGTGTCCATGAATCATTGGACGGCAAACAGGTCTCCACGTTATCGTGACCATCAAGCCACTTTCATGCACCGGAGGCTGTCATAATTCACCAGATTTACTCTGGGACTGAATTGTTCACTCTAATGAAGTTCAATCATGCAGTTTCTACGATGCCATACCAACCTGTTTTTGGTTTTCATTATTATTTGATGCACTTTTCAGTGAATTAGGAAATGGAGTCCGTGTTTTGGGTGTGCTGGACAATGCATTTGAGTAAAGGTACATCGTGATGTCGAGTTTCTACAGAACTCCCTTCTTAATTGGTATGACAACTACGGATGCGCCGGCAGTGATTCGTCTGGGGTTGTCACTCGGCCTTTTCTACATCAGACATACAACGACGCAGGTTGTAAATGTCATAGAAACCAAATCACTGGTTCTGTTCTTGAGAAATTTGAGAATCAAAAACAGGGTATCACGGAGAATTTACCGAGCGACGGGGTGATTACCGTATCTGCACAAGGAGATGTTAGCAAGGAAATGTCGGATACTGGGTAAGAGCCCATATGAAATCCTTGTAGATGGCTGCACTTCTACTTTTCACTTCAGATTGCAAATCAGTAACGACATATTTACCCACATAACTGGGATCGGGAACACGCTGCTATCTACCAATTGAAGACGCGCTGGAAGAAAAAGCTGGGACCAATTGGGCTCACTACAATCCATTCCGGCTACCGAATAAGTCAGTTTCCAAGGAAGAAACTTCTTACCGAAATACGTGGCCTGCTGCGCCCAGCCTGAGCCTCGGTACTTGAGATATTCGCATAGAGAATTTGAGTGAGGGATGGCATACTAGTTGTCCTTTACGTGGTTGCCGATCTGTTCCCCGAGCCTGTTGATGACGTTGGAAAGCTTGTTTGAACAGATCGAGCAAACACTCACGTTGTAAACCACCAGTAAACGCATTCAAACTACTAGGTTTTCGACACCGCCAAAATTTGACATGGTGTGAAAATCACTAATGTAGACTCACTGCGAATGATGACAATATGTGGCTCTTTCAGCTTCAAAGATTTGTTTTACCTGCGGAATAAAATCACAATTTTCGACTGCTTTTTACACACAGCTTGGCGTAGTTCTTTACACATTTTGGTATCCTTCGCCTTTGTGGTCCAATCGATGCTGGTTTACAACAGCGATGTGTATAGATTTGTTGCTTATACATATTCGACAGTACCGATAGCACAACCTTCTTTTTGCATACATTAGTCTTCCTAGTGAAAAACTCATCATAGAATTTGTGTGCAAACAATAAAGATTGACATGAAAGCATCAGGTTTATACACAAATGTTGACTGCGTGGTACAGCGCACGTGAATTTCACGGTTTTTTATCGCTTTTAATATCTGGTGGCGCCACATGAATCTGACTACCCGCTGAATGCATGAACAAAACTTTCACGGATTACGCATTTGCGGAGTTTTTTTTACTACATTAGGGGAAATCAAAGCGCGCAAGATTTTTCCACTGGCAGTGTTGTGAAATATAGATGACACTCGACAAATAATATTAATTCCTCCAGGTTTTTTGCACATGCCTCAGACGTGGATGTTTTGTTAAACTTTTACGACGGTTCTGACTTTCGCGGAAGTTGTTAAATCATACGAATACCATAGGTATCATGAAAACTTCGGAAACTGTGGCTTTTACCCCCTCTACTTGAGTTGCAGATTCATAGCTGTCTACTCCTATACAACGCTTATTCCGTTGGGCTATCTTGGCATAATGAGTGGAATTACTCAGTGAGTATCCAACTTCTCCCCAAGTTTGAAACCAATCATTCAGTTCCATACCGCAACCATGTGATGTATGTTTGTGAAATCTGTTATGCAATAGGCTGCATGTACTAATGTGCACATCATTACGACGTGTTCCCTCCATTGGACCGATATCTGTCGTCTTTTCCGGTTTGAATGTGTTCGGACAACGCTCCAAGTAGACTACACCAAAAGGTTTCAGCTGGTAGAATACAGATCCGACATATAAACCACTGATTCATCGTTGCCCGTCGAAAGCGTGTGCGTCCAAGGTATGTTTAGCGCCTACTGTCATTGAAAAAGTTTAGAAAAACAAAGCCGCAATTTCTCACCATGGTCCTTTCCGGTAACACTTCAGATGCACAAATTTAGCCTCGTTATGCACAAGGCCAGTCAGTACAGTACTTGCCCACTCTGGTTGCTTGCACTCAATGACATCACACAGCCTAACACTGTTTTCCCACTGATCTTCAAGACATTGACGGGCTAAATTGGGGAAGACTTTGGATGACTTTGTTGAGTCGTGCCCGGGAGATACAATTATGCTAGGGCTGTATAGAGTTTTGGATGCCATCGTACGTCAGCAAAGCAAGATTTTCAGTGTGTGCTGTCCCTCTGATATGACTAGCGACCAATTGCTTTTTATAAAACAAAATAATGAAACTCAGTCTTGTCTATGACTGGACCTTTTTTGGGCAGGATGGGTAGCTTTTCAGAATTTGGAAAGTGGAGAATATAGAGATCCCACTTGGTGCTGATTGTTCAGCTACTTTGAAGATCCTCGACATCAAACAATGCGTCCATGTTTTATTTTCTTACTCTAACAAATTCATAATCAGGTTTCCAAAACGTACAATAGGATAATAGGATTAGAATAAAAGTAATGTGATAATAAAGAGGATACAATACAAGCGGAATGTAAGACCAATTTTTTTGTCGCTAGGATTTGTTAGCATGTGGTGTAATTCCAGTTTAGTTAGTTTCCTGGTCCGAAATTATATTAGTAGTGAGAATCTTTGCTTTGGAGAGATCAGCTGGAAAGACCACACAAAAGAATTTTTCTGAGAACAGGTCAGTCAAAGCCAATATACAAGCAGATTCAGCACATTTTATAAGCAGATTGACTACAATTCATGGTAGACCCCTCAATTTGGGAGTCTTGCATTTGATTCATTGCTCGAGCTGCGATTCCAGTTTGGTGGAAAGGAAAACCAATTTCAGAAATCTTGAGCTGAGGAGTCCGAGAGCACTTTGCGTGAGCGGAAAGGCAGGCTTTTAACAAACTCGAACTTCCTGTCTCCTGTTTTCCAAACGGGGGGTGCACAGACACAGCTACAGAGGACTGTTCTCTCCCTCACACGCGAGTATTGGAACTTCACACATGATTACCCGCGTCTCCGCCTGACGGGTAAGTTACTGAGTTACTGATTCCTTTGTAGGACACTGATTGCGGATAATATGCACGTCTGGACCACCCAGACTATTATATAAGATGCTGGCTAGCGAAAATAAGGTCGGCCGGCTGGAATAAGCGCGCCCATTAAGACATATATTTTCACTCATTCACTCATATGTGTATTTGCAATGCAAGTTTCAAGTTCTAAGCGGCTGTTCAGTGTAAACGGGCGCAATTCGCTTGCCTTTTTAGTAAATGGGCAAGCATGGATGGTACTAATGGGTTAAGTTAAGTGCGATATTGCAAGCATATATCGGACACCGTACAAGCCAAGTCATGCGATATCCCTTATAGCGGAGCACAAATCGAAATTACATGAAGGTAAAGGATTCCTGGATGCATTTCGGCCGTGACACTTGTAACTAAAACTTCATTGATCAACACTTTCCGCTGCGTTAGCTAGGGTTTAGACGGCTCTTTTAAACAAAATCCACTGGTAATTTCCTTTTGGTTAACGCGCAGCAACAAGTAATCGACTCAAGTTGATGACTACTTAAAACTAGCGGATTGTTCAACTATGTTGGCCACCCAGCAAAACGAGCCTTCCGGAGCATGTCGTTGGTCAATTTAAAACCGTCGTGTAAATTCAAAGTTGGTTTGAGTATACATTCAAGCCGGTGATGTCAACTTATGGCAAGCAAGTTAGAGACGAACGGTTTCGCACTGCAATCTTCAAATGCCTCAAAAACATGTTGATCATGATGATCACATTTCTTGCTCTTATACGTCTGAAAATTTTAACAAGCTAATAGTGATTTCATAGTCCTGTGAATGATAATCCGATAAAATGAGCAGGGCAGCAAGGACACGGAGGCTTCGGGATAAACTCGTTTAACGCAGTCTCCTCCTCTACAAGCGAGTAGAACAGCAAGTTGCATAATATAGCGATAGATAAATATATCAAAATAATAATATCAAAATAATAATAAAATAATAATAAAATAATACATCATTCCGGGACAAGTCAGCCAATCAATAAAACCAAAATAGTCTTCGATATCGATGGCTACTGGCTAACATCTGTCCATACATATAACTGAAATAGCAATTAAATCCCGACTTGTTGTTCTGAACCGTTTGCGGTACCTGTGTAAGATTCGATCCTTGTGTGTTGTATTCTGTAAGCAGAAAATCATACCGGAAAAACTTAGTCTTATTACGGCTACCTGGATTCAGCTCTGACTGAGACGTACTTTTGTGATTAACTCGAAAATGTCGACTGCCAACTTCGTGCACTTATAGACAAAAATATTCAAACAGCCTTGGCCATCAAGGATCGAGATTGGTTGGGTTGTTCTACCAGCATTTGATGAATTGTCGATTTATTTTCATACAGTTCTAAGCATATCCTTATGATGCCACACAAATGAGATGATTTCCAAGATGCCAAGTTCTTTGGCATGTGTTCACAACCAGCACGCGGTAGATTTAGATGCAGAAAACAGGCCGAAAAAGCAGGAGGGTACAACGGTGGTCATTCTATTTCATGGTTATTCATTCTAGCGGCTCCCACACAAGTAAAGCCCGGATTTCACTACACTGTAATGAACAGAGCTGGCTTTCAAATGCAAACTTACAGAAGTAAGCCTTAATTGAAAATTGCTGAATGCCCTTATTCAATCGATATATATATATATATATATAT
>NW_008751783.1:881084-937679 GCF_000715545.1 Opisthorchis viverrini
TAGATATATATATATATAGTACCAGAACACTTCAAGGAAAGATCCCATGCGATAATATAGTCTACCATCCGAGAGATAATCAGACGAGCAGTCACGTACACTTGAGCAAACAATATTAATTCTCTGATTGAAGGACGATTAACACTTTTTATTGTTTGAGCACGAGTTAACCACACTGCTGATCTGCTGCTCATAACCTGACAACGATGTGTTCAAGCTAATAGCCGGAAGGTCACAGTTTCAGAACATCATGGAGATATAAATTGTAGATTATTCCCACTAAAAAGAAACAGCTGGAGCACTGTCAAATAAAAAATTCCTCAGTGTAAGTCAGAAAGCTATTGAGATATTCTGAGTCTGAGGGAGCGAAAAATTTGTTTTTTCGGACTGTTATCAACCCTTTTTGATGTCATCCGAAATTCAGTTCAAAATAACTTGACACGGATGAAAAATTCGAGTTTCCACAGCGTACATTGTAACGTCCCAACAAGCACTTTGGTTTGGAGTCAAAACCTAACATTCTCACCGCGGTTTTTCAGTGCTGCAATAGTCCCAGTGTTTGGGTCCAGTAATGCCATATAGGTTACCGAGAAGTCGTCAGACAAAGGACCATGATGCACCGTACCGGGATAAATCATTTTCCTTGAGCCTGGATAAAAATTCATCCTTCCATCAGCAATAATTGAATTCCATCAGGTAATCAGCATGTTTATATTTATGAAAGTAGTTAGATAACCTTTCTCCAAGGAATGACAGGTCTATAAATGGTCCCTTGACTGACGACTGAACGTGACCATAGGAGAATTATTTTTAAATGGCCTAAATAAGATTCAAAATCATCAAGAGTCCAGTGCGGTTTCAAACACGTCCGCTGTGCCTGAAAACACTAGGAGTGAGATATGTATGCCCTACACTCTCGAAACAGAGCAGCCATCTGCAACCAAATGTGTTAGACCATTGAGTCATTAGATCCGATAGGGGTCTAATGGCCGTTTCGTCCTTCAGACTTTTGAGTCAGAAGCTATGGGAATGGTTTTCAGATATAACCCTACATTGTTCCACTACCTTATAAGTTAGAATATATATCAAATAGTGTGATGCCTCAATCGAACCTCTCGTCTCGACCTGATCAACCGGAAAATATCATCTACCCATACAGCTCCTCATTCACCTACTCGCCCCTACATGCCCATCAGACGAGTCTTCCGCTCAGTTATCCGGAATTCCGCCCGATAAAATAACGCAAAATATACCCCTATAATAATCCAAATATCTGTTCTTTACTCCGGCTTTCAGCATCACTGTGTATCAAAATAAGCAACGGGTGACCTGTGATAAGACCATGTTTTCTTTTCAACTTTGAACGGGAATACAACACTCCACTGTGGGTACACACCTCAGACCGATAAGAGGAACCCAGATTTTACCCGCTATGCTATTTGGGTTTCGCTCGGCCTCAAAAGAGGACTCTACGGCTTAGGGAATGTATATAGCCCCAGGACTGGATACTCTTTGCTCAGCTAAATTCCAGTGAACGGTTCAATTGGAAGGCTCAGTTAAGACATCTCGAAGTGGTAAAAGGTTTTATGTATCTTAGTAACTTACGATTAAATGGACGCCAACTCATGTTCTAGCCTGCGGTTTACCGTAATCTCGTCAAAATTGTAATCACTTCTCTTCTGTTTTGAACGAATTCGTTGCCAGTCCACGTCGGATCCCTCAAACTACTGCTTCTCAGAAAAATCAGCGGAAAAATCTATAAATCTATTAATGGGAGCAGAATCGTTGTGCAGGAATATCACTAAGATTTCATGAATCATCCCAACCCCACAGACTTGGAGTGTTATATCTTGATCGGTTAAGCAAGTAAATTTAACAAAATGCTTTTCAGAACAAATTACAAACTCAGCCATAAATGACGTTCCACCAAGATTGTAGGTTATTTTTTGAAAGCAGAATTAGCTGGCTCAAAATGAAATTATCCTCATTGCTCAGTTTGTTCCACGAGTGGAATATTAACCCACATCACTGGTCTTATCAACGTCAATTGGTTGGACGTTTATTCATTAACCCTTCTTGGTAATGAACAAATCAGGTAACTCTGTAAATTATATGTCAATACAACCAGCTCATCACGGTCAGTGCTGGCCACAATGTCAGGTTTTGACTGAAATCAGCCATCAACTAAAATTACTACAAATAATCATGTTAACAGAATAGGCATGTGATGCTGTCATCTCACAAAACGAAAAAGCTAGCTTCAAAAGACCGTTGACATGACTTCGTATTTGATAAAGAAACTTTCGTGTGTGCCAAATTGTTGGTTGATTTACATGACACTGAGGAAACAGACAACCGAACATCATGAGAGGCAAACTCGTGGTCAGACAGCGTGATACCCGGAAGAGGAGACAACACCATGGGAAGAATGAGTGCACTATAACAATCTAGACCGGGTCCTATGTATTACAAACTTCAGAAATTCCGGTTCAAACAGGCTTGCGTATCTGCAACTTTCCTCTAGTTTGTTACCGCATAATACACGTGCAGACGGTAGATTTAGCATTATTGTACAATTCAAGATAGGCCCTGTTTGCCATCCTCACCGCGGATTTACTGTAAAGCAACTTGACTTCCTCCATGCGCTGATATGCAGCGAAAGAGGCTATTCTTGACTGTAGGCAATCCCGTGTTTGTAGAGTTCACCTTCACATCATTCTTTTTAAACAGTCACCCTTTTGTCCTGGTGCAATTTTTCTGGTGAGGAGACACCAAACAGAGGAGCAATGCACTTGAGTTTCGCTTCTATTGGAATTTATTATCACTTCATATCCTTGACCGTACTTGTGTTTCAATTCCGGACATCGGACATGCGAGGCTAACCTGTTTACAAAGCTCCACCTGGGCACGCTGGAAGCATTTGAATTTTCAAGTTTGAACAGGTGGACATTTTGACGCTAAAAGGTGTGGTTGCTTGACTTGAGCCGTTGTTCTTACTGTCCGCTTCTTATTCATATACTGATGAGAAGAATGTCAAGCTTCAAAAAAGATTAATGGCAGAGTAAATCGAGATTATTAATTTACTCCACACATTTTTCGGCCAGTGGGCCACAAATCGCTCCAAAACTTACGGTTAAAGCGTTTCTGGGCATTTGCATAATAGCGTTACAATTATTCTCCATAAATTACCAGGATGATTCTTACTAATCCTTAGTATCCTAATCAAATGAATGATGTATTTTAGGGCACAATACGGTAGCACTTCCGTTGCAAATGGAATCGTTTCCAACAACCACACAAAGTTCGTTACATTATGCTGATCAAACGCTTGAAACCCGTGAAGCGTGATTTGTCCGCTTATGTAATCACGGTACAAACAGAGCAGCGTCCCGATATTTGTCGTCTGATGTTGGTCTGCAAAAAGCCCTGAACTGAGCGAGTACGGAAATGCGAAATACTGTGCTTCTTGCTGTTTGATTAAAATGATTTTGAGAGAATCACACTGTGAATTTATTCTGAATGGAGTCGAGTAGCGAAAGCTACGATCAGACAGCCTCACCCAAACATGACGACACTGTTGCAGAGTTGTGTGCACTAGCCATTTATAAAAACAACACCGGCACGCGTTGCGAGTACTTTCGTGCTTGGTCCGGGCAAGGATGATGGTGACAGTGGTACCAAGTAACACGGACAAGTGTAGGAAGGGAGTGATATTATGTCCGATCACGAAGTAAGGGGCTTCGGAGAAAGACGGGCACCTGAAAGAATGAAAGTTATTGAAGTGCACAATTTGCGAATCTTGAACGTATCGAGGTGAGGTGTGCTGTGTACTATGGTGCCCTAGTCAGTTCATGATGGGCATGCTCTCAGACCAGCAGGACAGAAACTGATTAAAGCTCGGCATTGAGAAAGAAACAGGAGACAGTATGATATTGTGCGAAGGAAGGAAATGAGTGAAACAGAACACAGATTCTGGTGGGATTCTCACATGAGTCTGAAAGATACCACCGTTGAGGTGCTTTTGAATACAAAGTCGCTGCCCAAAAAGATTCTAATTTATTTGACGATGTCGTGTGATAGAAAAAGAGGGTAGACTTGTGGGATCCAGACTTATGCTTGATGTGATTAACAAAGTTGAAAAATGAGGGGAACCATTTCGGTTGTCTCCGACGTCGCAGAAAAGGTGTTTTTAAAAAATGGATGCATTGGTTTTGTATATAGTGGAAGTTGTAAAGTAAATGTCACATACTTTATGACACTTAAAGGCAGATTATTGATATGGACAGTCGGCTAACTCAGGTCACATGGAGTCAAGATATAAAACGGTGATCGACCCAACTGGTCGACTTATTAGCATGGGAGTGAAATTCAGAGTAATCTGCAGTAAGAGGGTAAATCAGAAAAAGTATATCAAAATACAGTATGTAGAATTCGTCACCTATCGTCTGTTGATCTGTTCGCCAAGCTTGGCAATTGAATTGCAAGCATTTCGTTATACGTCATCAGTGCGTTATCCCGGGTAGCTACGGAAGGTTTGCACCCCACTATTTACGCCCGGTGAAAAAGAGCGAAATTCCCCGGTGTTTTGCCTGGCTATTCATCTTGACCTTATAGGCGAAGTTTTCTCAAATAGCTATATTTTTATCAGCGAAGATATGGTCTTATAAACTCAAGAACAGTAGCCAAGAGTGCGACTTTTGTTTTCGATTTTTCCGTAATGATTTAGATTCTTCGCGCCAGGATATTCATATATTTTAATGACAGACCACATGGGACTTTTTCTGACAGGTAATTTGTGGCAACAATCTCAAATTCTAATCACGAGTTTTCAGTTAACCACGAAGCTCAGTGCGGATGTACCAAATACCTCCAGGCGAATACTCGAGTAATCAATCCCTCCAACAAAAATTCCTCCTAAGACGTGGCTTCTTCTGGGAAGAAGTCGCTAATTCCAGGAATGACGGAAACCAAATGACCTGTAAATAAAAATATCCATTTAAGGAAGTGTGCCATACGTATTCATATTCCACTTTTCCTCTCTCTCCGTGAGATTTCTTTTTGTGTGCCGCGGCGAGACTAAGCAGAATTTACTGTAATCTTTTTCTAGAAAGAATTAGTGATATCATTAGCCTTTGAGGGCAGAATCATTCACCCTACGTTTACCAGTGCAACTCAAGTATGCGCTAAATGAGAAGAACACAATTTGCGAAAGTGTTGTCAAGATGTAGTAGGTACAGAGTTCAGTGGCTTCATTCGCATTTCGAAGTGTTAATCCCCAAGCTGTCAGTCGTCAGTAACTAAACATTAGATTTTTTTGACTAGACCTAATGATTTTCCTCTCAAATCTTAGGGTGAGAATCGCCAAAATTCTCAGGACGTGACCCATCTGGGCTGGACAGCCGGATTACTTGCTGAGCTTCCATGGAGTGAGGCACTCCAATAAAGATGCAATTGCTTGCAACGTTGATTAGAAAAAAGTGGGCTAACAATATTGCAGTACGAAGTTACTGAATATCCGTAGCCCCCGGGAGGTTTCTTCAATCCTAGGGCTCATCAGGCTGGCGCACTGCCCGAGGTTCTGTCAACCTTTTATTCCAGTTAGACCCTAACAGTATGAAATTCGCCAAATACTCTCATTTGATTACCTATAGTTTTCAACGAAATTTCGAGTAGTTCTCTCCTTGAAACCATATCGTGATGTTTTGCGTACCGTCTTATTCGAAGCATGAGGCTGCCTTTGAGTATCAGATGCAGTTGAAGAATACCAGAAACGGGATGTTCCACTGGGATTCAGTTGAGACTCCTGGTACAACCACCTTGGTGTTCAAATGAGAGCATTGGGCTAGCCATAGTTGAACTCACCGTCCATGATGCCTTCCATAGGTTACCATTTTAAACACAAGTTATAGGAGACCCCATGTGATCAGAAAGCCTAGTTAAAAAGCCCAACTGACAGTATGGGGAACAAGAATCTACGGTAGCCAGTAGTGGTAAAGACTTTTGAACATCCTGCCTCGCCATGGCTAAGCAGAATTTGATCATCACATCAAAGAACATTCGTATTTTCTGATTCCTAAAAAAACACCACTTCACAACGATGATTGACAACATTCTTCGGTCCTTTTAAGGAATTTTGTTATCTTATTCTTTAGCCCTAATAGTAATGTCCACGAGGCTGTGACTGAGAAGGCTCCCATACGAGTAGAACAAACCTGAGGGAACCTGTTGGAATCCGGGGCTTTTCAATACAACTCATCATGCCCTAATGTCTTGGTAACCGAATGTTTTCTTACAGTTCATGAAATCAGGTTTAAGCGTTGAGGGGCCTTGGGCCGTAAGGTGGATTGGTGCACTCATCTTCACCTGAACTGCGTATTGCTAAGCTTCACTTCGGTACTGAAACGTTTCAAAATCGGAACCAGCTGAAGTCAGCCGCGTTCAAAGGAATAAAGAGGTTGATTTTATCCACATTCTAGAGGTGAGAGTTACACTTACTAGTAAGCTGGACAAATGCGATTTGTTGATCCCACGATTCTTTGAATTACTTTATCCTCTTGTGTTGTCTCGTATGAACATTAGGAGCTCAGTATTCTCGATAGATAGATCAGCTTTAGAAAGTTTTTGCAAGTGGGGCAACGCCGATCCCATGTAACCTTTTAATCCAATTTTTTTATTTTTGTTCGCTAGCGTATATCGGATGCACGACCAACAGGCAATTCCAGAACCAGAAGTTGCTCACAACTAACGCCTACGTTTCAGCCGTTGACAATGAGAAGATTAATGTTGTACGGTTGAGGCAAACAACTTTGAAGTTTCGGATTTCACCGGTGAAATTTCCTCTTGACAAACTAGGCGGAACGTGTGATCATACCGTAAGAGTTATGTTGGGATTTTCATGTTCGCTGTCTCTGCTGCACTTCACTTCCTGGATGAACTTCTCGTCATTTTGCGGCAGTCGAATCACCTTGATGCACCGGTGACAATTCCGCTTCACACTTTGTTGGTATAAAAGAGAGACTTTTTGAAGTTTCCGATAGGTGGGAGGACATGAAGATAGCATGCATTTTTCGCTTGCAACTGAGAAGGCGATATCATTGTTATCATCGTTATCATCATCTCATCACCACGGGATTTTCATGTTCGCTGTCTCTGCTGCACTTCACTTCCTGGATGAACTTCTCGTCATTTTGCGGCAGTCGAATCACCTTGATGCACCGGTGACAATTCCGCTTCACACTTTGTTGGTATAAAAGAGAGACTTTTTGAAGTTTCCGATAGGTGGGAGGACATGAAGATAGCATGCATTTTTCGCTTGCAACTGAGAAGGCGATATCATTGTTATCATCGTTATCATCATCATCATCACCACCGCCGTCGCCAATAACAGTAGAACATCACTGTTCAAAGCGGATGATTTGAAAGCCTTATTTTGGAAAAACCTGAGGGGAAACAAGGGAGTGATCTGATGCTTGCTTACTACAATAATCCTGTGGTACCTGCGCCTCTGAATACCTATTCAGCGCATATTACTAGAAATTGAAGACGTGATCACCAGTCACATCGAGTGACATTCGGATCCCGCAGCGTCTGCAGCTATTCATAGGGAAGTTCACCGTTACCTAAACTTGTGAGGCGGGCCGCATCTACAGTAAGCAGCAGTAGCCTCTTTCACACTCGTCTTCCAGGTCAAAAGTTGACCACCACTTTAAAGTTGACTAGCAGAGCAGCGAACTTTTCTGCAGGCGATGATTAGTCTTGTGCAATAGCTGTAAAAACACCGCAAACTCTGAGGCTGGACACATTCTTCTACTGAATTCCTTGCGGCAAAGTCAAAAACCGGTCTAGTTATCATCTTGGCCACAGCCTTTACAACGGTCCTAAGGTAACGGTCGTCGATGACCTGAAGACGTCCCAGATCGAGTGCTTGCAAAAACCCTGTATCAAAACAGTACGACAAAAGAGTCTGTTGTGTAGCCTGGTATATAGGGCCATCGAGGTTCACAGCTAAGCCACTTTGTTGCCATAGGACTTGCAACTTATTAGGCACAGTATCAAGCCTTCATTTGTTGACCGCATCTATCACCTTCATAAATACCTGAATGACTGCACAACCTCCTTGAATTGTGTCTTGCTCAAGAACTTCACGTCTAGGATAACGAACTTGAACTTTGTTGGGAGCAAAATTAAGTCAGAAGAAGGAATCCCTTTATTCAATTCACCTAGAATGAATATGCCTTGGTTTCCTCTTCGAAGAAGAAAACATAATCTTTTGCATATTCCATGTCAGCTGGGTTCTCGTCAGCTATACGTGCAGGAAGCTATAAGGACCGTCTAACAGTGGTCTAATTATCAGGTCGATTAAGGGAATGAATGGAGAGAGACGGGGTGAAAAAGGATCAGATAGGAGTGTTGGGTTTTCGCCTGAACAATTTTGGAGAGCCCCACGAATGCTTTCGCAGGCTGAGAAGTCGGGAAATGCAAAAAGCTTATTATATTCACAAACATCCGAGACGATTTCCGCTCAGCAGGCATGTTGATGAGACCAGCCTGGTAATTCAAAGGTACTGGAAGTATGGGTCACCTGTGTGTATGGCGCTATTCTAGCACTTGGCAGAATTCAAAGGAGATGTATTAAATGCAATCTCTTCCAGGCTAAAATCCTGCTTGCTGTTCTCGAGTTAATGTTTTGCTGACCATTACTGGGCGAGCAAGGACAACTGACGCCAAGAATCTCATTAAAAATTAATTCAGTCTGATCATCCTTTTTATGCGGACAAGAACATTTGCGGCCCCACTCTAAGTTTTTCGGACAGTCTACTGCAAAACAGAAGCAACTAAAACATACAAACGCAGACTTAGAGACTCAACCCAGTTTTTGGACATTCCGGGTAAGAGATTATCCGAAGCAGGTGAAGTCGTAGTGTTCTGAAGCTCCAGAAACACCCCTAGGGTTCTGGTACAGTTCAAGAATCAGACTGGATTTCAGTGGATGGCAACGAGAATCCATCTTTAAAGTGCCGCATCCATAGATCTTTACCATTGTGATTCCTGGACGTTTCACCCACAGGCTAGTTTTGGGACCGGTCACAAAAAATGGTCAAAATAACCTCGCATGTTTTCCGGAATTCTTTGCTTTCTCCTGTTTTTTTAGCCTTTAAAGTTTACCATATCTCGTGATCGGCGCGCGCAACGATTGTTCCTTGACGTCAGTCGTCCTTGTGAAATATATATGAGAACGGCTGGAGCACTTATTCTAACTCTGAGGGAAACTGTCATCCGCCTTGCCCAGTCCCCGAGCTACGCCGGTTGTATCATAGTGCAAGTGAAACCTGCGGAAAACATTTAACGATCTGGTCCTAGCACCATTTGATAGCGAAAAGCAGTGAGTTGAGGAGAGTTCAGAAAACGATTTGTACAAATCTTTTCCAGTTATAGAGCTTCACAACTCTTAGCTCCTAACCGAGCTTCCTGGTGCTTGCGCGGTTGGAATCCACACAAATCTTCCAAAAGGACTGACAGTGTGATTCACGCCATCATGATCAGCGGCGTGTGATAAATTTGGGATCGTGGTTAGTAGATTGTTGGATAGCAGCATGCAGAAATGAGATTTTGTTTAGTCCGGAAGTCATTGCGATACAAGCACAGTTGTCGGTCATCACATAGGAGAAATAGATATTAAATGTCATCCGTAGTTACTAAGTCCAACCCAAGTGAGATTCTAACCTTATTCTAACCAATTGTGAAATCGAATCTCTTGAAAGTACAACGAAAGCTGAGCTTTAAAATACAGAAATATAGACGGTTTTTCATCGAATGTCATCTTGTGTGCAGAATTCACAATAGTGCTTGTTATGCATCCTGACCCACTGTGTAACCATCCCCAAAACACGTGATCGTTTATTTGAAAGGATTTCCTGTATTATTACGTACCGCTTCTTAACTCTGTATTATTTAAAGGCGACAACGATTTAACTTGCGTCATCCCACTGGATTAAACGGAAAATGATTCTACTAAACACAGTGGGACGCATGGTGAATATGTACGGCTTCTGTCGTTCATAAACAGTGTGCGTTTCCCCATTCACATGTCACAGGAATACAAAATACTTTTGATTTTCTGTTTTAGGTGATAACGTACGTACCACTTACCGCATGTTTACCAAACAACCATTTGCGCAAGTGCCATGAAACTTTTGGGAAATCACTAGTAACTTTTGTTGACAAACACAAGTCTAGTTTGCATAAATTATTTACACAATGTGAACGTGATAAACGTCCATCAACACACGCTGTGTTGAGCACGTTTGCGTGCCTGTGAATCCGTTCATTAATGTTCTCATCCGGCTAACATCGGTATGCTCCATCAGGTTCCGAAATTACTAACAAGTGCCACGTATTGGCACTTATCGCCATTAGGCAGTCTAACGCACTGCTATCAGGGGAATAAGTGAAAACAACTTGACAAACTTTTATTAACACAATGGTAGCCATAGTGTTGGTCAACAGATTCGTTTATACATTTACAGGCTGAGGTTAACTCACCATGATGATGAAGTTCAGTGGCCAAAGTATTTTTCAACCCCCGTTTATCATTTCTTGTCCTCTTCGCTGATCAATCTTTGATAGAGTGCTCTCTGATTTTTATCTGCCTATATATTTCAGTAGTATTTCAGTGTGTGAATAAAGGTAGCATATTGTAAACTGCAGTATTGTACCTAATGAATTTTCCTGGTGGAATTTTGTATATTGTGGTGAATATATGAGGAAGTCATCAGATGTGGATGTGAGAAACGCCGGACACCCATAGACCAGTCATAAATAATCGATTATGATGCATTATGACGGAAGTGAGAAGGAAGTAAATGTCATCACCATAAATTAGGGTTACTTAATCTTTTTCTCAGTTATCTGCATTTTCCACGACCAATCTGACAACGTTGGTAACCTCAACTGCCAATCCATAAGTGGAGTCGCGATTATCAAGGGCCCATTTTACTAGCTGTGCATTCGGGCAGTACATTCTTTACGTAGGTTGAAACATTAAATATTGTTGTGATTCATTTAAATTGTCGCGAGATAGTGTGTTGATTACTTGTTCACGGAGGACGGTTTCGCAAATCATCCCTTAAATGAGTGGGGCCATTAAGAAAGTCGGAAAATCCTGCATCATCAATCGTAGTGACCCCCACTGCTGAAAAATGAAGCCTTCCTGATTGTAACAACGAAATTGTCGTAGGATACTCTGCCGTTAATTTTTAGACTACGGTGTGTTTGCTACAGTTGTGACAAAACCATCTTTCATCACGTCAGCAAAGTTTCCTTAAAAAAACCCTCACTAAAAGCGTGTCAAACTCAATGCGTATTTGTGTGTAGTTCTCTGAATGAAGTCCGCTCATCGAATTATGAATTGTAGGATAGACCAACCATAGACTATTTCCTCTATTTGAAAGTAGAATCCGTGGGCGAATTTCTGCTTTTTCTATCATCCGGGATCTTCTTTCCGTCGGCATTCGAGTTCACTAAATATTATCAAAACATTGCTCAGCTGTAGGCACCCCTTTGGTGCCTAACTGCCATGTCACCCGAAGGAAGCACGAGGGCTGGGATACTGCCAGGTTGCCCAAGCCTAGACAGGGGAAGTAGAGAGGCAAAGGTCGGGTCGGACCTTCCGGTCAGTAAATTCGCGCTCTAAACAATGAGCCATCTCGCCCCATAAAACATTTTAATAATATGTACTATAAGTACGCAAGCACCTAGCTAAATTAAGGCAAATCAAAAATTCAGTTTTTTTCGTTTTTGTCCAAGGGTCTGGTAGGTTGAACTGGAAGCTAATTCCTTTTCCTATGGTAGTAAACGTGTATTGTATTAACTGCTTTCCTCAATTGTGTTCTTTATATTTACACACACATTCAAAACTGTTTTAAAGTAGTTCTGTTGATGTGTAAAGGTGTAGATAGAAGCAGTTTTCTGACTTGACCGCTGGAAGTCACTGCTCGGTTATTTCTTTAAATCCGTAGAACAAATGGCAACCAGCTGGATGCAGTACAACAGCTTGCATGATCCTTTCGCACCATGTAATGTGGCAGTGCAGTCTCATGTCTTGGCAAACCACGTTTCTGAGAGTTAACTGAACGTTCCGCTGAAGATTAAATATTTCTGAGAAATAATAAAAAGGGGCGACATGGAACAGAAATCTTTTTAGGCACGATGTTCTCAGTGTTGACCGTTTTTGTTTGTCGTATGCCGTATTCATTACGGACCAATGTTACTTAACTTGGGCCAGTACCAGTCAGCCTCGAAACTTGTCAGGGAAGGATGATTGCATGAAGGACCATTTGGATTTTCTGTGCAGCAGAGCCCATGGACAATGTCGTACACATTTTTTCATTAAAAGAAACCATAAATTAGAATAGCAATATAACTTCGCAAGTGGCGACCATGAGGAACACCCAAATACCTGTCACCCACTTCACAAGTGGTGGCAGGCAAACTTCTCAAAAAACAATTTCTAAATCAAAGATGGAAAAATCAAACTAATTTGCTAAAGCCTCTTGGCAGAGTTAACGTTTTGCTGTTGAGAAAGTGGCCGTTGGTCTGTCTGCCGCGTTTGGTAGCAAACGTTTCACCACCAGTCAACGTGATTTCATAAATGCGAGGTTTGTTGAGGAATGGCTCCGTTCTTGTTTGAGTTTACACTGCCGAAGTCTGTCTGGACTGTACCTTCCTCGAGATTCCGCTGGTTTTTTTTCGAACTAAGTTACGTCGTTGTCTGTGTTCCTACATTCGATTGGTCCTTTGAGTGGCTTCTGTAAGGAGGAACACACCGAACCAACCGCACAATGATGGGGCCACTCCGACTGATGATGAAAGATTTGAGAGCCAATTACTAAGTTCCGAAAAAGATCAATTCTTGGCTGACCAACCGCCGGTGAAGGCATCCAAAATAACAATATTCAGCTACTTATCAAACACTCAGTTGCACGCTAATTCAGTTTTGACAGCAGACTCAAATAAATCCGACTGAATTCCCCATTCACTATGTTTTTTTCTTCCACTGACCTCGATGCACCAGGTCGTCTGACGTTTCAGATGGTCCAGTTTTCGAGATATGACAATACATTGTCTAGATGTAACACACTACTCACAAGGTCGCAAAAAACATTTCACTGCCGGTTTCGGCCTTCTTGAGGCTCATCAGGTGGGTGCAGTCCCTAATGTCTCGTTGGCCATCTGTTATACTTGGACTAACATTGTAGGGAATTCGCCGGATACTATCATTTGCGTACGAATTTGATTCTGACGGGAGACCACAACGAGCCCGTTCTAATTTCTCGTTTATGACGAACGAGTTTGATGGAAGACTGGGACTGCGCCTACTTTATGAACCCTAACAAGAGCGCAACGCTTCGTGGGTAGCTAGGTTATTTTCAGCAGGTTTGTGAGTAATGTGCTGCATCTAGAAAATGTTTTAATACATCTGCTACGTCACTCTTAATGAGCACGGGGTGTTTTCATTCTCTGAAAGCTTTCAAACCACAGGTGATTTGCATCCTCAGTTTTCAAATGGTTCACATTATGAGGTGCCGAAATGCATGAATGCTAAAACATGGATAAAAAATACTACCGCTGAGGAGCACTTGTGGGTATACTTCTGTACACACCTAAGCCGGCTAATAGGTTCGTCAAGCATGAGACGGGCTATCTATTTTTCTTTTTGTACTTTTTAGGCGACAAAAGTAGCGTTGGGCGCAGTAACACGGAGATTCCGAGTTTCACCGAGGGAGAAACTGGATCGCTTTAGTTGAAAGCAAAACTTGGAAAACCATCAAGGCCTTTGTCAATGTCAACATTATGATACTGGGACCTATACAAGTGCGTGAAAATCATAATATTTCTCCACAAATCCGAATGCAGTATGAGCCTTGAAGGTATCCTGATCGTTGGGTTGTTTCATCGTCTTGAGATAAAAGGTGCTTATGCAAGATAAGCTTACCATGTACGAATCTATATAGACTCCATCAATACGAGATCTCAACCGGACTAAAGGATACATAAACAATGAGGTTATGCTCCAATCGGTTTCATGGTGAAATGGGGATGCATTTGATGGGAGCCTCGGATTCTCTCACGGAGTACTGGAGAAATAAAGATAATCAAGAAGAAAAATACACTCATTTGAAGATCACATTGGTTTTTGCGCTAGACTCAAGTGGATCTCTCCTTTGAGATATTCTTCAACTGAATATGCTGAATAAAGGCTGCACAAATGTTTCTGTTGGTACAGTATTCGAGAATATACTGCACTTAATTGATTAGCCCGAAGAAGGGCGAAACCTGTCGTGGTCTGTCGAACAGTTTTCAGAATCCTTGCGAGTAGTTTCCCCTGAGTCAGGAAGACAGTTTAACTTTCGTCCAATGCTTTGACACCCTCAACTTTGCATCATTACAAGGAGACGTTTTACATTCCATTTAGTGAATTGATTGAAAGTATTTAAGCGAAACAAGAACATAGCTTCAACTAAGCTGATTTTGTCGATACACAAAAGACCGAACCCATTCAATATATATCGTTCACAATATACATTTGTACGTCTGATTTGAACAAAACATATGTTGGAAAGGGGCCTTTTCGGGACCGAACGAGAGGACTTCGTTTTCACTCCTGCTACGGGCTGAAGAACGTTTTCCGAAGTTTTTTAGAGATTAATAACTAATGAGCAATTCTGATGCGTTTCGGAATCGCATCTTTTGCGAATCAGCTAACGGAGGATGATTTTTTTGACGTCAAACTATTCCCTCAGCAGCTGGACTGCGTGTACCTGAAATGAAATGGAAAAAACAAGCGGAACACGAGCATTGATTTGTAACACCCTAGTAATTGAAAAGAACTGGATTTTGAATTATTAATTGAGGGCTTGAAAGTCGGAGTTTGAAAGTTCGGTGACAGATGAAATATATCCAACTTTTGAACCATAACTATTGACATTCAGGCAGGATAAGATTGTTATCGCCTCGAGTTTTGAGGCTTAGGTGAGAT
This sequence comes from Opisthorchis viverrini, assembly GCF_000715545.1. Classification (NCBI taxonomy): domain Eukaryota; kingdom Metazoa; phylum Platyhelminthes; class Trematoda; order Opisthorchiida; family Opisthorchiidae; genus Opisthorchis; species Opisthorchis viverrini. The sequence continues at coordinate 896,122 of NW_008751783.1, forward strand.
TCTTTGTGTGCAGGGAAAAACGCCAATCCAAGAAGATAAAGAACTGCCCTTGTGTCCCGTTCCTATCAAGCTCTTATTTGAGATTGTGTTTGCGCATGCGTTGCGCAAATATTGGCTAGTAACCAAGTACACGTATTCAACCATGCCGTTTTTCACACAGTTCTGAATCACCTTTAGATTCCGCCATCACCTAATTTGCACTCACCGAGCGACATTAAATGCGACATTAAATGACATTAAATGACATTAAATGAGTGACAACAGTTAGGCTTAGCTTAAACTGTTTATGAATATCGCGAGATAGAGGTTCGGGTGTCATTCTCGAAATGCTATGATAAATGCAGTGAAATTATTGGGGAATGAATGCCGCCAGATAGTTTAGCCTTCCACTTGCTCGGTAAAAGGATAGGTGGCTCACAAATAATTTCATACTCTTCGCCAAACATGGAGTTATATACTAAAAGTGGTTTATCTTTTGATCTCATCTGTGTAGGCGATCCGCAGCCCAGGAATACGCTTGAACCCACCTGGGTTGCGTCTAGCTTACCAGCCTCAAACAAAACGGTTGGTGAATTCTCAGTGTATTCACACATATGTTAATAGCTGTTTCCAAAATCGATTGGGGTTTTCATTTCCAAACCCCCCCCCCATTTCTTAGTTATTATTTCATTTCCAAACCCCCCCCCATTTCTTTAGTTATGAAACTGTTTAGGTTTCATTGGTCATCTTTAATTCAGGATAAAACCAGAGGGCATGTTAAAGTGGCTATTGTTTTCCAAGAACGATACATTTCAATCAGTCCTCTAAAGCATAAGGTGATGTGATCCCTTTATCAATACGACACAGATGAGGCACAAAACTAAGATTCATTTTAGGTGCGCACAACAACGAAAACTCGTAAGCAAGTAACGTTTCTGATTTGTAATAACGTCGCTGGTCGTGATGGAGATTTAAAACTGAATCTTGTCGAGCTGAAACTGATAATTCCACAAAAACAGGCTTTGCTTATATCTCAGCGAGTGACTGTACCTCAGATGAGGACCTTCACGAGCAAATTGTTAGAGAAATCAACGGAAGTTGAAGCAGCCATGCAAGTCAGTTCATCAGCTCTTTACTTTACCCTAGGACTTCTGTCACCGTAGACGTTGCACCTGCCTGAGAGTTGCGATTTCATATTTTGATAATTCACGTCTCATTTATGGGTTACACATGAAGTAACGGCACAGTATTCTCACAATGGAATTTGGTTCTCGAAAGCTGCCAGTTTCTTATGGTTAACACATTGTAGTGAAGAATGTCTATTTATAGTGACTTGTTCAGGATGATTTGCTTAAGCAAGCGGATCTTCAAACTTAAAGCCACAGCACAGCAAGTTCAAAGTCGAATGAGCACCAAAAATTTGGAAGGGAGATTGGTAAAATACAAATCGCAATAAAATGAAGGTATATAAGAGTGATCTTTAGTCTACATATATGCGCAACAAAATGCACCATTTGGCGTAAAATGATTTATTCCACTCACAAAGATTTTGCAGATGAGACCATGTGTGTCTAAGGATCGGTCACTTAGTGGGGAATGTAATCCTGTACCAAAAGCCATCGCGTTCGACAATGGTTGACTGGCGTGTGTGTGGGGCGCAGCACCCGCTTAACCGCGCTGTACTCCGTCTTCTGGGATAGCTCTGACGCTCTATCATGAGGTCCGCGTGATTGCATCGCCAAACCTAGTCACGAGACTGGTCATGGAAGGGACGACCGCGAACCACAACACTAAGCCAACATTTCGCTCGCTGTTTTGTTGAGTACGAACCACGATGCTGCATTGCGCCGATCAGCGACAGAATGACTCGAATATTGACGCCGCGACAGGAACAACGGGTTGCATAATTGTGTTTGCTTGTGTGTAAATAGTACCGGGGAATTTCAAACTCACCTGTTCCATTTTTTAGTCGGGATTTTCAAACCTACACGTGACTCAGTGCCCCCTATCTGGAACTCAACAAGTGGACTGGTGGAGTAGTGGAATAGTGGAACAGTGGAACAGTAGTAGAGCTTATCAGCAGTGTATAAATTTGGCCGCACCAAGATTTTAACTCCAGATATCAGACAGGTGAACCGAGGGCACTCCCGTCACAGGCGAATGCGCCCATGGCTGAGCGATGTGATTGATTATCCCGATATCTTGAACGGCCACTTAGTTGACCTTCTTGAGCGACCGATCCGCCAAGCAGTGGTAACATGCTCGCCTTGCATGCCCTATGTCTCGAGATCAAATCTTATCATGACCAAATATATGCAGTGCTGAGCACCGATAAGGACGAAAGTCGAGTCCAGTGCTTGACCCCTTTATTGCGGACTCATCAGAATAATTCCACCAGGACAGGAGGAAGAATGTTCAAACGAGAGTGATGTGGATGCGAATAAAGGGTAGCATATCAAAACGCTGAAGACAACGAATGATTTAAATGGAGAAGTCGGTAAACAAACGTCGGTATGTCTCGCAGAACACGACAAAGGTGTGAGTGGGAATGTTGCTCTTTACAGAACTGAAGTCTGAGGCAAATTTTACCACGCCTAGATATGTGTCTCATGAACCTAATACAAGTTCTTTCAGTGAGGAAAACGCCTCACTGAAGAGTGCAATCAAAACCGAGAGGAATAAAGAGTCACCTGCTTCAAAGCCCATATAATGTTAAACAAGGAATTCTGGTAATACACGCTAACAACCAGATTTATCAAAATGACGGGCCTTAAATGGTAAAGAATGGGAAACAAGCGTATGTTGATTTAACTGTGGATGACATTTATCATCTGCTAGGTAGATACAAAGTGGTGAGCGAATTTTCTCCAAAGAAGATACGGATACTGTTCACAGGCTTCGTTTCAGTGCTGTATAATTAATGATGATTAGCTGTCACAATCAGGAGCTTTTTCCCAATAGTATATAGCTCATCCAAAACGGAACGCAGTAGTGCACGTAACAGCAAGCATTCATGCTTGCTAGAGATGTCTTTTAGATCTCATTCCTAGTGTCAGAACGCTGTCGCAAACCCCGTGATCGTTTTCGTGGCCAACACATTGTGTCCTGGTTGGATTCGTTGCACAAACGTGCTTCGCCGCTCATCGACAAATTGTCCTCCGTTTCATCACAGGAAAGTGAGACAATTCCTGTCATAATTGTCACTTTCATCATTCCTCATAACTGCTCACAAATCAAACCATATAGTCTACCTGGAATGTTACGTGCTGGTAAAGTCCCACTAGATTTAGATACCGTTTTAGTTTATCGTCTGGGCGAACTGTGCGGATATTCTTGTGGTTAATTCCCAGACTATATGTGCTGCTAGTTTTCTGACCTTCTGCGCTGTTGGCAGTTTAAGCCATTCTTTAATGACGAGTATTATTTCTGTTTGTATCCTGATCAGGTCGCATTGGATGTGGAAATGATTCACCCCTTGGATATTTTACACCTCGCTATCGTATAACTTCTTACCGCGTTAGTGGAATTGTGAGACAGCTGTAAAAAATAATGGTGACCGGCACCTGGCTGATTAGGAGTTAGGTGGTCAATTTCATCGCTGACATCACCCAGCCTCGAATCTACTGACTGGGTTAAAAAAGGTCTCAGTTCAAATGAAGTTAGTGTTTCGAGGGAAAGGAAATCCATATGACTGAAGAGTCTGAGTATTCCTGAAGACCCTTAGAAAGTTCACCCACTGTTTTTTTCGAGTACCGTTTTTGTCAAATAGAATTCTGTCTGCCAACTAACGCATGAATTCGTTTGGTAAACCTTGTGATTGCTGAGGTCCTGCTTGTTCTTTCTTAATAATGCACGCCATCCAGAACAAATCAACTCACAAATATGAGCGTTGTGGTCAAGTGCTATTCAAAAAACATCTCGATGTGAAGTAAAGCTGGATAAATATCCTCTAAAAAACAATAAACCGAAGCCGTATTCAGGCAAACAACTCTTTCTGAACTGTGTAACTGGTTGGAATACACTTCCCGTTAGTCCGATTGCTGTCAGCTGATCGAATACCTCTTAAATCAGTTAAACCGGGTTTGGTCACGGTTTTTACCGCTTCTATGAACTAGTTTGAGAGATAACCGCATTCTCTGACAGTATGGATGAGAGCAGACAGAGATCACACTTAACAACAACCAGCGCTTGATTATTCCCAGGCTTTGGCATAAAAAAACAACGCATAAGCACCCTGATGCGTTTTGTTAACGAATATAGTTTCCCCACACAGTGGGTGATTCGTTGAGGCGAATTGTTACCTTCAAGGAGTGATTTGCCTCCAAAATCATGGAACCGAACAAATTTTATTATCTCCATTCAGTTAGACCGGTCCAGACTGTCAAAATCTACCACCAGCGATCCAAAAAGCAGACATTGTCATTTTTCGCAAATGCTCAAGCACAGTGAGGAATGATAGCTCCAATGACACTTTTTGCTGAGAATGTTTCAGTCTTCTTCGAATGACAAGACAAACGGATTTCACCTGACTGTCTGGAGAAGTGTATAGCAGCTGGGAAGAACCAACAAGCATAAAAGTCCAGCCGGTTGACACATTTGGTTTACCTGTCCGCAAAGACGATACAGATGAATATCTAACATGTCTGTGCGTTAGCTGCCATCTAACTTCCGCTGGTAAGCACCTGTAACATAGACGCGAACATGTTTCGTCTGGTGCACTCCCAACCATAACCTTGTTAACAAGCAGACTAACTCGATAGCAGTAACCTATAGATGGTGAGCATTTTCCAAAAATGTAATTCTTTTTTGGACTCAGATCGGTATCTGATTGATGCTCGTGTTGTACTCCATTCTCTTTTGCGGAAACACACATCACTCACCATTATACTACTTAGTTGTCAGACTAATCGGTCCACAACGGACATCGAGACAACTCTGCTATGTTAGACAAGTTGTGTCGCACGATAAAGGCTGGTTCGTGCTCCGCTTTGCAATAAATTAGAAGTTCTATTGTGTGCACCCACTATAACCATCGGACCTAATGCCTATCCAGACCCCCCAGTTTAGGCAAAGGAAGACGGTATATGGAGCCGATGTAGGGGTATCCTTGAAAAAGGGCTTCTCCGGCAATCTCAACTCCACCCGCATACTTCGGAACCCACTTTGTCTGGCTCAGCAAAACATCAGCTTCACAAGGTTGAAGAGCAACAAAGCACTCCTGACTCTTTACCGCCTCGCCTGTTTAAGGATAGTAGGGGAACGTTGCTTGAGATTTTACAAAACTCATGCAGAGCATTTGGGAGACCAAAACTTCATCATATAAACGACAAGTACCCATCTTTGTTCCCGTTACCATAGTTTATAATTTACCGACAGCTGTCAATCTACACAGGCTTACTAACACACACCGGAGTACAGACGCGAAAATCGAGCAGGATTTCACAGTAGTTGTAGATGCATTCACCACATCTTTACGGGTTCGAACACAGCTGTCAACAGCTGTCATCTTCGTAGATCCAAAAGCGCCCTTTTGGTCATGTGCTTCTTCAGATATGTACATAAATGTGGAATTACTCTCCTGAGTACAGCCCCAAAACTGGCGTCTATCAGGGGTACACTAGGTCACCTATCCTTCCTACTGTAGCATTCGAAATAATTATCAAAGAAACTGTATGTTTTTAACTTAGAGTATGTGGACATCACGCCAATCCATTTAGATACCAACCGTATACAGGGTAAATAAGAGGCAATGTAAATAATGCTATACGCTCTGATATGCCCTCTACGTCTTCGAAATACGAAATGCAATTGTAAGTCAGGACTAGTAAAATATCAAAGCTGAGATTGAGATTACTAGAGATAGATCGCCTGGGTATTTGTGTCACATCACATGCAAGTATTGTTGAAGCGACAGATTCCAGGATTGCTAAGGCCCGTTCTGTCTTCCTTTAGGTTAGACACTCTCGTAATCGGTGTGGTATAAATATATTGACGAAAGGCAAAGTCCACAGCACATCACAACCCCCAGTGGAACGTCAGATAGCAGTCCTGAAAGTCAGAAAATCGTAGGACTGTTCAACCGACGGTGGTATGAGCGTAGCTTCCGAAAATCCCACAACAAACCACGACAAATCCCACTTTAGTGTGGACCCACCAGACTAATGCCCCGGACAGGAGAGTGGTTTTTCAAATGAGAGTTGTTTGAGTGTGCATTCTACAAAATCACACGACCACTAACAACCCGAATCCAAAACTGCCCAGCAAGTTTCAAGCTTTTGTGGCGCTACCTTACAGTCGGGTCAATCAACCGAGACAACCAAGGCATGCAGCTGGGTCATCGTGCCGGTCGTCGGGCCGGCACAACATTCACACCACGTGAACATGTTTACCTGTTCAAATGTGAATATTTAGGTTCTCAGCGTGCGCTGGCGGAGTAGTGGTAATGTACTTTACTCGCCTATCAGGTGGGTGGAGTTGACGATCAGCACGGCAAACGATATGCAAATCTGATGAACTCTAACAAGAGAAGAACTCAAGTCCAGTGCTTATCTCTTTGGTGTGGACTTACCAGAATGATTGCTCCAGGAAGACGACGGTCCAAACGGGTGATGTGAGCTTGCATCCTCCAAATCCCATAAGCCGCACATCAGGTGGCATTCTGACAACAAAACTGAGGGCTTCTTCAATGAACGGATTTGTTTGTCTGCATCATCTAAGTTTAACTGGTCATGTGCTTTACATTTCACAGGCTCGATCACTTTGTGCTCTCCGGCTTGTTCAAATAAGTTCCGGTCGGAACACACCATGGGCTGGGCAACGCAAGGTCTGTAGATCAAACACGAAAAGCATAACAATAGACCTTGTCTGCACTGGTTAATTAGTCTGAAGCCTTGGCGCAGAGGTAGTCACTCCATATTTTTACGTGTTTGACGCATCCACCATTCTCTTGCTTTCTACGCTATCTGCCTCCACAGTCCCTTCGGATCTGAACCAGCGCATCTAAACGCACTGTCCGTGTTTGTATAAGTGAGCCGAACAGATGTTAAGACGGCCCCATTATTCACTTTCATACTTGGTTGTTATCTCACGAATAATAAATACTGCTGATAAGCTTTTAACTGCCTACACTAATTACAAAGTGCACATTGGGAATTCGATCACCACGTTACATCAGTTTGGCACGGTGACCTGTCCTCGCAGAGAATGGCAATCCGTTACCTTCAAACGAGTTGTCAGGACCGCTACTTTCAATGTCTGATCTGCAGAATGAATTGTGTCAAAACCCACAACAACATTAAACTGGATTGTAGTTGGTGTGATCAGTGGAGTTTAAGTTGATATCGCTTTTGGTGGTTGCACCCAGCTACTGTGTTGGCTACTGTTAGTTTATTACCGAGGTCTTATCATGTCCGGTCCATTAATACTGAATCTCAAATCGAAAACTACTCTTCCTTTCTGAGCTTCGTGATGCCCTGATACGTGTGTAGTGAGCTGAATCCGTTTGACGTAAACTTCTCCATTGCAGAATGTACAAAACGAAAACGGATTACTGGGTCAGTTGTAGTGTTCCTACGAAATTTAAAAAATAATAAGTAGTGTTCCTACGAAATTTAAAAAAATAATAATAAATTTACCAGCTATAAATGTCGCGGTAAACTCCGATCCCAGATTGTCTCTTTGAGTCCATTAATGCACCCTATTTAGAGGGACTTCAGTCTATGTAGTCTGCTACTTCGTACTATAATCTAGATGGAATAATTACTCTCCAATCTTTGTGCTGCATTGTACGGAGGCCTGACTGTTCGTCTATTCCAAGCAAATTCAATGTCTGGTAGCATTATAGGAAGCCATTGGAACAACTGGTCAACAGACCACTGCTTCAGCCTTTGTTCAGTTCCATCAACATACATATCTTCGCAGCTGCATACAAACCGATAACTAATTGATAATAACTAACTATGACATGTTTGCCTCGGCATTGAGTACTCCCGCAGTATATGTGCGCAGCAGCAGCACAGTGAAGTTCCGGACAAGTGCACAGTCACCATGCAAACCTCTAAACAAATAGGTTTTTCTGCTACCGCCTTCTAGCTAGCTCTAAGTTCCTCTCAGTGGTGTGTTTATGATAGCGTTTAACAGCATCACGTGACCATCGTTGATGACAGAAGTAGCGAAGAACACTAACGGTTCACTATTCTTCAGGCAGCACACTGTTAACTAATTAATTCAGAATCTGTTTTCATTACTTTTGAGATGTCCCGTCTTATGGTTTCGGGCATTCTAGTGCACAGAGACGTCGACTAATTAGATGCAACTCTATCGATTTAGGATGTGTAAAAACGCATAGAGCAAGGGTAGAAAGAGTACTGAGGATGACTACCACTAAAGTATATAGTAGACAGCCAGACAAGCAATTGGTATACATGTGTTAGAATATCAACTTATTAGATAATAACAGTTTGTGTTAATTATGCTTGCAACCGTGACCATTTTCGGTCGCAGAGTCATGACAATCGCGTAGTAATTTGTTACATACTAGTTAATTGTTTTGGGGTTACAAAATCTAGTGACATGATAAAACTTACTTCAAATCACCCAAAATCTTATGCTTGTTGGAAACTGAGGAACGGAAGAACTACAAAAGATAAGAGCACATTCAGGTAAGCCAAAAGAAACGTGTTTTCTAGCTAAAATGCAAGCAAACAATTCTTGCTAGAGGCACCATTCAGTAGAATATGATGGCGGACTGCATGAACACGTCTAACCCAATTTACTTCAACTCCTCCACAAGCATTGATGTGTCATTATCAACAAAAACAAGGAAATAGCATAATGTCGTAATGAAGTGTTGAAGGACAATTCTACGTAAAATTGCTACCAGTTCATGACCAAATGGATTGGAAATTTGCTCCACTGATTCTCACGTGGAATAAATTGAAAGAAGACTGAGGAAACGTGTTCAGATCGGTGCATAAAAAGCCACCTAACAGCACAGTTTCTTAGAAGTAACTACGTTGAACTATAAGAGGTAACAATTTTGTAAACACCATCTCGACAGAATTTATTAGAGGTCCTTTGAAATGTCATTGTTAACTAGACATACATTTCAATCTATTTGAAAGAGCACCATACGCAACTTTCTGGAACATGCAACTATCCCTCTCAGTAGTGAACTTAATTAGCTCCTCTGTGCTCCATCAAGGACAATCTGAGGCCTATCTTGGTCAGAATGGTTCGGATTTTCATTGTACGCGCCATTTATTCACGTCTGGTAGCTCAAATTCAATGAAGTCCCCTCAAAAGTCACACAACTCAGGACTTGAGCTATAAATGTGTGAAACTTTTTGTTCTTAATTTTTAATAAACTCCATGATGCGCCATCATAAATTATTCGTTCATCGCAATGTCCTACAATGTCATTCTAAATGAGATAGACGCTTTACGGATTTTTGTATCTCAGGTATTCTCCATGTGTTCAATTTGATTTCGGTTCAAAGAGCTGACAATCTCATCATCATCATCATCACCATCGACAGCATAGCATCAGTGTTCAACAGCGATGCTTCACTGCTGACAATAAGGTTAGTGTAATGCCCTGTTCAATACAAAATTATGAAGTTATTACATAGGAGCAATGACAGAACAGCAATCACTGTAGAGAAGTAGACATCGTATATTTGCCACCATGACCAGAATGGTTCGATCGTTAGCAAGTTACACTCTCTGAAGTTCAGCGATTATTAGTAATTTTAGCACAAAATGATTTTACTCTCTACATCTACAGAAATACATATTTCTTGATTCTGTTTATGTCTGTCTTGGTAATTCTAAATCCACCCTTCCATCATTGCTATAAATATCATCAGTTTCAGCTGCTTTTTCGGTCTGCCTAGCTGTCAAATATTTCAGGTAATTCCCTGTCCACTGATGCGTTGTCAGAATATTTCCTCTGGTAGATCAATAATCCTTGCTTTCATGTGATAGCTCTTAGCAGAGGCATTCACGTCTTTCGGGATTAGGTCACACTTTTGCCGTGAATATTTGGTAAATCCCATGCCTATGACATGTTGATACTTTGAACCTCCGCAATGTAGATGATTACCGTTTCTTTGATGAGCTGGGCGATTTGATCAATAACCTAGGTGACCCGCGTATCTAGAGCTCGGGTTGGAGCGTAGCGGTGCTTCGGGGCTGGTGCGTTCAGTATTGGTGTGGGTGTGTATGTGTATGTTGATACACATGCTGCCAGCCGGACTGAACTTCGATCAAGATCCAGTCAGGCGGTTCTACAGGTTGGCCAGTTATCTTGCGTCTCGATTAGTAGATGACCACGTGACCTTTGAGCTTGACCTGCCCTATTCTCGTCCTCTTGACGAGTTATTCTCTACAGCTGACCTCTCTAAGTTCCACCTTATGAATTCTGTTGATGTGGGTCTAAGTAGCTTCCTGTTTCTTGGTTTTCATTAATCCGACGAGTGGCTTTCTTTGAGTATTTAGGTTAAGATGTTGGTCCTTCTCTAATTAGTGGCGTAAAGCCATGGATCGACTCCCTAGACAACACTCTTGTCATCATGAAATGAGATTCAGTGCCTAGTGCGAACGAACTGCTCACCGCTACGTTTGCAACCGACTACCATTCTTGAACGTTTCAGTAAACGGAAAATTGGATGGGACTCTTCATACCTTTGTGTATCAGAAGTAGACATATTTAAGTCAAATTGTGATCTACGGCCGCAACCCTAAAATAAGCTGCATTGAAAAACTGTCCAAAACTGAACGATTACGTTGCAGCACCACTAAGAAAGAATAAAGGACATTTAACCAGGGTATTCCAGAACAGTGGTTACCAAGAAACATTACTTAATGGATCTTGAAGAGGAGAAGGCAGCAACAACAGAAACAGCAAGAACAAGCAACAAGATGGTTGACTGTACCCTGTAGCGGAACCCATTGAGACCAATAGGTTTGATCAGAATCCTAGTTGCCTTCACACCGAGTGCAACATCGTTAAAACAAACCTCATATGCCAAAGTAACTGCAGCTACTCCAGCACATTTTACGATGAACGGAATGGTAGGCCACTATGTACATGAGTAGGAGAAAAACGCGGCCATCAGAAGCCTCAAATCTGTAACCTTATTTTCATACACGAAGATAAAGAAGGTCACAAGGTTAATCGCTTTTTCAGCACAGAGACACGAGACATAGAAGGAAAATTCGCTAAGCATTGCACGACGGTTCTGGTCAAACGGTGCCTTAAACTAGATCTGATTTATGCATAACTGCGCGAAAAATGTGAAGACATCAAAATTATTACTCAAAGAAATTCATTTATCGCAGTAAAAATACAAGAAAAAAGAACAGCCTCGAGGGGTCATATAGTGAAACCAGGATACGTCAGGTACACAGGTGTCTTCAATAGCCACCTGGAGATCATAGCAACGGAGACTAAGCTACCAAACCACGTGGTCTTGAGGTTATGCAGAGAATCCGCTTATCACGGAATCAGTTGATTTTCCCTGCATTCAAATGGGATTAAAGCCCTCATAAAAATTATTGACTGCAAAATATTAGTGTTCAAACATTCGTGCTTTTTTACAGTATAACCATATTTTTCTGAAATACTTACTGTAAGGAGAAGATAAAATGGCGATGGAGAAAAGACCTAGTACTCTTACATCATAAGCGTTACAAGGCTCCTGCACTTTCAGACATTCATTCCCTTACTACATAGAAACTGACAACAAGAGCACCATTGGCATCGATAAACGGTCACATCTTGCAGCGTCTCTAGTCATTACGCAGCGAAAATCATGGGGACCCCTCTCTGGTAGGTGATTCGCCATTCGTGATGGATGACCAAGCCTGCACAACATTGGTGTGATGCACAACCAAAAACTCGTTTTCTAATCGTCCCGTTGCGTGTTCGCCGGCACCAACTTATATGAACTATGTTTTCAGGCAAAAGTTATGAAAGACCTAGTTGCGTTTCAGTTCGGTTTGGAAGCTAAGCTTCACCAAATTGAACTCACCTGTTACATTACAGTCAGAAATAATACAGCCCCAAAGATGGGTAAAACAATCCACAACCCATAGTGTCTCTCCTTGGGTGTTCAGTGGCGTATAAAGTTACTGCATGTCCAGAAGCACGAACTTACACTTTGTGGTCGCAAGGCTCACGCCAAAGGGCCATATAACTTTGGTCAGTTTGTTCAAAAACACCTGCGCCTTTATCTCATTTTAGAATAGAACATAAGGGTTTTTGCCGGCATATGTCTCAACACCATGTTTTGAAGACCTTTCGGTGTTTGTCGTCTTATCTCGTTGATCAAGGAATAAAGTATAAATGGAGAGAGTGAGAACCACTTTGTGTAAGGGAGCCTTTACGGAGCCGAGCGTTTACTGTCAAAGATTGCAGGTCTGAGAGTACAAATTTCCAGGGCATTCGTTGCTGAGCAACTGTAATAAGGATATAGGACAGATCAACTGAATCAAATCTGCCTTGGAAAACCAGGAATATTAAAATTGCCGGTCATTTATACGAACGTTGTTTTCCTAGCACCTGATGGGGAGATGTGGCCTGGCCAATGAAACCCTTACCAGGCGAGAATCCTGACGGCCATTCTCAGTTCAACACTTCAGGGGTCACCATAAAGCGTCGAAGGAAAAATGACGCCAAGAGCCTCGGCAGTACTGATGCTAAACTGATGCCCATGTAGTTGCCGCATTTGCGTCGGGCTCCTATTATGAAAATGAGCATTACCACCAACTCTTTCTTGTCGTTTGAGAGAAACTACTTCTTCCAAATGGAGGCAAATAGATGAGGCAAGCGTTAACTTAGTACTTCACCCCATTCTTGACCAATGGGAGTGGTTGTTCATCCGGATTAAGAGTTTGGTGACGCTTGAGAGAACATGTGCAGTCAGAAAACCGAACTGTAGAGCCTTCCAGGGTCACCACTCGGAATAGTGGTAGAAACATGTTCTATTTATTGGAGCGGAGTGTGCCAGTTTGGTCCATGATCATCTCGTCTACAGGGAGATTNAAACGGTGCCTTAAACTAGATCTGATTTATGCATAACTGTGCCGTACCATAGAGAGAATCTCCGGTGCCGTGCGCTGATGTGGCTATCTTGTTTCAGCAAGAATTGATATCCCGTGGTGGAGCAATTACAAAAGAGTCTAGAGGACGATTCTTACAATTCCGTCTAACTTCGGGAACTACCGGGCGAGTTGCCCGCTCCTTACGCAGCCCAGGGAGGCAAAGATGAAGTCAACTTCAAATGAGTACATGATCAGAATGCACGTGTATTCCAAAAAGAAAAACAGGGAAATTATTGATTCGCTCCATTGGTAACCGACGGCGATGTGATCAATGTGGATCCGTGGCTGGCAAGCTGTTGGAAGACACCATGTCTCCAGACGATTCCGGTTATATCGGAAGTTAGTACTGTCTAAAAACAGTCGCCAGCCAATACACAGCTTAGACAACAATTCTCCGCTTCGATTTGAACACCGACTAAATCAAGGGTGAGCCAAGTATGGCCATTCAAATCAAGTGTGTGCATTCAAATCGCGGGCTACCACAACTATACTTTGGCTTTTAGTGCCATACAATTTGTCTTTGATGGTTTTAAGGCTAATTTCAGTTGGGGAGCACTTAAATATCACAAGCTGACGATGAGAGACACTTATGAGACACATTCATTGACGCTGCTAAACGAAGTACACAATGACGACTATCAACGGATATCCAGTCAAACAAGGATCTCTCCTCCCACTGATTAAGGCCAGAAGGATATGGATCGCCAAAAAGCACATGGAAAGTGATGGGTAGTTGGCACAACCATCGTGCTTGTAGATTAAATTCTTGTGGCTTAGAGACAGCAGACGTCAGTGTCAAATTGTTCCAGCAGCTTGTCATTCTGCTTGCTTCAGACACAAACAGTGGATGCAGCCAGAGGGACCGGACGTCTACGCAAGAAGAGAGAAATCGAGGTGTCCGAGTCTATCAGCGCCGGCTAACGTGAGGATGTCAACGCCAAGACCGACGCACGATGAAGAGCGCTGTCAGTCTTAATGGATGGGCCTACAAGGAAAAAGTTATCAGGGAGAGGGAGAAAAAAGTACGTGGAAGAGGAAGAAGGAATATGTCAGCAGTAGCCTATTTTCGCCTACACACACGGTTGTATGCAGTAAATAAGACGACCCGGTTGATGACACGAAGCGACAGTTGATGTGACATGACAGTATTTTCTGTGGTGGAAATCATGGTTGAACACGGTTTGTGATACTATCAAGACATCCAAACCTGGATAGACCTCAGAGAAAACTTCTCACTCAAAAGAATGACCACGAACAACAGTGTTTGGTGGGAAAGTACAAGTTTCCACAAATGCGTGTCTGAGGTGGTCAGCACCCGACTACAACTTTTCCATAAAAGTGACCACTGATTATCGGTTCTAATCATGTGATTCGTCCTATTTAACTACAGTGTCTCTCGAATTGCCTTGTATGACTAAAAACTTCACACATTTTGCCTTCTTCTAGCTCATAATTCCTAGAGAATCTGCTGTTGTGAATACATGTATTAAGTCCCAAACTTTCCGGGTTATTTTTTCATTCAGTAAAGTGATTATGTTTTGTTAATATTGCTGATAGTTTTTTAACCACAAGCGATTATTACTAAAGCATTTTCTGGCTTCTGACTTGATGCTGATTTCAGACACGTTGAAATTTATAACTACACAGGCATTTTAGCAGTCAGATATATGTCGCAAGTGAACTTACCTTTTTCACCTTTTTTGAATGAACCCAGCATACAAGATGATATACATCCCCTCGTGTTATTTGCTGCAACCTTGGAAGGAATGTTGTTATGGTACCATTATTCTGCAAGACGCACGTCAGCGGTAGGAAGGAGTAGGCATGGTTTTGGGGCCGAAATAGCAAGCACAAAGTGTGTGTTCTAGTGCTTACCGGTATTTGAAATATTCTTGTCTCTATGGCAAGCACTCCTCAGTGTTTGACGCGACTCTTCATGAGCGAGGTATCGTCCGATAAAAACGAAAGGATAGATTGATCTAGTCTCAAGGCACCTGGTACACTGTACGTTTTCTTGTATCTTCAATTATACAGGTCACAGCGTCCAGATAGATTTAGTGTGTGCCAGTAGATTGGCAACAAAAATTTACGTCACTTATACTTCAAATCGCTGTACCACCAGTTCAGCTGAATCTATCGACGGGGCTAAACAGAAGCAGACTTCGATTGTCGCAATTCCCTCTTTAGCTCGGGTCGAAATGGTCCAAATAATTCACAACAGTGGTGAGAATCTTTAGACGAGAACCATAGTCACGCAAGCACAGCATATCCTTCGTAAGTAACAAATAAACGTTCTCTCAACCAGATAATCAATAGCAAATGCTGGCTGGATGAGAGTGAAATTAAATTTGGATGAGGCTCTTTCACTATGATATCGACGAGTGTGTGAGGGAAGCAGACATAATTTGGGATGTTCCTTAACATTTAAGGCCCATCTACTTAACATAGTCTCACAAATTTCGGGTTCTTTTTGGGCAGAGTTTCAGAATCGGTATCATGAATTTCTATATTCTGGAAACGAGCTGCGTTCTATGATAATCGGACCGATTAAGCGGAAAGCGGCTTTTTCGACCAATAATAATTTGTCAGATTTGTACGATGTAAATTCTGGTTTATTCGGAAACGAAGCTAGGATGTTTACACCACTGGGTTAGAATTGCATGCACTTGGTGTTAATTGGGACAGTTTCAAGCTCCCATAAACTCTGTGGATTTGTAATTCATTCTGAAGAATCAACAAAACGAACATACCACAGGTTCATGCCTCTTGCTGATGAACACTAGGTAAGTGAAATAACTGCGCAGTAGTCAGTAGTATGTTCCGGCCTCTAGAAGCATGCATGCATCAAGACAAAGTATGCGGTGTTTGAAAATCACTGAATATTACTTCTACGCAATATCTTTCCACCTCTACAGTTCAACTGATACAACTTGAGCGAATACATATCAGTTCTCCGATTTCGCCTGATAAACCTTTGAAATGTCAAAAATTCAGCTGGTCAAATATCTGACTCATCAAAAACCCAAAAATATAACATTTAATTCAGTTCATCGTTAACAAAATGCAACCTAATGCTATCACTCTAGATAAGATGTGTTGAGGCGGATTTGCAGATCAAAGCACCCCGTAAGCATACTGGATCGCTCTGCGTTCCCATAACGGCCATCCCGGTCGATTGCCGTCACTCAAGGAATCTGACTGTCATCTCACAAATCGTACTCCGGGGATATAAATGTGAATTTTGGGATTGAGAAGCACTAGTAGAGGATCTCAGGCCAGTTGACAGTAACTGTTGAAAGACGCAGTGAATCCAAATCAGCAACGGACCCACTCATTCATCAAAGAAGTCTCAAAACACTTTGACAGACTATCTGCTCAGCACAAATTCCAACTACATACCAATGCACCCCAAATTCCTGCGGAAGTGACAATGCAACACCTGCCGATGTGTGGCTTGTTTTGCCTCCATTACAGTCATCAATACGGATTATGGAGTCTGATGATCAGACCAATTCGAAGTAGCATAGACTATTTTAGGCGCAAGTATGCCTTCCTTTTGGTTGCATTGCACAACACTTCGCGCTTTTTAGCCTGATAATTTTTTCAATGTCACTTTTCTCATAAGAGTTACTTTGAAAGCGACAGGACAGTTCTACGTGGAGTTTAATGATTCTACAGAACATATAACGATACTCTGTTGGGCGATGGACGCTGCTCTGGAAGATGCTTGTTTGGGAAAAGACCGTGAACCAGTATCGGGAGAGTAGGCTGTCAATCAACACGAACTGAGCATCACTGTCTGATGCACTAGGACCCAATGGGGAAAGCACATAAGTTGGCCAGAATCTATTAGGCCTGAAGATTGTCTACATGAAATCGCGTGGGTAGAAGCAATTAGATGACTATTCTATTCGGTGTCCGTTGCTGAATACAGGATGTGGATATCCGATCCGACCGTGTAAGCGGAATTGACGTATCAAAGTTTGGCAACTCTAAGACAAACGACTGAAAGATTGCGTGCACGGTCCGCACATTTTGCGTTCGGAATTTCCTACTTTTTTCCACCCATTTGACTTTTTTTCTGGGGCACATCTGAATACATTTCGTCATCGTTTTAGGGGTAAAGTCCGTCTGGTTGGTATTTAGGGAAGAGACAAAGGGTTCACTGGTGGATGGAATTATCAAGAAACTGTAACCTCATAGCTGGCTACCGATCAGGTTGACTGATGCATGAACGTCTGATAAATTGCAGTTCCAGTGGTCTAAAGTTTTTATATTACATTCTTGACGAACTTACAGTCGAGGAATTGCTCGATCAGCGCTATAGGTCATGGCTGATTTGGGGCAAAATTTTCATCCTGTGAAAGTGTTTCTGTGGAAAGCAATGCAGTCTCATAATATCCTTCTATTAATCCCAGTCTCATTACCTTGTGTTAACACTGGATACACAATATCCAGTTGAATAAGATGGCTACTCAGTGCAGTCATCTTTCAATGTACTTGGAAGTGACAAGCCAATGCGCAAAAGATTACCAGACTACGTTAATCATGACAACCACTGGATTCGTGATTAGCTGTAACATTTACGCCTTCAGTCCATGCACAGTGATGTTCCTGCCTATAAGGCTACATTAACGCATCGTTTGACCGGCTACTTTTGATTAATTATGAGTGTAACAAGCGTGGGTAAGGGTGACCCTTGGATCGTGCTTCCTGGCGTGTATGGTTGCCATAACATATATGAGCTACTTTTCTATCCCGAAGGCACCAGTTTCCCGACTCTGGGATTAATTCCTATCAGTCTCTGTGTGCTTACATATCTCACGTATGGTACACCTTTGCGATGAATTTGGTTTATCCTAGAAGACCCAGCTTAATCCATCTGTATCGTTCGTTGATGATGATCTGCTTCAAATGAATTTGCTGCCCCGGATATCAGGAATTGTGCTTACCTGATCAGCTTCAAGGAAGGCGAAACCGGTCGGAAGCTCTCGAAGGGTTTCAGCAAACTTATCAGAACTTATCAGTTGCCTGAGAACATCATAAACGAGAGATTCAGCTGGGTTCCAGGTGAGTGTCTCGAAAGAACCAAATTAGTTTGCAAATGAGTGTATATTCGCTAATTTTGTGCAATTTGGTTTCAAGTAGAACATAAGGTTGACGGAAACCCGGGGACTGCGCCTACCTGATGAGCCTCAAGAAGTTTGAAACCGGTCGTGGGCTGTCGAATAACTTTCAGCAACCTTGTGAGTAGTTTCCGTTATGGAACTGAACATCCTTGTTAGTGGTCAAAATCCCTACCAAGCTGGTCCACGATTTGCCGGTAAACTTCCATTATCAGAACCATGTTACGCATGGGTTTCAGGGTGATGAGGCCTGTGCTATGAATTTTAATTTTCAACGTGCAGCATTACTGTTTTTATGATATTTAATTTCGATGTTTCCATAAACAGTCATCCTTGTGATGTGATTTAAACATATTTTGTTTTGTCGGATGCATCTAACAAAAGCACCTACAATATTTTGCAAACGTCCCAGTAAACGCAAAGAAATCCTGTGCCATAATAAGAACCCACCTGTCAGTTTTCACACGGTGATGCGGCAAATCCCTGGCTGCGTGCCATGGGAACGTTGTTCTGTGTAGCCTGCTGGCATTTGTCTATAAGTTCCTGGCGTAGTGCAATAGAAAGATACGCATTTGTCTTGGTGTCCAAATTTAACAACGTTTTCTTTTATTTTTTCTCGGGTGGGTCTTGTCAAAAACTACCTTCTACTCTCTGTTCATAATTTTTTAATTTTGAGTGGGACCACTGATCAAGGTGAACAACCGCTTGACGTGGGGCTTGTTTTTTTTTGCGTTTGGGTTCACATTTTAGTCGTAGTCAACGTCATATTTTATTTTTCGAACCTCAAAAGTTATTAGTTGTGAGCAGTTAAACACGCGATAACCTTCATGGGGATATCTGAGTCATTATACAGCTACACTAAAGTTCTTTTGCGAAGTTGGTATACCAGAAATCATGCACCCTGGAATCACGGGTCGTGGAACACTCGTACCTTGAGCTGCTGGTTCTAACCCAAGTTACCACGCTTTTCTAATCGTCCTACGTTTCCACATTCATTCAGCTAGAGTGAGCTGATCGCTAGGTTGCGAACCAATACTAGGAAAAGTAAAGTTTAGCTAGCTGCATGATCGAGTTTGAGAATGAAACCTAGTAATTCTCCGAACACTGATATGGAGCGAGCTTCCTTGATGAGCTCACCAAATGAGCGGCTACAGCGCACGCAAATGGTAATGATTACAAATAATAAGAAAACTTATTTCATGACAGTGCACGTCGTTATTACATTGCAGCATAGCAAGGAGAAGCGCGTTGGATAGTGTGTTGAACCTGTCGTTATGTGTAATAAAGAGTGTGATTTAAAAATGCAAATTCCTTAGCGTGGAGTGTGTTGGCGGGACTGTACAGGAGTGGACGTGCACATCGCCCAGCCAGTCATTATTGATTTTCAACCTGCACCTGCATGCCAACCAGTGATTGACGATCTGTAAGGGTTTTCTCATAACATACAGCAGTTCCATTTTGACCAACACGGGGGTGAGGTTCTACAGGGATAAAAGGCGACATCCATTATCAATGCTTAAATTTGTGCAAAAATGGCAGTTAAATGTTTGAAATTCCGGGAAATTCCCTTTCCGGGACAATTAGTCAAACAACCAAAAGTCACCAAACTATAAACAAATGATAAGCAAACAGCTCACAATTCGAATGAGCCTTCCAGTCTCAGATGTTGTCACATGAGGAGGCGATCGATACATAATCATGCTATGTTAATTACACTGCTGGTGTGATGGTGATACTACTAATTAAGGGACATGCGAGTAGTATGTTTTCTCATAGATCCGCTTCGCGTCCCTTGAAAAGTGAGATGTATTACGGAATTTGTGGGGTCGTTTTGTGGCATTAGCTTGGATTGAGGCAATGGTCAATGAATATCCAGAAAAGTTCGGGAAGACGCGTTCAAAGAGAAGATGGCTATTCAGTTTTTGTGAACGAGATGCATAAGAGAGTTCTGCTTCCCTGCCCAATAGTCTGTAGCTGTTTAGTTGGCACTTTCTAATAAATAACTCCGCAGCAAAGGCCTTCTTCCTTTCATTTGGTGCCGTTGCCAGGTTGAGGATAAAGATCCCGTGGCCAAAACCGTTTGAGGATGGGGATGTTCGGACCTTCTCCGAGGACTTTGAGGAGGTTGTGAAGTTTGCTGGACTAGATACCGACCGGGGTAAGTTGGTGGCGCTGAAGACCCTCCTCAGGGGCCAGGCGAAGAGGCCCTCGGAAGATGGACTGGGCCGCTGCGAAGGACGTCTTTGCAGCGACACGTCGACCGACCGCCAGGAGGCCATGAGGCGGTTCAAGAAGGCCAGGATGGCACCTGGATCCGACCCGACCGTGTTCTTCGCCGGTCTACAGGAGTCGTTGGATCGCGCTTTGCCGGGACTGGACGTAGTGTCGCGCCACCAGTTGCTGTCGGACCAGTTCATCGGAGGAGTGTAGCCCGTGCTTGGTGCCCAGTTGCGGTTAGCAAGAGCGACTGGCCAGTTGCGTGTGGAGGAGCTGGTGCATCTGGCACGGGGATTAACCGAGGCACCACTGGTCGTGTAGCAACCGCAGGAGAACAGGGATTATCTGACAGTGGACGAACTGCAGACCAGAGTCGATCAACTTGCGGAAGAGCTTGCAGCACTGGTGAGGTACCCTATCCAATTACAAAGAGTTCTTTTTGCTATGTTGCCGTCAGGTATATTTTAAATTATCCAGAATTCAAATGAAGGTTTAACTCGTTGAATCATGGTTTTTGAATCGATCGTCTTTGAGTGTGTAATTCATTTTGTGAATTCGTATGGTCACAATACTGCAACGTTGAGCCCCTGGATTCTAGTTAGTTGCGGTAGCTCCATACCAGCATCTTGTACTATACTGGCTGCCGTCACAGGATGACTTGCTGATCTGAATCAACTGTCAGTGATTTTTTTGTTAAATCGGGAAACAAATATTCAAGCCCACTTTTAGCAGCATTCTCGTCTCCTGGCCTATGTGGATAGACATAGAGGAACAAGCAGTTTGATGGATAAGAATAGAAATTGACTGGCGAGGTAGTTACTCTCTTGATTGCTGTGTGATTATGGAGCACACAGCGGGGCACCCTAGAAATGCAATTGATCACAATAGTGAACTCTCATGTTAACGGCCTATTGAACTGGGCATTTTTTTAAGGCGATCATGAGTTCACCAGCTCTTTTTCATCTGAATAAACGACTGTTTCGAAGCGGGCGGCTTGAAATGGGGTTCTGGGGAAGTTGTCGCGGAACATTCATTACTGACTGGGTTGAACGGAAATTCAGCTTCTCCAAGTGTTGTAGCCCCAGTGCTGTGGTGAGCAGGAAAAAGCCCTTAACTTCGTCTGATCCTCAGAGGTAAAAGAAACTGAGGAGACAATCATCCCACTTGCTGGACGTTCTGCTTGCACCTTTTAAAACTCCAAGTTTATTCACATGGAATACACATATCTATACTGAAAAACCAAGGAGCACTAGTTTCATCTTCGTTGGGCGTCACCAACAGTGCGCATGTGACGAAACCTGTTGCCTAGTATCTGAAGTCCAAATCCTTCGACCATGGGCTAACTTGCACTTAGCTTCACTATGACTTCAGTCGCGGAATTCGCGTCCCATTGTCACGTACTGACTGACCGAAGTAACGACTCATTAGTTGAAAGGCCCGTTCATCGGGTGAATTAGTCTTCCTTCTTAGATGCTTCTCCTCATTTGACTACCCCAGTCGTTTGCTTTATTAATTATCCAAGTATCACCTCAGCCTTCTGTTCCACATTCCATCTAGACCTGACCAAATGTGTTCCATATTAAATAAATTCGGAATAATTCCTGTGGCCGGTTTTCATCACATGTTCCGGTAGTGTCATCCACTAGTCCGGAATAAAGGCTCCTAGAGGATACTTCATTACGTGCGTGGGTTGGACACACGAATATCAACTAAAGCCGAGGCGGAGGGTTACCTGGGCAGCCAACCGATTGTCAATGTCTCCTGAAAAAATTGTTCAGACGCAATACGACGTACAAAAACCTCTTCGAGTTTGGCCACCAAATGTCTTCCTAAATATATGATCAGATGTCAAATTACCCGAAATTTACCTACTTCTGTGTAAGGGCTTGGCAATAGGATGCCACGAAGCATTTCTTTCCTGAAACAACTGATTGTTCATATTTGTATCATGCTATTAATATAATATAGTTCACATTGAATATTCATCATTTACAACATAAGTTTATGCTTTACTTCAAAGTTACTAACGAGGCATCATTGAATGGTTCATCAAATTGGATGTCTCCTAATGTTATCTGTGGTATCGTTTTTTATTTCGTTTTTAGAGCACCTTCACTGGATGCTCTAACCATAACCAGGTCCCTCTCTGACCCTAAATGAGTCAGGGTGGAAACCATCTACAGCACGCCAGACGTCAATCCCAGTTACGCGCACACTGCCCGCTGGATGTAAATGTTTACTGATGTTCGATTTGGATAGTCATATTGGTAGGGTTTGGAAGAAGAAATTCGGTGTTCAAAACGTTCTGTTCAGCATGAGGGTAAGCTCAAGCGTGGGCAGTGTCCCTCAGATTCTTGATTCTTTTTTATTAGCTACCTAACCCGATTTTCAGCAGTTTGGAGACAATCGGTGCGTTGAACTACCTTCTGAATTCAGACCGATGACACCGCTAAACACTCCCTGAAAGTGATTATGTTTTGCTGTATTCTCATATAGATTGCACGGCCGCATCGCTTTTTGAGAATGAAACCGCTCCTTGTGGGTTCTCTTGGGAAGTAACATACTTACATGAACTCTCAAGAGATGGGAAATCCTGAGTAATTTTGCTGATTGATGATGAATTGGTCTCTGCCAGAAAATCACTCCTTTTTGGTGGTATTTATCGGGAGAGTTTACGGCACGTGTATCTTAAATATATGTTAACTTGCACACAATTCCGTAACATATCATTATTTTGGTGTCTTCAGTTGACAGGTACAATTTTGTTCGCATTCTTAATCTGGAGACCCGAATTTTCAGAGTTCATTAATACGGGATTTCAAGTCGGCAATAACCCATTCAGTGCATCAACTTAAATCCGATTAATCTATTTTGAGGAAGTATCATACGGATATAGGAAACTACAACAAAACTTGTCAGTAACTACGGGTTTGTGTCAGAATAATCACTAAATTAATACCAAGAGGTTTTACATTCACTGGTGACCCTTAGTCCTTTACTGGCGCGGTTATACTTCCTGTGTGAAAATAACACATTTGCTTTTTCAGGATGAAAAATTCCCTCTGACTATGTAAGCCGAGTTTATCTTATACGAATGCCTGCTCATCATATTGAATCGGTCTGTCTGCCTCAATTGGTGTCCTATAAACACTGAGTCTGCGCTGTCAGCATAGTCAGGGCACGGTTCAGTGAGCGGTTATTCGTAATAAACTACAGCTCACCGGAAGCTCTGACGGGATGTCCAATTGTGCAATGACTCGATAATAAGAATATGTAGAGTGATTTTGTGGTCAGATCTGGGACCTTCTCCAGCGTGGGTAAAAATTTGCGTTCTAATCTTTCTGACAGAATGTGTACCTGATGGCTGAAAACACTGGTGGATTGCCCAAAGAAACGCAAAACACTAATTTATTTTTTATACCTCCGACCACAATCATGCACCTCCATTCTTAGTTTTAGTCAATTCGAATAAGTTCTCACAGAGTACTGGTGTTGTCGCGTTCTCTTGCTAGCGACACCGACAGCTTGATGAACGTAACAGGTCACCAGAAAGATGACCAGAAACCACCTTCGATAGGCTGCAACCTTCCTCACCAAGAACAGATAAGACGCATGCCGTCAGTGCTTGCCACTGATCAGTGTAAAAAAGATACCAATGTTATTCAATCAGTCTCCATACATGAGTACATAATTCTTAATGGGGAAGAATGTAGCTTTACCGACAGTGACCATTACTGACTGAAGTAAAATATTTTTTGTTGGATCACAAACTGCTGCTGACTCCACACTCCAGTTACTGTTCGTTTCAAATTCAGTTTGCTGCTAATTACTTCTTCACACAATTGTCGAAAATCTACTGGCCCTAAATTGCAAATACTCGATAGTATAGTATGTAGCGACAGCTTTATGAGTTTGGCAGCCCGTAAGTTGCGATGCAAGACATCTACAGAGGCGATTATTGAGCATAATCCGTCACAGCACACGTGTGCGTCAGCCGAATAGATAAACAGTGATCCACTAATGTAGACGGGTCAGTGATGACCAGGCTATTAAATTACCGATTAGGATGGGCCAAAAACTGCATTGTCCGCAGATGCGATTGTTTCGGGGTCAAGGGATTTGTGAATTTGTAATTGGTCATACCACGTAGGCTGGAAACTTCGAGTTTGGAGCCAATGTATAACCCGTAGATGGAAGGAACTCAGTACTGTCTGCTGATCCCATTTACACATTAATTTACATACGTTTTGGTCAACTGCTGAAACGTTTCGGCTCACCAGATTTCCAGTGATTTTCGGGAATAATGGACAGAGATGATTGTTAAAACTTCGATGGCGATATTGAAATAAGACAAAAATGGGAACACAGTACACAAATACACTTTTATTCGTAATCGTTTGGGCGCAAAATCACTTATTGTTCGGCATGTTCGCTTTCATGTTGTTTCCTGCCTACTTAATCTCTAGCTCAATCAAAACGTGTTTTTCCGTGCACCTTTACCTAAAAAGAAGCAGAGAGGTACTTCAGTGTTTTATGTGCTGTGATTAATACCAGGAAAGGTGGGTGCTTTGTGGTAGCCTAAATCGTCCATCCATGGTGGGATGGCTGTGTTGGTTGCTCGCTTGAATGCAAGCTAAGGAGGGGAAAGTACATGTGCCTCACAATTTTCTCTCTTGTGTGCAGCAAATTTTGTTGACTGAGACAAGTTTTTAGCAGGTAACCACAAGATGAATATGGATTGAGGACTACAGTGCAACTCCTCGAAGTCGGCTTCAGCCTTCCCATCCATTTTCCCCACGGAAGATTCAATTTGCTGGATCGAAACAGTAAACGTAGGCAAAAATTAAAAGGAAATGCAGGGTCACTGTTATCTCAAAATAAAAGAAAGACCGGCATTTGAAGATGACTGATGAGTACCTGAGGATTAATAGTCTTCTAAAAGCATTTATTAGAATCTCCGTCTATAAAAATGATACTTATCACAGTCCATTTGGGAGCACTCCAGTTTACGCAATGTTATGGCTGATGCCTCCCTCTATCAGTTTTGCCCAAAGACTTAGTGCAGTCACAATTGAGGCGAATTGGTCAAGCGACAAATGCTTTTAAAACCTAATTATCGTACTGAACATTAGTCTAGCCGCATGTGCGACAATAGTTTGCAATCCCTTCCCTATTCTGTATCGTCCGTAGTGCCGTTTTTTGGCATGTGTATGCTGACGTTTGGTAGCGCCCACTTCAAGTGATGATGGACATCCTCCCTTTGGCATTCTTCCGGGTGAAACACCTGCTAGCGAATTCAACTAATCCATGTTCTATTCATATGCTCGTAATACATCAACAAAGGCATCAACAAATCTATTCTGTGGCTTTTCGCAGCTTTTTGTGTGTAGGTTTACTTCACTCAGCACAAAATCTCGATTAAATTGTTCTTTTCACACCACTGAATCCATGGCTAGTTCAGAAGGAGGACAAAATTCAACGAATGAGTAAGACTTCAATCTGAAAAGTCGTCACTCAAGGAGCCAGTCATGATGTGGATCCTGTGACTGATGCGCGAGCGGCGCTATTTCCTATCTAGGTGTGAGTTAATCACAGTTTGACCAGACACACGTGGCCGAACGGCTAGGTGTTCAAACTACAAATTCTGAGATGAGGGTTTAAAACTTCATTTGACTTTGCAAGATGCGCACTGCTGGTGATTCTCAATACGGGTAAAAAAAACCGTTTGAACAGACTTTCGAATGTCTTTATGTGGTCAGGTTGATGTCTTGTGTACGCTTTCAAGTCTGCCATGTACTTTAAACTTTATGGACAAAAATTTCTTAAATATCAGAAAGCGTTCCTGAATTAATTTTGCAGGATACCGTTTTGTTAGACCGTAGGAATTGAAAATCCAAAAGTTCTGGTCACCCGGCGTTTCTTCCGATTACTTTTTTTCCTTGTGGTCAAGGTCTTCAAGGGGAGCCTTGTTTCATAATTTTCCTTTCACCAAAAGAAAGCCATCCTTGTTTACCTACCTGTAGCATGAGGGCACCTGATGTGCTGTAGGAGGTGCAAACCCACGCCGGGGTTGATAGATCTTGCCGCAGACACTCTTCATCAAGTACACCAGAAAATACACGCATTACTTTGCTTACGGTGTCAAAAAATATCAAAGTTAATATGATTTGTACACCTCAGATCATCCATTCAAAAATTGAACCAATAAGATATCATTTGAATGGTACGGTTTTGGTTTTGAAATGACACGTTCTGAACTTACATCGACCAAGATTAACATCCTGATTGTGAAGAAACTTCAAAATTGCCCGAATAAACATATTACAGAAAGAATGTAACTGGCTTATTTATAAGTGGCCTGTTTGTGGTCATAAAATCAAAGCCATCCTGTCCGGTGAAAGAGCCGTCTAAGTTTCGTTGGTAAGTATCTGTCAACTGACTACATGACTCAATGAATGACCCTTTTACTTGATGTGCTAGCTTAGGAAATCGAGATGTTGGTTGTTCCCCAGGCGAGTACAATGAGCGATAAGTTCGAAACTTACCTGTTTCATACCAATACTGATGGTGAAGTGTGGGTGAATTAGCATGAGCTAGCAGTGCACTAATCAGTAAAACTCAGAGAACCTCTGCAAGACATTAATCTGTACTTCTGATGTTTGTTATACCCATATACATAGAATGATTGCATCTGTTATTTTTTACTAACCCGTACTGAATGGTGTCTGCATCCATGATATTTGTTGGCGATATGCAAAAACGCCTGCTAACACGACTGTGTTAAAATAACAGGCTCGCACTAGCGAGATGTTTGTAACAGTCAGATGGGTGGATAAATTCAGAATGTCTAACTGAGATGTCAACGTATTCCCATCAAAAAAATGACAAACAGCAGATGATTCGCAGCACATGAAGCACACGAAGAAAAGCGATTAAATAGACAAACTTGTCTGTACTCTTGTCTAGTTACTCCCAGGATAAGAGGGCTAACGGGATAAAGACGGAATCACTGGATACCTACGAGAAAAATACGGACATGTAGATGTTTGAAGATATTCCAGATTTGAGTGAAGCATGTTGCTGATAAGAAGATACCAGTGATTATATGTCAGTCCTGCTAACAGGTAAAGAAGAACGTAATTAGATAGAAAAGATGAAGGTATTGTCCCTCCAGGGTGTGAGTCTAACTTCTTGTTTTAGAAAAAAATGGTACTTCTTCACTAAACCAAATAATGTAACAGAAAAACATATAATAACGGTGCACGTAATTTCGATGGCAACCAAATACGTAGGACTCTTGTAGAAAGTTTTCTGAAGATGTAAAGGACCGTTTCAACACAATCCTTCCCAACTAATTTAAAAATACAGATATTTCATGATATTAAGAACAGTTGACGTCAGGACGTGGATGCTTGTAGCTGAAGAGATGCCCTGCAAGAATTTTTAAAGGCCACAGCAGCTCAATTTAGAAGTTAATTTTGATCCATTCAAAGAGTCAGTTGTGTATTTAATTCCATAAACGTAGATCAGATAAACCTACTCCAAGATAGTATATGTCGGATTAGAAATAATTTACGCGGGAATAACAGTTATCCGCGGATAAGCTACTCCAAGACCTTCAGTATAACGCGTAAAAAGACGAGTTGACGATGCTGGGTAATACCTTTGTTGTGTGAAAAACAAGGGGCGAAAAAATACACCGTAAGTAGGTCTGGTTTCACCGAAAATACGTCAAGAGAACCACTGTTCCATCATAGTGTGCTAGAGCTAAGGAGGAAAATAATCAGCCAACTAACCAAGTGGGAAAAAACAACAACAATAGAATGAAGATTCGGTCAAAACATCGAAACACCGTCAACCACGAGATTACCTAAGCACCGAAGTAAACCAAGGAGGTAACACCAGCAGACGTATTGTGATTTCACATATAGGTCAGTAGAAGAAAGACGAATAGATTTATTACGTACTACACTCATGAAATGAGCTCTTCTGGTCAAGAACTCCGATTGGCTACAGTTTGTTCAGCGAGAAAAAAGCTCCATATCAGGACCACCCTACAGGAGATGGATGCTGCCTGGTCAGTTGACGGATGGGTTCCAGATGGAGGCCTTAATAGCATCGCTAACTGATTTCGCAATATCAGTTCGTACGGAAGAACCGGCTCCAATTTTGTGCTCACAGAATACTACCCTAGTGCTGTGCCATAGTTAGCAACATAGAATTCGCAACTAGTGATCCCTCTAAACTAGAATAGCTGGTTTTGGATATCAAAATGTTTAAATCTTGGGAGTTCTACAAATTCAACTAAGGCAAAGCTATCGGCTCATCTGCAAATTAAGTGGCAACTGATGGAGGCTCCAACTAAATCCTTTTTGAATCTCCCATTTGCAATAACAGTTTAAAAAACAGTTTTAAAAAATGGTTTAAAAACCGCCCGTAGTGCACTTGAAGTTGTGGATGTGTAGTTTTGGGCGCAGTTAATCTACGAAGCAGATGCAGACTCTTCAACAGCGGCATTGCTCTTCTTTTAGTTCATGAAGTAGAAACAGCTCCCGAGGTTCCAGAAATCATATTCTTTAATTGAAAATTGAATGTAACTGGACTTTAGCATACTATACACACTATATACCATACTGTATAGGCATGCTATATAATTTACCATGTTATAGCAAAAAGGCTGAGATAAATTTACACCTTGTAATTTTGTTGCAAGCATCTAAACTTTTATCAAATAACGACATCACGGTTTGTTGTGTTGATCCTCTCAGTGGAAAACTGTTTAGCATTTAGTGCATTTATCTGTGCTTATGGTATACCTGGTGGACAAGATCATGGGTTATAATATGTAGTAGGTACAGCAAACCTTTTAGCTAAAGAAAATAGCTGCTAAACGAAGAACGCGGTGATTTCTGCCATTTAGAGGTAAGATTCTGTGACGTATTTTTACTGCGTACTAAAACATAGAAAGTAGCGGCATAAGCCCCTTCTACGTGAACTTTACTCTGGGGTGCCTTATCTAGAATAACGGAGATATTTGTACGGATATCAGATTCTCTTAGGGGTTTGCATTAAGGACATATCTACTTGCTATTAGTCATGTGTTATAGTTGCTTACATTCACTTAACTTACAAGGAACTTTCGTTATCAGAAAAGCAAACGTCAATTTTCTTGAGAAGTCTCCATTTGAAAGATGCCGTAGTATATGACTTTGCAAGGTATTTCGTATCTAGAAAGTTAGCTTAGTGGGGCAGTTCAATTATGGCTTTAAAAATCTTGTCTACACAGAGTGAATCTACCTAAAACTGGGTAATTGAGAAATTCTATGGCATTCACGAATGAGGTTGACCTACTGAAAAGTAAAAAATGAATGCATCATAAAAGTAATCGAATTCGCATGTATTATAATGGAGTTGTGGTTTTTAAAAATGACCTACTTTCAGCAACCAAATTGTTCATCTCAGCAAACAAACAAACATTCGTCAAATACTGTCATCTATTATGCGAGTTTGTTTTTGACTTCAGAGCCAGGCGAATCCAGCCAATTCTCTGGTTTATAATGTTTTTCCTAATGGTCTTCCTGAAAGAACAAGCAACATTTTTCCGAAATGCACTTTTTCGTCTTCATTAACAGTGTACAATCTGCATCGACCAGATCTCCAGCACGGCAATCGAACTTTAAGATCATTATGGTCTATATTTTCTCATTGTAGAGAGGTCGTCACTGCTGCCTCTGCTAAAGCACCGCATGCAACATCGTACGAGACAAATGCCTTGTAATGACGAGTGGTCGTGAAGCGTACTATCTACTTCAAAAGTCTATTTCTGCTGCAATCGGTTAGGACAAATAGAACGGTTTCGGGCGGACAACCTTAATGCAGTGATTTCACCAAAAGTATTTGCAGATTATAAATTGCAGTGATATCCTGAACGCAAATCATCATTTTCTAATGTTAAAGTATCGTGACTCGTCGCAGTATTGCAAACCAAGTAAGTCTTAAATAATCGTAACGTAGTCTCGAGTATGTGAACTTATTTGGATTGACAATGCACGAATCTTAGGACTAAGTTTCTATCAGTTTCGAATAAGTAACTCACAGTCCTTGTATCCTAAGGAATATAAAATCATCAGTCTTGGGGTTAATGGAATGCCAACTGGCCAAACGTTACCACCTTGCGTGTGTGTTATTGGCTGGCTGCCGGTAACAGATTCATGATGCTGTTCAAGAGATGTAATGTTGGGCCGGGAGGTGGTGGTGATGGACGATACCAGTAATTGAATGTCCGTGTCCACTGTTACACCAACATGGTTGGACACGCTAATGGCTTACAGCAGACATCTACACGTTCGTTCACTGCTACTACCACCTCGGTTTTAATCGGCGCTAACGACTGGCAGTAAACTTCACACCTAAGCACAAACGGTCCAAGGCGAACGGTTTGTGACTGTCCTATTATTCACGGCCGTCCACCACCGTTTGCCAGTAGAACCTATTTGGATACGAGCTATTCATTCGCATGATCACCTGGAATCCGAAACGGACCCACCGGTCAATCTTAGTTGACCAGCGAAAGCATCGCGCGCAGCCGAATTTGTTGCTGGGACTGAGGAAAATCTTCGAGAATAAGGTTGGCATAGATAAGTGAGGACTCCTTGAGGTCCCTCACTCAGCCCAAGCATGATGGCGTTGCAACAAACACCAGGACGGTGCCTTTGCCTGCCAATTCCTTCAAGTTTTAGCACACGCCCCCAGATAGAAAGTGCAATTTTCTGTGG
Source organism: Opisthorchis viverrini (assembly GCF_000715545.1). Lineage (NCBI taxonomy): Eukaryota > Metazoa > Platyhelminthes > Trematoda > Opisthorchiida > Opisthorchiidae > Opisthorchis > Opisthorchis viverrini. The sequence goes on from NW_008751783.1 coordinate 927,323, forward strand.
GAGATGCCCGTTCGCGTGTCATTTATACAGAAATAAACAGCCAAACGGCGAACAAATATTCGGATGACAGCTGCCTTCTGATGATATAATAGTCCAGTTGGGTAGTTTTTGACTAGAAGTCGGCACGGACTGGGTATCTAACAAGACCCTCCTGCAACCTTCAGACTCGTTAACTAACGAGAAGGAACATTGCAATATAAGGTTCAAGCATTTTCACTGTAGATTTCTTCCTTTGATTGAAGTCAATTTATAGTAAAAAAAGCCAAGAAGTACTCTTCAGTTGTTTCAACCTTATTGAGAATCATCAGCACCGTTCATCTCCCGAAACTGCAGGGTGTTTCGAGATCGCGACCTCAAGAGTGGTACTTTGAATATTTAATCGCTCGTCCACGAGCGACTGATCAGAAGTGTGCTTAACTCCCACCCGGATTGTTTGTGGCCTCATCCCTCCTTCAATTACGGATTTCATCTCACGTGGTTAGGGGCTGACTGACAATACGAGTGAGAATTTCTCAAAAGTCGGTGGTGTAGGGAGAATTTGGGATTCGCAATAAGGATTTCGTCCAGCAAGCTAAGCCAATCTATGCTAAATAGTCCTGAAACCCTCTACAGCTGTTTCATCACCACCACTGTGCACCTCATGAAACTCCGAGGAGCTTCGATCCCGTTGCTCGTCTCCAACCCGGTAGCATTCTGTGCACATGCTTGACGACCGATAATTAATTACGCTTTGAAGTTGTCAGAGCAAACAGTCCATGCCATCGCCCATAGAAATGTCTTCGGAGCGACCACACCTCAGCAAATATACGAAGATAACAATGTACCAACAATCTGCACCGTCTCACAACATGAGTCGAGGAACTTTGCCTATTTGTCATTGTCTTCACTATTCGATGGCAGTAAAACTTGTGCGTTTTTTTATAGAGGAAAATGTCGGTAGCTCAGTTAGCTTACACAGTCGTTGGCTTGTTAGCTGAGCTGGGCAACCGACCGCTACGAACCACTACGCTCCCCAATAACGCACTGATATCAGCTCGATTGGTGATGAAACGTTTGCAGTCAAACTGCCCAGCTCAACGAACAAACCAACTTGTGCGCTTTAAAAAACTACATATTTGAAAGCTTTTCATTTTACTCACAACGCCCGATCAAGATACGTCGACTGAGGTCAGATTGATTTCCCATTGCCAAAACGGACCAGGATAACCAAAGTCGACTACTGCTTAAGTGACAGTCATTGGACCAGATAGCGCCCGTAAAACTAATGAACATTAGCTGAATTCCGAAGCAACGTGTCTCCAGTCGAATGAAGAGAGCATGTCAAACTCGGGGACAGTCTAAATTTTCTCTTTAGATAATTTTGAAAAACCAGGGACAGGAGTGTCATTAATTTCAGTGTTTCTCCCGAGTGGAACATGTAGCCTGCTGTATTTTGCTTCAGCGAACCATGTTGTCACGACGGTATGGAAGTTGGCCACTGAAAATTAGTAAAACAAATGTCATGGTATGATGTCCGGTGCTGTGCAAACTGACACTAAAATTCACATGAAGCTGATTAGCTCTAACATAATGCTGTCATGCCAGAATAACTCGACTTTTTTTTTGAAATTCTCCTAATGACCTTGAAAAACGCGAAGTATTCATGTGCAAAACACTGAAGTATATTTAAAGACGTGATGTTGTTCTTACCCTAGACCATGATGAAGGCTACGTCACGCAGTTTGTCTTATGAAGGCGAGTTGGAATTCGTTAGAAGGGGGCCTGACATTCTTCTGAACCACAGGATAAATTCAAGAGAGCTATGAAAACTCGCCTTTTTAGTAACCTGTCCGGGCGCGCCCAGACAGAAGAAAAAGCACATGTGCACAGAGTAACGCATCCCCGAGGTCACCATCGGTTCGACACGTCCGGAAAGTAGGTGAGTCGGCGGCTCCCACCAAACACGGCCTAGCGACGCATGACCAACGTAGTGGGCCTGAGAGTGTTCACGACCGGAACACCACCATTGGCTGTATGGAGCGAACAAGTGAACGACCATATTCGGCCGTTTAGTCATCCTATATATTTACGCAGAGGCTCTGCACGTTTTGTCCTGGCAATGCAGCCGTGTCCCCAGTTCTCTGTCTTCTCCCTATCGCGTAGTCTGGCAGGCTCAGTGCAGGCGTAACCCCATAGCTCGGCCACCGCCGCACAGATACAACATAACCTGTGCTAGATTAAGGCAAAAATCACATTTGACGTTCAAAAGTTCACAAACTTCCTCCGGTGTATTTTAGTAGACGGTCGTTCTGTTGGCAACTGTCTCTCTCTTGGAGAGATGTTAACTGCTACACCAAAGTGGGCAGTCAGTCATTTGTATGACACTATTCTACGTGAAAAGCCGAGTTTTTCAATGATAAGTCGTGAACCTCCTACGAATTAGGAGTCGGCATGAGTTAGGTTGCGAAGCATACATTCAGACAACACATAGTAATATAAGTCATATTAATCCAGACCCAAAGAGGAAGTGCGTATGGTGCTTTGACTGCTACCTACAATTTATCTGGTTATTCGATTATTTCTGTCCAACATTTTGATATGTTCATTTAGTGGAAATCTCTCAAGAGAATTAAAAACCCCGTGCTACCATCTCGCTTTACTAACTTGCCCACAATGCCGTCCCGATTAATCCGGCGGTAAGGTTTTTCTCTTGCGTTACGAACTTCCGGCATTCTGTTCAAGTTGACACTGAAAGAGAACACGTAACAGCTGTCCTCGGCGATGCGGGTTGTTGGCATCCCGTGTTGGCCAAATGAGCAACACCGCACATATGCATGAAAAGCACACAATCTAAACAGCGAGAGAAAACTTGCTCTGCAAAAGTGACAGACAGTAGATATGCAGGAAACGAGTGCTGACGAATACTAGAAATCATGTTCTCTTATGCACTGGTAATCCGTTTCTCTCAGGCTGTCAGAACTGTCAAACATAGAATCATTTCGAATTGGCACTTGGAACAACAACAATGTTTCCGCTGTAGTTCAAAATGAAATTTATTCAAATTGTCATGCAGTGCGTACATCGGCTTAAGAAGTGAATAAAACATGCCCGGGTCGTATAACGGGTTCATCACAATCTATCGGCAAAGAACAGCCGAGAACGAAGTAGTTGTTGAATGATACTTAGCGGTGCGGATGACTTCTGCTTATTATACAGGTTAACTGAACTGCGAATAAATAGGCCGGTCACCAGAGTACGGGATAATAATAGCCTGGAGATAACACAAACGAGAGATTCAGCTTGGTTTCCAGGTGAATTCCTCTCAAAACAAAATTTGTTTGAGAATGAGTGTATTTTGATAGTTTAAGCATGTTTTTTCTGCAAAGTGTAAACACATGAAGAACAGAAATCCACGAGAACTCATCGTTTCAGGGAAGTTTGGTAAAAAATCAATGGATTTATTAGTGGGCAGTTTCACATCTACACAACTACAGATCAGCTGTTGAGGACTTATAAGGCGAATGTGTTCGATTGGTGAGCTTTGTGGCAAGGTGTGAGGACCATCCGGTTTTCAACATTAGATGCATTAAATACAACGTACTTCCCAAATATCTGGTTTTCAGGCCTCTAGGTACTTTTCGAACTTCTGTCCAAATTGCAATCTCAGCGGCCAAATCCTTTCTGAAACAGAGAGTCCATTTATCCATCTAACGTAGCTCTGAAGGGTGCCACCGAACATGTTGTCTCAACCGCGATCTTCAGTCCTAACTTTTACTGCATTTCCGCTGTATACTTCTGATGAAGCATGCGAGTAGCCATTGGTCTCGTATTCAAGCTCTTCCCGCATCTTATCGGAGGTAAACCACTTTGAACTGTCGGTTTGTTGTTGTTTAATACTTAATGAACACCAAGGAAAGTTCGAAAAAGAAGTTTAGAAATGCTCATTTTTCGAAAATTCTGTCCAAATGAGATGTTTAATTTCGTGTCTAATGGCTTGTAACCGCTTAGTTAGTGTGAAAATTTTGAAGTGAGGACTAAGATTCATACCACAGCAACTGGTGGTCGAGGCGATGTGAATTGTGGAACCGTTCAGTGTGAATAGAATAGAGGACATGGAACTGACAGGTTGAAAACGGTCTTCGATAGGCCAAGATGAGCTGAGGTAGTGTGCAGTTAGCAGTGAAATGGTCAGTACCTAAAAGTAGAAATACTCAAGACTAACTTAACAAATCCCCACCAATCCTAATTGTTCTGGCACCCCTTAAAACACATAAACCAAAAAATCTGTGAGCGACACTCGGAAGGAATATTCCAATAGGTGTCCTAGACCGAACAAGCTAGACCCCAAAGTCCTACTTCAGCGTGATGGCAGTCCTCCTTAACTAAGCTATCGTAAGTGTTAGTCATCCACGCTAACCAATAACCAGGAGCTTCAGAGTGACACTCAGCGGTGATCAAGTCGGCTTATTGTAAGAAATCTCACCCGGTGATTGTCTGTTTTTGAATTCGGTCAGCCTAGCAGCTTATTCACTTGGCCTGATAGAGCCATTTTAACAAAAATGAAACTGTGCCCAGCAATATGTACACCGATTGTTTACCAAACCTCTCCGAAACGATGACTACTCAATCGGTCCCAAACGATTTCCAAATGAATGTGCACATACAAACCAACGTACCTGGTAAAGGAAAATAACCGAGTTTACCAGCATCAAGGATTCATTCACACAATTGTTTAAGTGAACACCGACGAACTTCTTGGAAGAGGTGCCACAGAAGTTTCTAAGTCAATGCATAAAGCATCATTAAACAATATGTCAAGTGTCAGAAAATGTAGAAAAATGCCAACAGTGAGCTGCAGCTCCTTGCTAAGTGTTTTTCTACTTGAAAGTTTTGACGGAACCGAAGCAAGGGACTTTGCATGATTTTGTATAAGAAAAAAAGAGAAAAAACTTCTACATACACTCATATGTTTTTGTTTCTTTTTGTTTCTAGCTCAATAGTCACGCAGCCCTCACTGTCATATTTGCTTGTGTTGCAATAAAGAGATAAAATATCAACAAGATGCTAGATGCGTTCCCCATTGCGTGCGCAAAAAACCACGTGAACCGATTTTTGTAGCACGTACGAGATGAGTGACGGATCCTCTTGAGTTTGCGGCTAATCCGTGTAAAACAAAAAACACGATTTGGCATTGAGTTTCAGAAATGTGTGTGGTCCAAGTAGTTCAACAGAAACACGTAAAATCATCCAGAAAGCGTGCATTAGAGAATTGCTTGGATTAACTCCCAAAAAGGTTCGCTTAAATACCGGTGGTAAATTACCCAAATTTGTTTTGCCCAAGAGAATGTGGCTGACTCCAGTGAGTTACCAGCAGGAAGTCGAGATAATTCAGTGGATTTCCCACTGCCAAACTGTGATGCACAATACACGGAGTCAGTGGCCATTTTCATGTCAATCAATCTGGAGAACGGGTTCATGCATGTCGAGGAATGCGTGTACTTTAGAGCTTCAAAAGTTTATCCCTCTTGGTGATAATATACATTGCAGATTTGACCATACCAAAGGTGACCTTGTTCTGCTGTAATTCTGGCACTCGCTTACTTAGCGATCTGTCTGTTAAGGGTAAATCAATCTGTATTTGGATGCCAATTAGTATTTGGATGTCGCAAGAGTGCATTTGACTTGGATTTTCTCCTCGATAATCACCTCTAAACAGCTCAACTACTATTAAATGGAATACTGATGTCCATTTGTCGGGTCAAAAAGAAAACAGCCCCTGCATTCCCATCTTGTGAGAAGTTTACAGACTGTGCAATGGTGTTTCTTTTGTTGTAAGCTCAGTCTAAATCGGACTTGGTTAGACGGGTTTTGTTCTGTCTAATCTGAAACCACGTGTGCGACATTCCCTTGGGATCAAAGAAGGATGGGGACAAGAAAACGTCCACATTCGCGGCTGGTATTCCGGTTGTTTTGGTTTGCTATCCCTTGAGACCGGAATTAAAATTCAATTTAGTTACATTGGAACCCAGGGTGTTTTTCAGTCCAACAAAAAAAATAGTTCAGTTCATACTCGCTCCTCTCTCCAGTACTTGATTGAGTTACCGACTGAATGAGTGAGCGACTAAAGGGAAGAATGAATGAGTGAAAATCACTCCACGTAGCGGTAAGAATCCAATTCGGAGTTTACCCGTTTCCTAGTCCTTTGAATCCAGCAGTTGCCACTGTGCGACAAAAAAAACTTTCAGGGTGATCGAAGGATTATTCAACTCTGTCCGAGATAGTATTTTACAGCTTAGTTACGAAATTTTTCTCCTTGGGCTATTCTTTAAAAAGATACAACACGCCCAGCAACCTCTAACATATCATCCATTAGATTCATTTTTGGACTGCATAGTGATACACGGTGTTTTCGAAAAGTTCTGATGAATCTCACGTCGTTAATTTTATGGTGCTTTCGTAACGACTGTCAAGCTCACATATTTCAGCACCGTGAACGCAAAGGCATCCAAGCATCCACAATCCTGTCAACCAGAGTTAAATTTGTCCCTCTGTAGCATCCAGTCAAAGTGGAAACTAGTTGGTAGATCCAGCAGGTCAACACTGAAGATCCTGGGAGTTATATGAAATGTTTGATGAAAGGGTTCGATATCACAGGCGGCTTGGGTAAAAAAGAAGTCAAATTTCCACAATTCTTACCTGAAAAATACCATCCTTCGTATTCGAATCATTCAACGGCCTCAACAATAAACTGATCGAGCAGCTCCGATTATTTTTTACTCTGTACGTATCTAACGAGACGGGTTTGCCGCAAGAACGCGCCTGACTGGTTGGTTTAACCCTGATCTAATAGTGTCATTAAATGACGGTGTCAGGTGAGGATTCGCTATCCATGGATGTCAGTCCGAATGAGTATACCGTTTAGTGCCTTCATACCCAGCCGCCATATCAATGGTTGCCCGCCCGTCAGTCGTTTCCACACGCCAGGGGGACAGTCATCGAGTGGTCCGCTAGTTATATGCTATAATCTGACAGGCCTAGTGCATGTATCGATGACGTATCAATGCATGTATCATGACGTATTTCATCCATTGCAGGTGAGATTCTTCTCGCTAAAACCTCAGCAATGCTAGCCCAATGTTCCTACCAAAACGGTGGCCAGATGCTGGGAGTCACCTACATCCTCTACGAGTAGAGACCACGTTTCTGATTTATGAAGCAGTGTGAATCGCGCCGTTAGATTCCGTTGAATTCAACTTGGTAACAGATTTGTAGCACTAGTCAAAAGACGCAAAAAAATGAATTAATTTATTGCAGGCTTCATGTTTCCCAAAAGAATCCGAACCAAGTAAAAAAATATTGCCGGCACACTCCAAGTCAGTGAACGAAAACACTGGCAGCATTTCGACTTCAAGGTTTCCTCTGTACTGAGATTTTAAGCAGTAAAGAAACAGAGCTCTAAAGGAATGGCAACAGAACGAGAAATAGTTTGCACAGCTATGGGTGGCGAGCTCGGGCAAAAGCCTACCATACACCAGAATATGCATTTAGAGGAGATAGAAATTTAGGAGCCACATTCTTGGCTTTTAAAAGCGCTAGATACAAACCATCCGGCCACACCTCCTGTCACGGTGAAGGGTGGAGTGCCATTGCTAGGGTGTAGTTGGTGCTGAGCTATTACGGTCCTGCTGTCGATGAAGGACGACCGAATCCTTCCCTACCGTCCAATACGACACCTCTACAAATGGATCGATTTTCTATCATCTTCGCACATCAGTTCGTTGACCCTGCCTTGCACGAAATGGCTGAGGCACAGTGTGGGTTTTTTTTTGCAGCTTCTGCTGTCCACCAGTGTTGTCTTTCATTTTCGTCCCCTTGGTTGTCTGAAGTCCGAGTGATCTGAGCGTGTAGCCTTCGTCATCATAATCATGGTCATCATTGGCGGTAACACCGGATGAACAGACCGGTGTCTCACTGCTGTAAAAACATGCCAATTTCCACGAATATGATCTTACAAAGAAAAGAAGAAAGAAAAGAGGAGGAAGAACAAAGGCTAGCGTACAACAAACAGCCTAGTTGTGCCTCCGACTTCAACACCCATTGAAACGATCTGGATAGTAACTGACAGCATGAACGCCACTGACATCGTTAAGCCAGCACGAATTTCAGTATCTCCAACCCAGCAAAGGACGGGTCACATAGGCTCTATTCATGAAGACTAACAGCACCAACAGTATTTAAACTTTTTCGTAACATCCTACAATCACGTCTGTCGTCACGGATTCGGTTTACAATGATTTTACCGGCACCACTAGAATCCCCTGATATTGACGGCATCCTGCGTCTGGCATGTGGAGGTGACATGCGAGATTCCTCTTTGAAAATGACAATTCCACATCCACAGGTGAATATACGTAGATGAATGTAATGTAACACGCATCCAATTCGTTTATCGGTTGCATTCTACTGTATTTGAGAATCTATCCGTTACTTTGGTGCAGGTTTACGAAGTTGTGCAGTTGAGGGTATTCACACTGGTGATCATCGTAAAAACGAATAATGTGTTCGAGGTAATGATGATAATAATGGTGTTGAAGATGATGATGACTACGAGAAAAGATAGGATCAAGAAAGAGTAGATTGGCAGGCAAACTAAGAAAGATGACAATGGTCAAAACTAGCCTTTGAGTAGGACCACATACCATTTAGTGACGGATATTTTGATAGGATTTGGAAACGAGCATCGATTTATTGGTGTGAATTAATCTTTGCTGAATGTATCTTGCGTCGTTTTGTGTACAGTTTGCTCAAACTTTTTTGTTCAATTTTCAAATAAATGCAGTGTGTTAACTCCCCAATTTCTACTATCATATTAAGAGATTGGCTGAGATAATGCACTGAGTAGGGCAGATGGAGAGTCCCCTGTATATTTGTAGCTGCATTAAAGGATAAAAGGACGTTTTCATTCTTATTATTACTTGGCACGTATTGAAATAGAAGGCGAGGGTTAATACTTGTCAGACTGAGTCATGTAGCCTGTCTATTTGTTCATTGGGACTTCTTTCGCTTCTTTCGTAAAGCAAGGCTCAGAAAGCTGCAAAACTGAAAGCCGAAATAACACCCCAGCGGTTGGTTGACTAGACGTCAAAACTGTCACCGACAACTGCTACACGCCCAAGTGTAAGCTGTTGCCAGTATGTGTTAAACACTTATTTTGGTAACGGTACATTTTTATGTTGAAATTTCAGAAATTCCTCTCTTTAGCTCACTGCGTTATCCGGAACATTTACGGGTTCGCAAGAATGGATCAATAAACATATATAAATTCTCTCAATGGTGCCAGAGCTAATAGATTATACATGGTTAGCAGTAATATCATCCTGAGAGCCATACTACCGTGAACCTATCTTAAAAACTATTCAATTTTTTTAACGCGTGGTCACTTTTCTCACAAATTAGTATGTTCTTCTCGAACCGGATTGCTCTAAACCTGGTGGCCACACAATTGAAAGATTCATTCTGAAAGCTTTGTTATAACTCCAGTCTTCTTTCATCCCATTCACTCAGTTCAGAGGATTCATCTATTAAAGAAGACCACTCACAAAGATCACTCCCGGGACCTTTTCATTATTTGTTAGCTGCAGAGAGGTGGATTCCGCTACTTACGTCCTTACTTAGTTTTCGTGAAGTGCGGTGGTATGACTGACAAAAACGTTCACTTGCATCATGTGTAATAGTACCTAGTACTTGTCAACACATTACTGTATCAAAACGTGACAATACACTGTATGAAATTTTTCTAATGAATCCACATTTTTTTATTCGACATTTGTCTAAAATATCCACTGTCTTTTATCTGAACGTGTTGGCCTCGTTTTCTCCAGTTTGGGTTGATGATTGTGGTAAAACGTCACCATGGCTAAGTAGTTAGAGCACGAATTTACTGATTGAAAGGTCCGTGATTCGAACCCGACCCCTACCTCTCGACTTCCCCTGTCTAGAGTTGATTTGGGATACCTGACGGTATCCCAGTCCTCGTGCTTCCTGCGGGTGGCATGGCAGACAGGCACCGAAATGGTGCTACGGGTGAACGATTATCATCATTTTACCGGACGTCAAAATTGGAAGAATGTATAGCGATGAACCCAAAGGACTATCAACCGACGGAATTATTTTAACCCCTTGGGACAAAGTGTTGAGAAGTAATGAGTAGATGAAACGAATGCTCGAATTTGGATTTCTTAGGATTGGCGACAAAACGGAATTTCTGACCAACTCTGTAATTTCAGCAGGATGATGGCGCTCATTGAAAATAACCGCTTCCAGTTAAACTTAAATCTGTGGTTTGCCCAAACTAACTGTGTAGGCTGTGCGACGCTGA
>NW_008751783.1:937717-1027638 GCF_000715545.1 Opisthorchis viverrini
AACTCTGTAATTTGAGCAGGATGATGGCGCTCATTGAAAATAACGGCTTCCAGTTAAACTTAAATCTGTGGTTTGCCCAAACTAACTGTGTAGGCTGTGCGACGCTGAGGATTCAATTTACAAGAATTAGACATACGTACTTTTAGCATTCGCTAGGTCCGAGCCATGGGTGGCGTAAACTGAATATGTCACACGTTCAATGGCCTTGGCCGTTGTAAGGAGGACTATGCGTTCGTCCCCGGAAATCGTTTAGCTATTTTCTAGCCATTCCAGAATATTTTGCGCCAACTAACCGGATTGTCCGACCATTATCATTGGTCATAAAGGAACAGCTGATAATTATTTTTGACTGGTTAGAAAATCCTGGAGGACCGTATCGTAGACAATTCATGCCAAGAAATTCTTTCCAGGTGCGGGAGTATTTCCTCCCGATATTTCACTAAAGGATAGCAAATTTCACTTTACCTTGAAGGATGTTGGTCCCAACTCACTTCATTTGTGCACACTTTCCCTCATACAGCCTTCACTCCAAAATAATTTGTCCACCGAAATCTCGAATTCACGAATTCAGTGAGCAAAATAATTATTCGCCCACCGCTTTTTTGCTCACGTTTTCGTTACTGCGGCACTTGCAACAAATTTGTGCATAAAATTATCCACTTCCCGCAGGATATGAAAGAGTTTAACGTCGAAAACAGCACGCTTCTATTGAATATATAGTCTGATATATGTGATATTAGATAAGCAGGTGTATTAAGGCTTCCTGCCTGTGTTCCCTCGCAGCGCAGTGACGAATCTGGCAGTAACCAAAGTTATCAGTTGTTTAGTGATGAAGAAACGTTAAACAGAAAATGAAATACATGTACCTTAATTAGCTGTCTAACATTCACCAAAACTAGCAGAGCTCCAATTAATCTAACTGACACATCCACTCATAGCTGACTTGGTGCTAAACACGGGTAAAACAGCTAGGATGAAGCCAAGCGTATCAATTGACAATTTCGTACGCCGTTTGGAAGCCAAATACCGTATTACCGTGAGATACACGTGAGCATTGTTGCAGACAGAAAACAGTTCAATTTTATCTGTTATTCGTTAATTCGACTTCCTTCATATTTTGACGCCTAGAATAGTTCTGTGCGCAATCTCCGGTAGCGTACATACGGCGTCGACTCTGTCCGCGCTTGAAACTCCAAATTAGCCCTCAGTTCAGTGAAGAACAGTACTTAGTGGTTAATGGTTAGTGAATAGTTTGGTGGATTGTATATGGTGATCAATTCTGTTTATGATTGCTTGTGCCCGAAGCAGCAACTCAAGTTCGGTGCTGGCTAAATAATATGCTGCCGTTTGCCAGTCGTGTGAATAACTTCTGAAAGGGGTCATCTGTTGTCACAACACCGTAGATTATTTTATCACATGAATAGGCCAAGAATCACTGAACATGTGGAAAGCACGGTGTGTGGAAACTGTGTGAGAAGACAGCAAATCGTTTGAACAAACTATCGACGAAGTCTGAGCATATTGGAAATGGTCATTTGAGGTATGTCAGAGAAGTTTATTCTGGACAAGGAAAATATTCCTTAGTGTTCCCACCAACCATTTTGCTCATAGTAACTCCTTAGCTATTGTGAATGGATTTCTGCAGATTTCTGCTATTCGAACGGCAGCTGCGCCGGTAGTTTAACCGCAACATGAGTTTACCTCTCGGGAGGTTAGAATAGGTCTTTTTCTGTTGAACGGCGCATCTCCAGGGGAGATATATCAACTGGAAACCTGTCAGAGCTGAATGGTGCAATGAGAATCCACGCTTAGAGTGAGTTCGTTAAAAGCAACATGCGTCAACCCACCCAGTGTGCTTTCTTCGCAGAAAACTCCAGAACCGTAGGAAGCTACTTCAGAGCAGCTCTTATCCAATAAGGCATCTATTTTTTCAAATGGTTAGCTTTAAAAAATGTTGATAAACTACTGAGTCACTGTCTCAATTATCCTACCGAATTTTTTTGGACTTACCACACCGATACATCATGACAAAAGGATTACTCCGAACCTGTTGGATCCATTCATATTGAGAAATTACGCGTACATCTGCGGATGAATAAATATAGTTGCCTCCTAGAGCAAAGCTGGTCAAACACCTTTAGCTATGACTTACGGTTTCCATCTATCAGCAGCATGATCAGTTAATAATGTGAATACACGAAATGTTAGTAATCGAACAATGATACAGTCAAGTTGATGCACTATTAGTATGAGCATACGCTATAGCACTGCAAAATAACAAACACTCCACTTGTATTGCCCAAGAAGTCGTCAGGATTTAAAGGTCCTCAGAATTCCGGATAGAAAACATTGGCCCACAAGCGCCGACAATGGAGTCTAAATCTTTTTGAATCTGTGGTTTCAATATTATAACTCAATTATGAGTGTTTTAAGCCCTGGAGGAATTCACAAGTGTGAATTCTGTTCAAAACTGTGTTAATTCTACACTGCAATATGCCCAGTAGTTGCATCTTTGCTTACTACGTTGGATCCTAAACGTGTATTGCAAACGGATTCCTGCTCCTGCTAAAATGTATTCATTTGTCATTGCATGTTTATCCGGGAGAAGCTTAGAGAGGACACTCGCGAGTGTACATTGTTGCGATATGATGGAAAGTAAAAAACGACAGCTGAACACTTTTCCGGTCTCTTTAAAACACGCCTTTTAACTGTGCTTGATACTGGACCACACTCACATAATTCACTTAATTCTCGTATTGTCAAACAAACCAAACCAAACACCCCCACTAGGCAGGATGCCGGGTCCATGTGATACATCTTCATATCCATATCTCACATTTATGGGTCCTTTCAGCGCCAGGCTTGTCTCATGTTAACCTCAGGATGATTTTTTATCTGCGCCCTGGCGTCTGCTGGCGTCTATTCTATAGAGGAGAATGTTGGTAGCTCAGGTAGCGTAGATTGTGGTCGAATTGATTGTGACAACCACCAACGCACCGCCACGCACTACTATGCTCCCCAATAACGCACTGATGATGTCACCTCGATTGGTGATTAAACGTTTGCAATCAAACTGTCCAGTTCAGAGAACAAACCAACGATCAGCTGGCATCTATCGAGATTCCGTTCTGAAAGTGAATTCACTCTAGTGCAAAAGCCGAGAATTTTCGTACAACTGTTTTTTCCTTGTTGAGAATCCCTAGCACTGCCTATTTCGTGAAGATCCTAAATCCTAAATTTTCTATTTAGGGTAACTATAACCATAAAACAACCGTATATCATTAGTGGTGTGCGGAATATTCGGAGAACTAACCTGTGTTATTTTTTTTAGAAAAATCGGTATCCTTTGATATTTTGAGTTTACTTGGTTGTGCTAGCCACTCTTCGCAAAGTAAACAGTGAATGGGGCTGTGTGGCTCCCGGTGTAGAGTCCTCAATTCGGACAGATTATCCTCGAGTGAAATACTGTGTAGTACATTGCATCAATGAGTTTTTCTACGACATTTAACACTCCCGATCCTATTATTTTGTGCTGTACATAAAATGAGTGATTACTTTGCCGCACATCAAACGCTAACGTAAAGTCAAGAAGAAGCTGTCTTTCGCGAAACGCCAGAAATTTCCAAATGAACGGAAAGTGTGTGATGTTGCTTTGGATGAGGAAACTGGTCTAATAGACCTCATTGCGAATGCAAGGTAACTTTACCCTGTCCTCTTTAAAACAATGACGGATCACATCAGCGTTGACGGCTCACAAGTTTGTAAAGCATGTTTAGGATTAACAACCACGTTAAAGACAAATTTGTATCCATTGCAGGTTTTCCTGTTTTTGCTAGATGCCGTAATTGAGGAAAACCATAACAAGAACTTCTTATCCTTTTAGTTGTTGGGCGGAAAAGTTGCTCTTTGAAGGACTAGCATGGTCTTATTGGGAATGGCTTTGAGTGGTCCGTCTTAGGATATCAACTGTAACTCACATCTCACGGGAACCGAACAGAATTGCCGTTGACTGGGGTGGTTGTTTCGATAACATGATGTATACATGTGAATATATGTTGCGAAAATATAAAATAAATGGATTGATGCATGAAGAGGCATCTGCAAGGGGTACTGCAATCAGTTAACCCTACTGATGTCATTAGTTTTTCAGTCAAAAATAAACCAAGATGTTCCTGGGAATTTGGTTAAAAATTTAGCCCACGTTGAGTAAACATACAGGGTCTGCTTCATTGGAATTTTTTCCTATTTGACCCAAACTCATGTTGACATTGTGACATGAAATCGCAAGACCTAAATGTAATGCAGGCCATAAAAGACGTCAACCTGTCATCGCCGGATGATGTCAAGGATTTTGTTTGCTTGTGTAAAGGGATATCATAGTCAAATCGAAATTGGAGAGGACTGCACAAAGGCCTCTAGAAAAACCGATGGAAGTTTGGCGATTTGATAGGAGGCTCCGTCAAATATGTCCTTTATTTAAGTCGCTTGTCATATGCATTTTCTTGTAACAGCAAGCGCCTGTCAACAACAGATATTTTTCTTTGATCTTGTCGGAGGGAAGAGAGATTTTCCCGCAAAAATATAATCATAAATCTTGACCGCCAACTGTTTATGCAATCAAATCAAACCTATCCTGTCACTAGAGTGAAAGCGATGTACAAGTTGAAAAACATGTGAGCATCACAACATGAAATTTGAAACAACTGGTCTCATGGGGTCGGACTTTGCGAGAATTATATCTTGATTTCAATGAGCGAACCTAAAACTTCATGGAATAATCTCATATATTCTGCCGTTTCATCAAGAAATATTTATGAGTGATAAGAAGCTTTTCACATTTGCACGGATAACAGCAGTCACCCTTTAGGCGTCCGCATTCCTCATAAAAATCACCGACAGCATAACATTAGTGCTCAGCGTTGATGTTTTGTTTCTGTTCAACCATGATTGATTTAAAACCCTTATTTTGAAGAAAATACCAAAGGTTGACGGGGAGGGGACCTAGTGCGGATCTACGACGATCATTCAGGAAATCTGGTTGGCTTTCCAAGTCCACCCTACTTTACAGCCGGCGCACATGCTCACTCTCATTTAACGCCTGGATATTCGCAGAGCCAAACTATTTTCAGGATCCACAGGGACATTTCTCCAAGATTCAAACTGTCTGATATCCAGCGCTTGGACGTTATCGTTGTGCCATGGGTGAAGTGGTCAGCACTGTGAAAAGATGTGGCGATCTTATTCCAGCATGAAGTCACACCTGATAGGTAAGAAGTGGGAGATACTACGAAAGACCATTCTGATAAATTCATCCAACTTCCGCATTCGTCAGTCTCTCAGTTACTAAACGATTTGTCCGCATTTTACGCAACCTCAGATAAAGAAATGAGAAGCAACTACAGACGATTGGGCGGTGTGAATTCACAGATGTTTTTCTGCCAACATTAGATCCACCCTTATTGGATTAATACGTGATCAATTTTGATTATTTGCTGGTATGCTTTTTGAGGTCACCACGTAGCCAGAACCAGGTTATTTCGGAAATTCGTACTACATAAAAACAGCCGGCATTCGGAGCAAAGCTGAAGCAATCACTCGTCATTGTCCGTACATATTGGGTCTAATCCATGTGGGCCACTTTGAGTATCAAATGCACTAAGTCTACCCACTTGTGCACTCAAGTAGCCACGGCAACCACCACGATATCTGAGACTCTAACTTGCCGCCATAAGACATTCAAGTTGTTAGAAAACCTTCCTGTCAGAGCTGCAGTCAGTTTGAAGGAGGGGGGTAAGCAGACACGACAAATCAGCTTCCCACCTTGACTTCGCCAGGCGAGCAACACGGAGGTAACTATCAGCGGGTAACCACTGAAAGAGGAGTCCTTCAGCCTGGTGCCTTAGGACACCATTCCTTGTACATCGTACCGCAACAGCCCCCGGGTCGCCAGATGTGCACAGCCGAAATGAGTGGAGAGTGATGAGGCGGTTAGTTCAGCCACTGTGCTTGCACCTTGAAATTTTATTTAAGTTACAAGGCGGGGATCAATTTCAAGCGAGTCCAGTGTGTCAGAAAGAGCAGCTTGTAATCCTGCTTGCCCAAGAGTGTGAACATTGAAAGCAGCCGGATAGAATGGATCTTGATGCTCGAAGATGAATTTAGATGTGCCAGATGACGCGCACATGCTATCGCCAAAAGCGATGCGGGATGAACGAAGTCGCCAATTCTGACTGATAGGCCTATTAGTGGGCAAAACAGCGTGGAAAATTATGTGAAAGCGAATAAAGTGGGACCAAAGTTGCACATCTTATAACAGAAGACAATATCGCAGTTAGCTGAAGTTCATTTGCAGGGTTAGCTGACCCAGGCAATGTGAGTGACCAGATTCAATTCAATTTGTTAACGAGATTACCAGTGCTAAAATTAATAGCACAACATGACACTGAAGCCATCAAGAAATTTCTCCCAAAGCATAGATCAACACTATATGAAGATCAGGTCTTGTTCTCCATATTAAACAATATATTTGTAAAATATTGGATTGTCGATTTTGAACCGTAATGCTTTTGAAACGCCAATTCTTCGATCGTGGTAGTTTTGAGGTTGAATGAAAGTTTGTGCTTGGAGAAACGTTTGACCAAGCACGCCCGCAACATTTCACAAGGCATATCTTGGATGGCCTTGACCCACGCATCCATTTGTACCCACATGGTGATGATCATGCAACCCCACATGTATTCGGGATATGCCGGACACAAGGCTGAGACTCCTGTCATTAAAGTAAGCACCACATCCATGGTGTTTCAGTCACGCTTAATGGGAACTAACACTCAAAGAGACTAGGAATGACACAGTTGAAGGAAGCTTTGTGTTATTAAAGCAGATAAAGAGCAGCAAAGAGACTGATGGCCGAAACCGAAGCCGTAGCCAAAACCTACGCCTCTTGATGATGAAACATTAGTGAAATCAAGTGGAAACTCCTCACCGAGTTGATTCATCAGATAAATACGATCACAGATTATCATTGTGAGATAAGTCAACAAAATGAATATCTTGAATGGCCTACAGTTCATCTATTGATGATTTGGGGGCTGGCACGTCATCGAATTAATGTCACACACATTCACGGAGCTTTCGCCTCACCCAGTGAGTGAGAGTGGGTCTGATAGCACACATCTTAATCTTGGTCTATCAACCTGTTTGTTTCAATACCGAAAGTTTCAGCCTAAGTCGCCGGTG
Organism: Opisthorchis viverrini; assembly: GCF_000715545.1. NCBI lineage: Eukaryota > Metazoa > Platyhelminthes > Trematoda > Opisthorchiida > Opisthorchiidae > Opisthorchis > Opisthorchis viverrini. Next base: position 944,957 of record NW_008751783.1, read on the forward strand.
TACACTTGCGGATAGAACATGTATACAGGTTAGGACAGAGAAAATGACAGGACTGCAACAGGAGAATAAAATTTCTAACATCAAGTGCTGTTCCAAACACACTTCCATCTTTATCCCATACGAAACGGCCAACCCGCCAGCCAAGTTCATTGATGACAGCAAAAGTTCTTCCCTATTGATATTTTGATTTCTCTCATCTCTCATTGTCCTTAATGCAATGAACGACAATCGAAGAATGCTACACTTATCTCACCACTCTGAAGACTGTTTCAGTTCATTGGCACCTTCCGGTAAGTATCCAATGAGGTTGGAATCAATAAGATGGAACATGTCACTTTAATCCTGGTTCGTTACTGATACCGCGTTTGGTTTCATGTCCATAGCGACCAGTAAGCAGACCACCTGCGGAGAGTTCACTAGCAGTGGACGTACTGAAATAAGGCTTTTGATCATTGAAGTGAGTGTGATGACAACAATACCGCTGTACACGCTTGGATGAATTCCACATTCATAGTGGTGCTCCCAAATAGGCCAACTACGGGAATTTAACCGGCAAATGTAAGGGCGATGAATGTATCAATCGCAGAATGTTTCTTGGCTATGAAGACTGGCTTGAAGGAGGGGGATGCCTACCACTATGAAGGGTAATATGTACTAGGTATTTTGTAGTTTCCACGGTACAAACATAATTTATACTATTTCAAATGGTTCCGGGTATTTAACCACAGAGGCCTAGTTGATAATCTTATCATTTTGCAGTTGTTTTAGATAATAAGTGAATCACTCTTGTCAAAACTCCAGTTTTTTGCGTTAAAACTCACTTCTGGCCGTGCCCATAAAGTCTCGCCAGTGGATACATCCGAACAAAGTTATTAGGCATGGTATCAAAATCACAGTTAAATGCATGCCATTTGCAAGCCGTGAGTTCCTTTACCAACGTTGACATAGCAGTTGCGAATGGTGTACATCTTGGTAATCTACTCCGTTCGAACTGAGTAACGCCATTAAGTCCACAAATCGGACGAAATTATGTCTAACTGTGGTTGTATTGAATGAAACTCATTCAGGAAAGTTTGGGAAAAACAAATGAATAGGACACATAAACAATGTGGCAAAGAAAATTGCTGATTTTGTTCCAGTTGACGAATTTGAACCGAAAACGAGTAACGCAACCGATTGGGATCGTGCAACTTATTTCGGAACTGTAACAAACTGAAGGAAGGATAGGCTATCGACTTGAGTTATGCATAATCCTATGGTGGAAAGTAAAGGTGCATTTCTGGGTTAGCCTTTATAGAGTTATTTAATTCTGCAGCAAGAATCCCTGTGTCTTGGTTAAACGAACGACCAGTGTAGTACTTATGGACGGACTCAAGAACTCAACATCGGTTTGTCACAAATGCCTTCCAGAATTAGCAATAGTAAGTCCGAATTTCCTCGAAATGCTTGGCGCAACAATGCGTACCTCATCATGACGGTGTGGAAGACACGAGTTCGAAAATTTCCTTTTATTTATATGCAATGCACTACTCATGAGGTTGCTGAAAATCCCGACAAACCGCGGCCGGTTTCGTCCTCATTGGGGCTCATCAGATAGGCGCAGTCCCCGAGTTTCTTTCAACCTTATGTTTTACTTGAAACCAAATTGCACTAAATTAGCGAAGTACACTAAGTTGCAAACTAGTTTGGTTTTTCCCTGGAACCCAGTTGACGCGACCATCGAAAACTCAGAAGTCAAGGAAATTTGCGTGTACGCGAAGCATGACCACATACTTCGGAGGGCCTTGTCGTTTCAGAGGTGGTCTGTTGTAAACCGACGACGGCTGGCGTTGCAAGGTGTGGTGATTCGCTCATTTCTTTCCAGACTAGAACGGTTAATATCCGAGAGTCCTCTAGCTGAAAGGATCACCTCTTCAAGGCACCACTTCTGAGAGACTCATTAAAGAATCCTGTGGGGCTGAGGGCAATTTCCTTGTTATCCACCAAGGTACCTTTGTGATGGCTAAGTGTAATTGAAAAAATAAGATAGAGGTTTTTCGACCGTATGAAGAATAAACCTGAATTGTTGCCGTTTAGCTACGTAGGTTCTATAGGAAAATAAAAAAGCCAGCCTATTGACTTTTCTGTATCTGTGTCCTAAAGAGAAGGATGCGTTTTAAGGGCATCTACTCTAGATATACCTCGTCCTTATATGAGTTCGTTTTTAAACGCTAGTCTTTTGATTAGGTTAATGTAGGTCCGGCTGGGGATGGTCTTCCTTCCCGGGAAGTGCTCCTGGTATAAATGGAAATTTCCGAATATCAATTTCCAAATATCACAAACATCCTTCGATGAGTTTCTGACTTCATTCAACGTTTAGTACCTCGGATGAAAGTCATGTGTTCTGCAATACCTAAAACCCATCACAACCAACCATCATTAAATGAGTGTTTTCGGAAGTTGACTGCAGCATTCCACCCTATGAAGAAAAAACTCTCAGCTCACCACGGAAGTCAGTTATCGATCAAGTGACAACATGAAACCTTCCCAATAAGTGATAATTCCGGAAATGGTTTTCGAAAAAGTTTGATGACAATCGGTAGATTTAGTGCTGAGCAACGTTTCGCTTTTGACACAAAAGCTTCGTCAGGCCAAGTGACTAGCTTCCGAGGCGGAAGGAGAACCAATCAGCTAAGTCAAGCTAAACTTCTGTTGGGTGTCGGCCGAGGGATTTTTATGCGTTAGAGTGGGCGAACAAGTGTTGGGCCGATAGGGAAACCCACATGAGTTTGGGTCCAGCCTAGGGTCTAGTTCTCCTGGTTCGATTCACTTGAACGTCGTTTGAACTTTCTGTCCGTCTGTGTAGATGAGCTAGTGCTAAGATAGTTGTCTAAAGGGGAAGCTGTGACATTTGGTATGGTTGGGATTTCCACCCCAACCACCCAGTTTTTGCTAACGGTTCTACGTGGATTGACAACCACACAGTCATGTGTCAAGTCGGTTCATCTAAGACCGCTTTCCATACGCTCGACATATCCACACTCTCGATTCTATTCCTGCTTAGATGCTTAATAAGTGGTAAGTGGCATCGGTTGAGCCAAAAGGTGCGATCCAACCGCGACTCTACGGACTGCCAAAAATACATAAAGCGGATGTCCTGATTAGGCCAATAATGGGTGGTATAGGCTCGCCACTACATGAACTGGCCAGATTCTCAGCTGGTATACTAAAACCGCTCACGGGGTAATCAATCACCTTCATTAGGAATTCTCACGACTTTGCCAGCAAGGTCATAGGGCTTCCTTTGGTGATGGACGAAGTCCTCGTGAGTTTTGACATGATCTCACTATACACAAACATCCTTAGGGCAGATGATCTGGAGGTAGCTAAGAGGTTGTTACTTGCAGACACGACACTCAGGGAACGGACACATCTCTCGGCGGATGAAATAGTTGAGGGCATAAGAGTGTGCTTGAAGCTTGATCTGTTTGTTTTTGACTCAACTATTTACTCCCAAAAACAAGGTCTTGTAATGGGATCTTTGATATCCCCAGCTTTAGCCAATATTTTCTATAGAGGACTTCGAACAAATAGTCTTGGCCGGATATCATTATCCACCGGAAGTCTGTGTTATGTTGTTATGTTGATGGCACCTTTGTTGTAATCAAGTGAGATAACGTGAACAGCTTCCACTACCATCTCAATAATTTAAATCCATACATCAAGTTTAGCATGGAAATAGAGTCCACCTCGGACAAAATACACTTTCCGGACTGCATAACACATAGGATTGATGAGAAGTTGAAAAATATTATCTACCAGAAACCAACAGACACAGGAACCATCTTAAACTACTCATCAGCACACCCAAAGTCCATGTACGCTAGTATTGTCCCATCAATGTTTCGTCAAGTCAAAGCGCCGTGCACAGAAGAGGTCAACCGAACGGTAGCTCGAATCGAGATTGCCAACAGACTTCAAGGAATAGGATACCCAGGGAGTTTGATTTAACGTCAACCAAGAAAGATATTGGCTTCAGTATCTAGACCCAGTAAGGAATGGATTGGCACAGCAGTCATTACATATAAAGCAGGAGCATCGGAGGTTATTCGAAAACTGTTGAACTTAGCCAACATTCGAGTAGCTTTTCAGAAGGGAAAAACGCCACGCTCAGTTTCGGTACATGCCCTGCCGGCTGGAAGGACTAGGGACTGTGTGTATAAAATTAACTGCAACGATTGCGCTAAGGTCTATATAGGACAAACTGCCAGGGAATTGCACACCAGAATTGGTGAGCACAAAAGAAGGATTAACAAACCACTAAGGAATACAGAAGAGTACCAAACGCTGGTCAAAGACTCAGCGATGGCGGTACATGCCTTAGACACGGGACATAGAATAGATCTGGACAATGTGGAAGTTTTAAGACGGGGACTGCGATTCACATCACAGTGGCTGATCGCTGAGGCGATGGGATTCACTAAGCATCACAGCGTGAATAGAATCGAGGGTGTGGAACTGGCGAGCGTATGGAAAGCGGTTTTAGAATTATTAGCAAAACATTGGGGGTGGGGGTGGAAATCCCAGCAAGACCAAAGGTCACAGCATTCCTCTCAGACAACTATCTTAGCACTAGCTCATCTACACAGACGGACAGGAAGTTCAAACGACGTTCAAGAGGGATCATCAAATGGACCGGACCAGAAGAACCAGACCCTAGGCTGGACCCAAACTCATGTGGGTTTCCCTATCGGCCCAACACTTGTTCGCCCACTCTAACGCATAAAAATCCCTCGGCCGACACCCAACAGAAGTTTAGCTTGACTTAGCTGATTGGTTCTCCTTCCGCCTCGGAAGCTAGTCACTTGGCCTGACGAAGCTTTTGTGTCAAAAGCGAAACGTTGCTCAGCAACAAATCTACGAATTGTCACCAAAAGTTTTTTCGAAAACTGACTACTCAATCGGTTCCAAGTATTTTCCACCTGATTGAACATAGTTCTGGGAAGCTACTAGGTTTTGAAAATTCACTTTCACATCAGTCTCCTTCAGATAACCATCCTCCTGTCCGGAAGCAATTATTCTGGCGAGTTCGTTTGCCTTCGATGTAGACTCACTAGAGAAATTTCACCTGGACGAGGGAGCGACAAATCAAACGAGTGATGTGAACGAGAAGTGATGGCTAATTAGAAGTCCCATCATGACAGTTTCAAGGTGAACGTTTATCTCGATTCTTTTGCTACCTAGAAATGCATCTATAGGTTACAATATTATAACTTCTAGAAACACGAAGGTCCAGCACGTAAATGCCCTTCGTGCACTCCACAGGTTTGCTACGACAGTTAACAAACGTATTTATGAGGAATTTCACAGTGATTCGCAATCGTTTGTTGTAAGGAATTTAAGTGTGTATTTTCAGTGTGATAAAAATTTAACTCAATTCTTCAGAGACGAGAGCCACACGAAAATCAGATGGCTAAATAGAACCATATTGTAAATGAATGTTACTTTTGCCCTAATAGGTAGTGTCTGTAAATGACGTTTGGAATATGACGGTCTAGAAATTGGCCCGGTTCCTACCCGAACATTCGTTCTTCTTTGCAAGTTGCAGTCCCTTAAAAGAAACTGTGTAGCTACATTATCACTTCTTCATGTTGTGCAATTTATTTCCCCGAGTTTTTTCCGCTGACTGAAGAGTCAGAGATGAATTTCAATTCCGTGTGTTTTTTTCCAACTTGTAAAGCTCCGCTTGTCTCAAAAAAGCGGCTAATTCAGCAGCTTCCTTTAGAAGCGTTAGTTTTTGCCGTTTCGGACTGGCTGCCGCCAACCACATTTCCGGGTTATATAAAACAATCCTGGAACTAAGTATCAGACTTGATAGTTCTTTGTGAACAACTTTTGAGTGTTGTTAAATTGTGTATCAAGCCTACCTACTTCCGTTGGACGTATGCAGATATCTTATTGGTTGTCAACACTTTATGCGTCCTTAGGTTCATCGAAATAGGTCGTGGTGTACAGCTTTTAACTTTTCCCCTGATTATTGATAGCCTAAAAGTCTTTTTGTAATACGGGATACAGTAGACGGCGTGAAAACAGGATACTGAAAGACCTTGATAAACAATGGGTCCATGTAACTTGTGATGTGACTGATTAGATCGAAAGTACAATCAATCTTGCTGATAAACTAACAATGAAAACTTGGGCAGTTATTCCAGAAGAGAAGGTAAAAAAACAAATAAAATGAAAAAGCGCCAGACTGGAAAACCAGACGGAAGTGTTTTACCTTCGATATATTCGTAGTCCTAGTTGGATTGTCTCAACATTAAGTCCATCAATTAAAACCTCAAGTCACCAAAAACATCGAAACAACTAATCATGTCCTGCAGTCTTGTAAACTAAATGAAATAAATAAAATACATGCAATTAGCTTTCATATTCTACCCAAACAATCTTCACGGGTTTGTGGCTTATATACGCATCCTTTGTTTTCATCTTCGATAACTAGGAATACGGTATTTATAATCACTCTAATGGTAGCAAAAATTGTTGCGTTTCGGGAATCATGAGCTCATCTCAGCCCAAATAATATTGGACAATTTAAAGCACTACCTGTTTTTTTAACAAGAAAATCTTCAAGTTAGGATAGCATCATTGCTTATTGATGTGTTATTATGGCAATAAATGCCAAAAAAACGCTTATCAACGGCGGCGATACGGGGTAAGAAAACTCGGTGTTTTCTGCAAGGATAAAACAGAATAACGGTAATCCCGAAGCCACGATTTTTTTACTAAATCTCAGTCTCATCACTTGAGGGTTAAGCTGTCTGTCGAACACAAACACCACAAAAGCTACGCATACCGAGTACCCAGTGCAGAATTTCCGGACGAATATATTAGCCAGACTGGAACAGGCCGAACAGAAACAACATTGGTTTTAAAAATCCACTTACAGATAGCGCACAGCTCGTTACTTAATTTTGTCGCACCTTTTCAGTGTCCATTTATCTGGGCTAGATGCTTGATTTTGTACAAAGCTACTCTGGTAAGTATTTTAGCGCCAGGGAAGCCATAAGGGGATAAAGAGCGGGTTTCTTGTCCTGGGACTTTAAACTAGAAAATGATAAGGAGACACCTTTGGGCTGAATGGGTACAGTGTCGCGTCTTGTTCTTTCAATTGAAGAAAGAGGCGGCTTTAAGTGTGGAGATGTTGGAAAACACACTAAGCGATTACGAGCCACCAGACACGAAAATATAAACCCCATTTGCCGGTGTTATTTCCAGTGTTATTTCCGGTGTTATTTATTCACGTCCCTTGAAAATTTGACAGTAATGAACAAACGCCTTAGAGGGGTTGTAGCGACCCACTCATCCACATACTTGACTGTGGAATTAACAGTCGCTCACTGGATCGCGGGGCTTGTCTTTTTTATACGCACAAACACGTCGCATTAAGCTGACTCATCGGACATCGATTGTCTGCACCGCCTAGTCAGCGTAGCGACCAATCATGTGCCGACGCGCCCACGTTTACGCACTGGGACCTACATAAAGAGAAACCAAACCCAGTCAAGACACACAGACTCGCGCGCGCGCAGGGAGCAGGACGTCAACCTCTCCACAAGTCCACGGACAACCATGGAGTACGTGTAGCAGTCTAACTGCGGAGAAAAACACGTTCCCGCCGTCCGGACTTCCACCAAGGGACTCTCGCATCCGATAAGTTCCCTTTTTGACTTGCTCCCATTTCACATTGTATTTATTTTTATACGTGTCGCAGAAATACTAAGTTTTTATTAGTGCACATTCACCTTCTGATTTGTATTATGACTATCGCCACCTGTGCACTAATAGGGTCCAATAACATACTGGTCAGACTTCCGACAGACTCAGCAACCGCGCTTCAAACCACCTGACCAGATGCTACTCGCTCGTTTCATCAAGAAATGTTTGCGTCTCTTAGGTCCATAATTCTTACCTTATTAACATCTTATGTACGCTTTCGCGTGAATGATTTGTGAGAGTCACAGTTTTAGAATACCCTTTTGAAGAAGTGGAATGTTGGAGTTCAAGTTTAATTTTGTAGGCTAGATAATTTTGAGTATAACAAATGTGTCTAATTAATTTCGGACCTAAGAAAACCATTACCGGGTTGAAAACAGCAGGGTGTATACATCAGTCAAACTTGAAAATAGAGCTATCTGTGAAAGAAAAGGGTATTCGCTGAGGAGTTATTTATTAGAAAACGCCAAGTAAACAGTTACAGACAGGGAAGCAGAACTCTTGTTTACAAAAGCCGAATATCCATCTTCTCCTTGAACGCGTCTTCAAGAACTTTCCTGGATATTCACTGACTGTTGCTCAAATGCAAGCAAATGCGACTCCACAAATTCCATAATAGATCTTACTTTTCAAGAGACACAAAGCGGATTTACGAGAAAACGTACTACTACCGTGACACACCTCCTTTTAAAGATCGTTCGCCTACCATCGACTTTCATTTCCCTCCGTCAGGTCGGCTTCGGCAGCGGGTCTACTCAGCCGCTCTTCGGGCTTATCATGCCACTTACGAAACTGCGTCCCATTTACTCTTTGATCCCCAGCCATCTTGAATAGTATGGATGTTCTCCGGGCGGTCGGTAATGACAAACGGCCCTTGTCATCGACTGCCTAGCTTCTGCAACCTTGGTCCACTCCTTCCAGGAATCTGACCTTCCGCGCCTATGGAAAATGTTCGTGCCTTTCTACTTGCCGTTTTCTGCCTGATCCATTCCTGAACAGCGGTCAAGTTTCCTCGAGCTCTCCTTCTTTCTTCCTCTAGCTCCTACGGAGACAAGCGGGTTGCCGGCCACAAGCCAATTTCCTGATTAACCGGAAGATGCGGATGTCGACCGTACATAAGCATAAACAGGGACTTGCCTGTGGTTGACTGTGTGGAAGCACGACGGGCTAACTACACCATTGGAGAGTTAATTTCCCGGTCAACTCCTTTGGCCGCAAGCCACTCCTTGATCGTTCGGTTGTTACGTTCAGTTAGGCCATTTGTTTTCGGGTGTTATGGTGCCGTTCTTAGCCGTCTGATACCCAGCTTCTGCAAGCAATTACGAAACTCTTCGCTCTCGAAGCAAGGCCCCTGATCGGTTAGGATCATTTTTTGGCACCCCATGGTTGGCCACGATGTGATGCATTGCCACTCCGCTGATCAACGTCGCCCGCTGGATCGCACGGTGCCGCCTCAATCCATCGCGACAGTGTTCTGCCATTATCACTATGCATTGATTCCCATTAGTTGTCACTGAAAAGGGGCACATGACGTCAATGGACCATAACTCGCCTATTTCTGAGACAGGAATAGGTTCCATGGGATGGGTTGCCCCTTTCGTATCCCCTTTCATCGGTTGGCACCGCTTACAGGACACCACAAGATCCATTACCTCACTCCTCACCCCCCGACCAGTAGGCCTTCTGCTGAAGTAAGTCGTACGTCTTGGTATATGCCATCTCATGGCAGTTGACGATAAGCTTCCGTCTCAAGACGCCAGGTATAACGGGTAGCACAACATCCGAGTCGGTGGCGTTCCACGAAATTATGCCAGGTTTATTCAGACTAAGCCGATCAAAGTGACTCTGGAACGTTTCCACTTCCTTTTCTCATTTTCCGTTCTAATTGCTCCTTCGATTCGCCAATTCGGTTGCAACTTCCCTGCTGTTGGATTTGCATCTAATCATGACCTTGGGGACTCATCTTCAGCCTCTAGTCTTGACAGCCAATCAGCCGATTAATTCCCCTTCCCTGATACGTGCTGGATTGTGAAGTCGTACTCTTGCAACCGGAGTGCCCAGCGCGCGAGCTTTCCGCGAAAATCTCTGGCGGTCCTGATCCACTCCACGGGTTTGTGATCGCTTTTGGCATGAAATCTTTGCCCAAGCAGGTATAGCCTCCAGGGCTCAGACGATCGCTTAACATTCTTTCTCAATGGTCGAGTAATTCTGTTCACCGTTAGTCAGGACACGACTGACATATTTGATAACTCCATTCCTCTGCTTTAGGACTGCGCAGATTCCGCGATCACTAGCGTACGTTGCAACAGTGAACATCTCTCCGACCCTGGGCAGTTTGAGGATCAGTTGATGATCCAACATCCGCTCTTTGACACGCTCAAAAGCTTCATATGCTTCCCTGGTCCATTCAAAATTCCGATTTTGCTCGAGTACACTGGAGTAGCAATAGTATTGAAATCCTCAACAAATGGGCTGTAATGTGCTGCTCGTCCAAGAAACTGTCGTAGGGACCGCTTTGATTTGGGAACAGCACACTCCTCGATCTTTGCCGATTTTTATGGCAGTCGGTTGACTTCTTTGTGACCCGTTTCATGCCCCAGCAGTGTCAACGAACTCCGAGCGAGCTGTCTTGGCTTCATTTATCCGCAGACAGCCTCCCGGATCCGCTTCAATACAGCTTACCTTTGAAATGCGGTCTCGGGTTCCGAATTTCTGTACACAACGATATCGCCCACGTCCCTTTGCTAAACGAAGCATCAGGCGCCGGAATGTGAATGGTGCGCCAGACAAACCAAACGGCATTCGTCTAAATTGATATTGGGTGTCTCCAACCGCAAACGCCGTTTCCTCCCGGTCCTCTGCCTTGATAGGTAGTTGCCAGCATCCAGAACGCAAGTCAAGCACAGTGAAGTTTCCGGAGTGCCGAAGGGAATCGAAAATCTCCGCAACCGAAGGCACAGCCACAATCCGATTTACGGTCAGTTCGTTCAAGCACCGGAAATCCACGCAAAACCTGTATTTTTCGTTCGTCTTTCTTACAAGCACAACCGGGGAATTGTACGCACTGTTGGCTTCTTCGATTGTCATTTTTCAACATCTCTTGAATCTGTTCATGGATCTCTTCCCGTAGATGGAGCGGCGACGGACGGAGGCCATAAGGTCGAAAGCATTCTAACGAGAGGGAAATTTCGTATTCAATCCATGGGCAGGAGCCAAACGGATCCTAATCGCCTGTGAACAGTTCAGAATATTCCTTGACCACGGACTGTACTGACGGTACGTTAAAAGACGGAAGCTTTCGGACATGCAGCTCACTTAGGACAGTGCTTGGATAACCTTCAAGCTCGATTGCGCAATACCCTGTCACCAACTTTCCCTGCTTTAGATCAACCACAGAATCTGTGCCCATTAGAAAATCTTCCCCCAATATTGTCTGCTTTATGTGTGGGCTGATCAGAAACGCGTGATGCACAGACTTGTCGCCTGGGCGTAATGAGTATATAGACCATCCGTCTTCAGTCGATATCCATCCACTGCTCTCACGGCTAGTGCGCATGGTCTGCATTCAGCTTGGTTCACTTTATCCCTCAGCGATACTCCTGTTCCTGTATCAATCAAGCACAACTCCCCGTCAGATGCCGGGCAAAGATTTCCCTGTTTTTCTTCTGTTGTGGACCACTCACCCTTGCTTCAGATTTCAATAGTCAATAAATTGTAATTTCTCCATATTTTACAGTCAAAATTACAAGGGTTGCGCCTGAACAACAAAAATTCCTTACTTTTTGTCATGAGATGCATTTTCAAAGGATAGATTGATGAATACTCAGACTTTAATGTTTATATGTTCTACCAATTCCTGTCGCACTCATAGTTCTTGAAACTGATGGAAAAGCGGTAACTGGTTGCCTCAAACTAGAACAAAGTTTTGCTGAACGTTACAAAGCGGAATTTAAAGTGTTTCAGTGCTCTTGAGACAAATTCACTCGGGTAAAATCAACTCAGAAACAGTATGACGGGAGGATTCAGACACACCCAACACGTAGACCACACGAGCTAGGAACAGTCAAAATCCATTGCACACAGCTTATGTAAACAAACCGATAGCTCTTGACTCGTCAATCAAAAACGTCTATTTAGAGTAAACAATAGGCAAGAGCTCCTTATCGAGTGCACTTCAGAAACAAGCAATTGAACCTTTAACCGTCAAAAATGTAATTAACTCGATATTATCGTTTTGTCATAACACCGGTCGGCTAAGTAGATCGGGTGCAATATGGAATAACGAATGGCTGTGTGCAATGCTGTTGCAAATGAAACACTGAATCTACTCGACTGGATATTGCGCAAGCACCATACGCAGTGGAAATAAAAAAGGCAGTAGAAATATGAAATCCTGTTAGAATCTGACACACATTTTTACATGTTTTGTCAGAAAGTGATAGATTTTGCCTAATCCAGACACAGAGCTATGAAAGTTGGATGCAAACGTCATGTTAGGTTCAGCGAACAGAAAGACAACCGTACACACAAACTGAGCTCTCAGTAGTTTGATAAGTGATACTTATCTAAAGCCCACGATGCAAGACCACCCGTAGCTCTGGTGCTCCAACATTTAGGCTTATTTCATTTGCATCGTGTCACCCATCAATCGCTTCTTCTTTGTGCCACCTACATCTGACCGGAATTGTCACTAGTAATCCGGCTTTCTATCACGATCCCTTTGTGCCCGCTCATCGGCAAACGTTTCAGTGCACCCGACAAATATGTTTTGTCGTTTAGCTGTAGCATCCTTCCGGTGCCCAACTGCCATTCCACCCGAAGGTTGCACGAGGGCTGGGATACTACCACGTTGCCCCAGCCTGGGCAGGGGAAATCGAGAGGCAGAGGTCGGGTTCGAACCACGGACCTTCCGGTGAGTAAATTTGCGTTCTGACCATTTGGGCCATCTCGCCCAGAATATGTTGTGTAGTCAGCCATTGAAATATTCCGACTACTCGTGAACTTTCTGAATTATTTAAATTGTTATCTATCTATCATGACACTTACCCGGCCAAGGGGTTGAGATTAATTCGCGTGTTGTGGACAAACCTTTACGTGTAGGTACGAGTGTGAAGCTCGGTAATGCGACTGTTTTCATTCATCAGGAAAGTTCCTAAGTGTTTTGACAATACAATAAATTCGTGATGGCTGAGCATGTGTACTGAGAAGCCCTGCAGGATTAGGAAGGCCGTTTAACTTTTTCTGGGGTCCCGATTTTATCCTGTTTAGTAGGTATACGAAGCCTTGGGGTAATATTTCCCCAAACTCTGGTTGTTCCCTCTCTGAACTCTACGGGAAGGTACTTTATTTTTGGATTTCGAATTGTCGAAAGTTGTGTAAATTCTCTTTCCGAAGAACCTACTTTCGTTTAATGAGCAGTAGGCTATGAACAATAGGAGTTATCTGGTGGACAAGTTAAAAGGTAATTTTCCCATGGCAAGCCCAGTCGGCTTTTAAATGCTTGCGAAAGATATTGGATTAGAACCATAAATGGACAGAACGCATGTGGAAGCTGTTAACGTGCTGCTGATAACCCGTGCTGCGTGGCTTGTCTAACTCACAAACCGTCAGGTCCGTCAGTATTGCGCAACGTCTCATGGAGCCTTAATCAAGCAAACAACTTTGTACAAAAGATGGCGAATAATAGACGTCGTGCACTTCGGTGGGCTGTCATGCGGCTTGAGGCACGCGCTTCAGCACGTTCACTCAAATCTGGCTTGAGGGTTGAGCCTTTCGAAAATATACAGCGACATCAGTAGATCAGAAATTATATCTCAGACACCCCGTTGGCACTCTCAGCCGCATTAGCCGACCAAGATGAGCGAGCCAAGTTGAGTAAATCCACTCCACGTCTCATTTCACCAAAACAGGCCAGTCATAGAGCTACCAGATGGCGATGATCTCCCTACATCAAACTAACAACGGACAAGTGTGAACAGCACTGACAGGTGGGTGATCCAGCTGGGTTGTCTTCCTCTGTCTTCCTATTCAGCTGTTGCTTACTCCAGCTGACGGTCGCCAAAATGCCTCGAGGTATTATTTTATTCTTTATTTTCTTTCCTTCTTAGCGCTAAAATAGTACTTTCGCATTTACCAATTCACTAAGCATGCAGAATATTTTGTCTTTGAAAGGGATGATGTGATCCAGCCGTAGTTGTGTTGCCAGAGCACCAGGTAACCACGCTCCAAAAAATCAGAAGTGGAAGCACTGATTTCTTCACCACACATGAAACATTTCATGGAGCAGTGAAAAGTCCAATGGGGACTTGGAGGCTGGTGTTTTGTTTGCTTGGCAATATTATCACAACGGTGTTGTCGCCAAATAAGACACAGTTCATGAACTCTACGCTGAGACTTAATCAAGTGCAGGTGTGAACATTTATCCACAGTTCCCCACACTAAAATCATAAATGATGGAACTTCAATCCAGAAATTATAAAAATCACAGCGCCTGAAAATTTGAGACGAGCGAAACAATTCCTACAAACTAAAAGCTCGATAAAATTGTCTATTGTGACCTGCACAATATGCTCATCACTACGACCGAATGATCGTCAACTCGAGTAGACAATTCGGTCTCTCAGACGATGAGACCAGACGACAATCAAGTGAGCCATGGAAGGAATGAGGCAAAGGTCACCAACTGCAACTAGTAGAGGTCGAAACCTAGAGGTTGAGCAACCACAGAAGAGGCCAATGAACGAGCCAATGGGACTAACCGTACAAACGATGACCCGGAGTCAACAAGACATATATAACCACAGGCTCATCATTTTGCAGCGCCTATACACAAATGCGCATTCAAAATAACACCCGAGGGTAAACTTCTTCAACAACATTGACTAGCTTGATGGACAGAAAGGCTTCTATATTGCCAAAGTCACTGTAGACGTAGCATGCGACAGGCAGCCTGCAGCAGGATACAACGTGACACCATGTGGCGTTATTTTTCCCAATCCAGTTTAGAGCCACCAATCAATCATCCCAGTATCGCACAGTTTAAGGACAACGCAAGCCAAGTTCATCTATTCTGCGGGCTTTGTTCGTTTTTAGTCAGGAATGCAGCTATACAATCCAGGCGCTGCAGATAAAAAAGTCCGCCCTCCCTAAGCCACCAACTCACCGACAGTTGTTCCCGATCCCCTCACAATCAAGCCAGTTGGGAAGTCCCCCAAGAAGATTGTTTGAACACATAAAAACAGTGATTTGGCTTATTAAACAAGAACTCCCAGGATTGGAAAGAAGCTTCCTCTTGGCCGACTTCAGTGGTCACGAGGGAACGAAACGAACATATCATTCAGCCCATAAATTGGATAGCCTATTCGATCAGCACTCAAGTCTTCCATTAAATTACATTTTAGTCTATGTACATTTTTCACTCGTTATTTGTTCGTCATAACTTGGTTGGTTAACCTTTCAAAAGTGAAATCATTCACCTGCCTGAATCAGTTCATCGGTTGAGTTAACCAGCTGTTTTCCTCCTCTACAGCAAAAAAAATTTTGCTCCTTTTAAAATTAACATCGATGCTCACTATCACTATAGATAGAGAAACATGAACAATGAATAAATGTTTTCTCTCCCTTATCTGACAATTCCATCTGTGAAGACAATTTAAGGAACACGTTTACCCATTTACACACGAGCTAAGCTGTTCGGTGAAATGTTTGAAAAATTTACTTTTGCCCAAAATGCAGAAGAATTATAGATTTGAGAATGGACTGGATGAATAGAAAGGAACCTGTTAGCTAGTATTCCGAAACCGATAGAGGGAGAAATAAATTAGGGCAGAAATGGACATTACCTGTCGTATTTATTTCAGAATAAAATACTTTAGAGTGTATTCTTTACTGATCCCTGAAGATGCGCAAAATGCTACATACTTGTGTTTGAGTACTTTCTACTGAGTGGTTTGGATTGTCTTGTGCTTTTCATCTCCTTCTTTCGGTCTAAGCTTCCCATACGTTTTCCTTATTCGCTTCTGTTTTCTTCACATCTTCCTGGCTGAGTTGAGCGTAATCGTCATTTTTTCGCACTTAAGCGAAAGGCAAACTGGAATAATCAATCAATATGGAACTCAGTGGGCTTATAAACAAGATCCTCATTCTTCTTCAGGCCCTTCCAAAATCCAATGGAGAGAATTGTGACCAAATAGTTTCCGGCAACTCATATTGGTGTTCGCAACAGCCTCGATTAAATCGGTCCTTCCTGATTATGGCGCACAGGGACAGCACAGTGTCAGTGTCCACCAATCATAAAGGAAACTACTCGCAACGTTGCTGAAAACCTTTCGACCATCCACGACCGGATCGCCCTTCACTGGGCTCATCAGGTAGGCGCATTCCCCGAGTTTCCGAATTTCTACTTGAACCCAAATTGGACTGTTTTCGAGAAATACAGTCATTTGCAAATCAATTTGGTTTTCACGGGAGACTCAATTGAATGTGTCGTTTATGATGTCCTCCAACTGAATGTGCTGCACACAAGCCGCGTCATGATTCAGTTGGCACGGCATTCGAGATATCGCATAATTTATTCAAATCATTAACGTGAAGAAAAGAATAAAACTAGATGGTGGAGTGAATCAGACCTAGCTTACCAGAATTATTCTTACTGAATCTCAGATACTCAATCATATAATATGGATAAAATTTAAAGCATTGTAATCATTTTTGTACAAGACGTTGAGAGCATGGTGGAGGGATGAATTCGTTTGGTACAGTCTCTCCGCCGCAAAAGGTGTAATGCAGTATAACATACGTAATGCACTTCAGCTTGTAACATTAATACACTTCCAAAATCACGTGATAAACAAGTAAAACCAATAGTGTTTCAGTGCTGACCTTAGGTATGCTCTGAGAAAAATCTAAGGTTCACTCTGAGGCTATCTTAGTTTTATTGTTCGGTCGCATTATTTCACCTTCGTATTAGTGATGTAACGTGCATTTTATTATGCATCTTGTGCCGTTTTACAAGTTTTGCAGTGGAGGAGATTGTACGAAATGAATTCATCCCAAAATCCTGTTTTTCTTACTGGACAGGAACGAGACTAATACCTACTAGCAGTCACATATTGCAGTATCTCCAACCAGGAACAGCCGGAATAAAACCGATACTAACCAGAAAGACACGTCACACCGACACTATCTGAGCTGTTTGTAGTCGCTTTTACACCTCTTTGTGAAGCCAAAGTTCGACCGCTTCTCTTCATCCGTCCTTTGAACTGGGCAGCACTGTTTCCGGTAAATGATGGCCTGGAACTGGGCAATGCGTGACCAAACCACCGCATATTTTGGTTCTGAGCATACTTTGGCTGATGTTCTTGTTGCACAATCCCACGCTTGTTTTTTTTAATTGACCCGTCGGTACCGGACTTCACGAGGTGTGGTCCTGGGACAATGCCTACTGGTTATGATATTTCTCGGCTGAATGTTCCAAAAAAGAAGCACTGCGTTTCCCAGTTGGCTGGAAGTTCGAAATATCGCTCAGTTTGCTTGACAGAAAACCACTCGTTTGAGTCAACTGAATTTGCAAATGAGTGTATTTCACTAACTGCTTGTAATTTTTGTTAGTGTAGTGCTTAATTTTGATCGGAACTCGAGGACACTTCCACCTGATCGGACCCAAGAAGCCACCAGTTCTATGCTGTTTTCTAAGTGTGCTGTTAATTTTCTACTATATTTTTTCAAAATTTCCGCGTTTCCCATGCTGATTGTGCCACAAATATTCCCACATTCTCAGATTGTGGAAATTTCCTACTAGAGAGACAACGGATTAAGTAACTGAGGAATCTCCCGTGTGAACCAATCTACGAAAAGTTTGGTTTCCTGACAAACCCTCAGGAGAACAGCATAAATAGGGAATTTTATGGGTTGCAAATTCCTCTTGCAGGCTACACAGAGGGCTCGAATATCGAATCATATTCTCCGTTCGGTGACACCCTCAGGGCCCAAAATAGATGGGCATAAGACGCCTAAGGACAGCACCATACTACCCGCAAACAAATGGTCTAAACGAACGCAGTGACCGAAGGATCGAGGAATGGCTGGCGGCCAAACGAAGTGACTGGGAAATGAACCTGCCGATCATGTAAGGACAGCCCATACTACCCGCAAACAAATGGTCTAAACGAACGCAGTGACCGAAGGATCGAGGAATGGCTGGCGGCCAAACGAAGTGACTGGGAAATGAACCTGCCGATCATGTTGCTAATACAATGCGCTTCCATACAGCTAATCCGTTCATGCTAGTGTACGGTCGACATCCACGCCTTCCAGGAAATTGGGTTGTGGCCGACACCAGGCTTGATTCCGGAGAAGCTAGGAGAAGAAAGGAGGATGGCCCGAGAAAACTCCACGGCAAAGGGCTTCCCTCCTTACATTCGATATTGAACACACCGACCCAAAGTTCCTGATAATTTAAACAACATGTCGACACTTGTAGAGATGCAGAGTTTGATAGTGAAGACTCTCAAAAACCGCGTAGACGGTACGCCAAAACCAGTACAAGCTAGGTGCTAGCTGCGTGTATGTCAGTGTCCTAAGCCGGATTTTCTGGTAGGTGACAAAGGTCATCTCCCCGTTATTTCTTTCTTAAGATAACAAATTATGTTTGAACCCTATACAATAGAATCACTGCTGGAAATAAGTTTTCCGAGACGATGGAAGTAACAACATTTCGTCGGATCAAGATTCCGCACCTCTGTCCACTGAACAAGAATATGTAAGCGTCCTTCTACCACTGAGATGTGCCCGTTAGGACGACGAGTTATAGGTAACACGATTTTTATGAGTGGATTAAGATCATGGATCACGTTTGTTCTTAAGGCACACACATTAGCTGGCGTCTGTAATGCATAAAAAACAGTGCAGCTACCTGATGCATTACACCACGAATTGGTCGGTTCTAATTTTGACACCGGAGGATATTATACTATTTCCCGAGACAAGTCCTCAGTCTAATCCTATCAGGAAGGTCAGCTTCCTGAAAGCAACCACTGGATGCCCGAAATCTACCGAGACTCTCAGCTCCGCTGGATGTTGACCAGACAGACAACACCCCCTCAATATGCAGCACGTCGCAGCCAGACCGTGTGCGTCAGCAATGGACCGAGTTCAGACAGTGTCCCTCCAATAAATAGCTTGAGACCGTTCTACATTCGCACTCGCACGCACTCACGCTCTCGCACCCGCTTCGTTGGAATATAGATGTTGTGTTCCCTTCCGTGATTCTTTTTACTCCGACACTAGGCGCTGGAGCTGGTCAGCAGCAGATACCTCAGATTGGCGAATCAGCAGATATAACATAGTCTTATATCCCATCAGGATTTGTAAATGTGTGGCCACCATTGGAGCATCACATGAATAGTTTACTGTGTGTTTGAAGCGTTTTTTTCCAACACAACCTACCACCATTCTAATAATGAAAATCCAGACTGTGTATTGAGGCTCTCGATACGGGATTTTGAGTCACGCGTAGGTGTGACGATCCCAAATATCAAAAGGAATTGCTTTCGAAAGTCTACGGCACTGTCTACACAAAAGTGAACAAAATCATACAGTTCGCAAATTTTTCGCTGACCGGTACAGTATGGTGTCAAGGTCTGCACACTAAACAACGACGAGCAGATTGCTGTTGTGTTCATCGCACCGCAGACCAGTATCTTAAGTCGGATTCGCGGTGCGGTACATGAAAATCATGGCAGAAAGAGTCAGGGCAGGCTCATCAAACGAGGCACAGCCAGGCGTGATAGGTACGTCAGTCGAGCACATTCACATACACACAAGCACACGCTAATAGACCAGTGTCGGACTGGATGGCCTTTGCAGCAGGTGAAGATAGCGAAAAACAAGTGGAAATCAAAAGTACATGAACGTAATGATCAAATGAATAGGGGAATTCGCATGAGGTCAGGCTAGATCAAGCACTGTACTTTCAAGCTTCAAGTACCAGGCGATGCGGTACGGGTATTTCGCTCATTGACAAATGTAAGCAAGTCACATCCCTATCTGCTGTCTACATTTTCTTTCAGGTTGCCGTAAAATTTGCCTCAGTTGTATCGTTCGAAATCTTTTATAAATATCTTCGAGACCACCAGGGTGACTGACAACAAAAGCCTCTGCAAAGTGTCACTACACTTCCCTATATATTCCCCTATTTATTCGCCAATTTATTCAAATGCCAAAAAACATATGGGGCCAGTCTTCTAATGCAATATGCTGACCCGGATAAACCATTTTCTCTAGTAGAAGGATTCGAGGACGAACGTGTCCAGTTACATCAACTTCTGATCAGCAACTATACTGATGTTGTATTTACGAAAGGTATTCATGGCGTGAGCTTATTATATAACTTAATCTAGAGTTCGTAATCTAAAATTAATTCTTCCTACTCCAGAAAATGGGGACAAGACTGGATTCGTCGCCAACAGGAGACAGTTTGGCCAATAAGATTTCTCCGCAATTCCCTCAGTGAAAGAAAGTACAAAAAACTATATGTTAGTAAACTCGTTTGGCAAACCATCCATATGGCTCGAGCTCGCAGAAGCTCATCAGTTCAAGCATGACAGATCCAACAAGTTTATTGCGCGCTCACTTTTTCAAATCAGATTTCCTGAGTCCGCGCTCCAGCACACCAGTAGCCAACACTAATACGGACGAAAATCAAGGTTACCGATTACCGGGTCCAGTTAACCATTCTGAATGCACTCGGGAAAGTTTCAGCACCGGGAGCTATGGAAGCAAACAAAATTCAGCAGCATGATATGCATATGCCATTTAAAATAACTACTATTACAGACACTTCGATGATGAATGAGGATATAGTACCTATCAGATAACAAAAAATAAAGAATGTCTTACACGGACTAAACGAAAAAGATAATAATTGAGCTATAAATCAAAACCTTAGTATCACAGCTTGCCAGAGCTAGTGGAATCCGCGTATCAACAATCAAACGTTGTTTATTCTTAAATGGGGAACCCGTCCAACAAACTGTTATTTTGTAAATTGTTTTGATTTTAGAGAAACACTGGGACTGACAATAGTAACTGCACTCGTGTTGGCAGAATTCTCTTCACTCTGTACTACCTAAGATAAGTTCCATTACCTTACCAGTTACAATGAACTTTCGGTTTAACTTAGAGGGCCGAAACTTTATAAAAATCCTCCATCTTTAGCATATGGTTATTGCGTATTTGGATTACGTCTACCTGACGAATCTGAAAAACCGTACAATCGGTAGTAGATTATCTAGAATTTTCCAACTGTCTTGTTAGTATTGGTATCAATACCAAGACATCATTCCAAATGGCTTTTGTGTGGTACGTTGATTTGAATAATAATATGAATCACTGACTATATTGAGTCTCCTGTGTACTACTCGACATTTCTCTAGCTTAATTTTTGTAAATTTCCAAGGTCACTTTAGAACCTTTCTTTGGACGATAATTGGTCTACTTAAACTACTGCAATCCAAGCACTTAGGCGAAGTCTGTTGAGGTCGTCCTTGTTGACCTCAATTTAAGACCAGTCGATTGAAAACAAAAATATTCATTTGCTCGTTCCAAGTCCTCTGGGAAACTACGCCAATAAGTAGCAAACAAACTAACTTCCTCTTCGCCTTTACTCTTAAGGGGCACTTGATGCGCGCTAGTTTATACATTGCCCCACAATGTCTTGCTTAACGCGCACGTCGATTGGTAGGCAGTCCAAACAAATGAAGGAAAAAAGCCTCTCCTCTAGAAACTGACTGAATTTGGACATTACCTAGCAAATTCTTGTTATCTGTACCAGTTAAACCGGGAACAACCAATCGAGATGCTACAGGAAGTTTTGAAAATTCAGCCCTAACGCATATAGTAAATAGTATTGGAACGGAGATTAAAGTACATTGAAAGTGTTACACGTTTTTTGGAAAACAACCCAAATTTGGCGAACAAGTTGTAGATGTATTTCTGGACAGGGATCTATTTTTGATACACGAAATCCGTCAGTCCAAGTAAGTGGTTCAACAAACTGGTCGAAGTCCAAGGCATCAAAGTCTACTCCTACTGGCATGCCAGATCAACGTCAGATATGAGTGTGAGCAGGCCCTACGGTTTTTTCTTCCAGTTCTCTCTGAGTGTAGTTGACAATTTCTGTTACTCTGTTTAGGTAAACCAGAGTTATGAGAATCGGGCTGAGCGAAAGGATCACATTATTTCTTGTCTGGTCCGGCTTTCTCCTTCATATCTAATCTACTTCCAATGGTAATCGAAAATCAACAATCGTTCACAGTTCCATATCAGATCAAAACCACCCTCCTTTCGCTTGCCAGATTTAATCTGTGGAAAGGCTGGCGAATCCCCACGCCTCGAACATCAGTTGTTGCGCTGTGAATTGCATTCCCGTCCGACAACTTTTACATTTTCCATGTCCTTTATCTAGCATATACTCCGACGTGTCTTCGACCATTACCTGCCGGTACTCTTCGTTTTTCGGTGGTTTGACTATTCATTTGATGTGCTTTACAGTTCTGGGGAGTGGGTCCCTAGCGACTTGTTCAAATTGCCTTCAGTTGTGCTTCTGAACTGATAAATCTTTCGGAAATTCCACCTTTTGTTGTGTATGCTAAAGACTTATTAGCATAAAGAAGAGGCGAATGCCCTCAGGCCTTGAATGGCATATAAGACCATTTGGTTAAAATATGGCAAAATGATGCATAGGAACGACCATCGTGTTTCCCAGAAGGTGAAGTTAAAGTAGCTCTTACTTGCGACATCTTTGCTAGAAGATGCGTTACGTTACTAAGTGAAACCTTTTTTCCTCAATATAGAC
The DNA here is from genome assembly GCF_000715545.1 of Opisthorchis viverrini. Taxonomy (NCBI): domain Eukaryota; kingdom Metazoa; phylum Platyhelminthes; class Trematoda; order Opisthorchiida; family Opisthorchiidae; genus Opisthorchis; species Opisthorchis viverrini. Next base: position 967,566 of record NW_008751783.1, read on the forward strand.
CAAATAACCTTTGTTTGTGCCGTATCCTCACGTAAAGTTGCGCGAAATCGCTCGAAATTGCGTTGTTTAATAGTTTTGTGTGACTCTAACGAACACGGGTAGTGCTACTGGTCACTGGTTGTATTCCTAAACCCTGGCCTGGTCATTTCGCCTGCCACTTTATAGTATTTTACCGGACTTCTGTATATATGTTGCAAGGCACACAGTTGCACCTCGCGCTTGCATCCCGCAAGCGCGATACTTTGAAAGTTATCTGGTTGGCTCTCCCCGTGTGCTGCTGATATAATCCGGTTTGCCCCCGAGGGAATAGTCAAAGGTTGAACAACGTCTAATGCATCAGAGCCCAAAGTCAATATGGCACAATGGCTACATTTCTTTGGGTGTGAAAATTAGTCAACTGTGTAAGATATTTGACTGAGCGCCTGAATCAACAGTGTAAGAAACATACAAAATTGATCGATACGCATGTGCTTATGTGAATCAATGGGTTCCCACAAGGGCACGAATTATAGTGATCTTTCGAAAGGAAGTGCCAAGGTAAAGCGACCACAAAACTATGGTAACATGCCACTAGTTTTAATATGCCGTGAGAGGTGAAATTATACCGTATGTACCTCCAAAGGTTTAAAAATAGTACCTTTTTGGCCCGTCGCTATAGCGCTACTCGGGGAGAACACAATGGCTGGGATATTATCCTAGCCTAAACAGGAGCGATAGAAGAACAGATTTAAGTTTGATCTCAGGATGACAACCTACGTAGCGAGTGTGGAGCTGCAGTTTTGTGCCATCCGGAAGCTGAATTTCTTCTACCCATAGGGATACATGTGCAGTAGCCCTACGGAAAGAAGGACTACTTAAGGGGAAATGCCTGAGGTTAGGGAGGAAACCATTTACCGATTGTAGGGACAAAACTTTATGTGAGTACCTCAGATTATGCCAATATGACATCGGTACAGTGAAGCTAATTCACCATTATTTAGGCTCTGTTTTCTACTGTAACAAATACCTTCATATCGCCGCGACAAAATTTAGGAAGACTTCTTCAGAAAACCTGCAGTTTGCAGATCCCAAATGGAATTGAGCCAGACACTATAGTTCGTTTCCAAACATGTGCGCGTTCTGAGTGTAACTATTCTCACTCGGTTTCTCGTGTTCTATTCAAGGCGGGTAACTATAGTGTCAAGGTTGACTAGGGCTGGGTTAAATGTTTGAGACACGGTGTGGAGTCATCAGGCAACATTCTGGTTTGAGTTTCTATCCTTTGGTAATCTGCAATATGTATATACAAGCAGTAAACTCCAAACTAAAAAGTAATAAAGTGAAAAAACTGTATCATCTTGGGTCTGCATTTTGCGGTGTTTTGTCGAGAAAATGGGTGTACATGCGTGTTTCACTACAGAAAGGAATCCTAAGAGCAGATCACTTCCGACCGATCCTCTCAACCGGTCTTCCTGAAGCAGCGAAATGCAGAAGACCCTGTTCCCTCCAAAAGGACCGTCCTCTGGAACTCAATAAAATTGGGCTGTTTGGTAGCAAAAAAAGGGACGTGTTCGATTCGTGAGTAGCAGCTATGTGTGGTCGCACGTAAAAGATGGTTTTGTAGAGAAGAGAAATGGTAATAATTTGGCATCACGAATGTTACGTTCTGATCTTTGTTGGGATGGGCAATTGTTCTTTGGACACACCTATAAGCCATTCGGCGGGTGGATAGGTGATGTAAAAAAAAGATGTAACCATATTTATGTATACATATATATACATATATATATATATATATATACCTAGACAAAGCTTATGGTTCTACGGCAGTAAAGCATCAGTGGCAACAGTGATGTTGCTGTCTTTAATGACGATGATGATGCGTAGGATAATCAACGAATGAAAACAAAGCTACGCAGGTAGGGCAAAAACGACCATTTGCATTTTTAATATTCGGGCCCGTACAATCAAGCCTTAACAAAATGCAAAAGTCTATTGCATGCCACATTTGGGCACATATTCCTTCCGCCCACTTTTATTGTTGGGTCGTATGTGACTGTCAAGCGTTCTAAGCTAATACGTAACTAGTAAAATTAATGCTTTGTCAAACTTAGAGGAAAGTTAGTAGCGATTTCTTAACTGCATTCTCAACCGCCTTTTACAAAGATGTCGTGTGTTTATTTTTGTCTAAAAGAAATTTCAGGCAGGAAGCAAAAATTGCTAAGGACAGTGTTACGCTGAGAGCAGAAATCATTTTTCGCATTCTTCAGCAATGCACTGCAGATCCCGGCGTCCTACCAGAGCACATATCTTTACAAGTTTAGATGATCATTAAGGCTACCGAAGCATACCATTCATCAAAGTTTGCTACCAACCAGTATCACCCGGTTGATATTAGAGAGTACGTGTGATATAGAAATCATAAAAACACTTTTCGACATAATATGTTATTTTCCACCACTACGGTAGGTGTAGTTCAACAACAAAGCATTGTTATCACTCTTTTCAGATACTTCCTGGCCGAATGTATGCTGTATTTTTATTTCTACCCGTGCACCCACAACAGAAGGCTGATCATCCTAACTGGCATTTTTAAACAAGCCGGAGTTGAGGTTGTTTATTTTAAATCCCAAAACGGTGACTAACCAGCGTGTGCCTGGCGTCAATGCCGCTGATTTTCCTACCAACTATTGACAGTCATTCAACTCTGTTTTGCGTGTAAATCACGTAAACAAATCCAAATAAGTGCACATCAGTAACATTAGTGTCCAAACGTTTTGAGAAACCTGTTCAAAAAACAACAAAAGAAGGCTGATCATCCTAACTGGCATTTTTAAACAAGCCGGAGTTGAGGTTGTTTATTTTAAATCCCAAAACGGTGACTAACCAGCGTGTGCCTGGCGTCAATGCCGCTGATTTTCCTACCAACTATTGACAGTCATTCAACTCTGTTTTGCGTGTAAATCACGTAAACAAATCCAAATAAGTGCACATCAGTAACATTAGTGTCCAAACGTTTTGAGAAACCTGTTCAAAAAACAGGTCCGAGACCTGCTGTTACTACATCTAACAGCGTGATACAGATAGATCATCTGAAATAGGTGGCCTATGGTGTCTCAACGTGAAGCAGCCACCAGATGCCGTAGACGATTGAAGTCAACATTCGGTCACTCTGATTTGGATCTACATACTAGAGGGAGAGCTGCTCTCGATGAACTACGTACCGCTCATTTGTCCTGACATCGTATGAGCGCTTCGTGTTTTTTGCTTGCTGCAGCGAATGCACAACTTTAGAGCTAGTGTAGTATCAAGGTATCAAGGAATCAAAGATAAGCCGCGACTAACGTTATTGTCGTTATAAGAGCCGCCAGGGGACGAGTTAGAGCCACATCAGTTAATTAGCTACCCCCGTGGTTATTTACATTAAGGCAAGCTATACTCCCACCCACTGTTAAACGGTGCAATTCGTCTCAAATGGTCTGAGGCTTTGAAGATAATGTTCACTTGTGCCCTGCTCACAGTGAACCAATTCGACAGTGGTCCGCTGCTTTACATCTTGAGAATCCCCAATGTGCAGTCTTTTATCTTCTAATGTGTGCGGCTCATTCTAACCAGCATCAGTACTGAGTGTTCCTTACACCCGCACCAATACATGGGATTTCTCATCAGCTAGGTTATACAGTACTTGGTCCCTGGTGTAAATCAAATAAAGGCCGTTCTCAAAACACACCTCTTCAGTATCCAGTGAACCACATCGAACTCCTCCTAGGCTTAATATTCGTTAGTGCTTCTGATTGTTCACCAGCACGAAACTCAGCAACCAACCACGCTTCGTCCCAGAATGACCTTATAGGGGTACTTTTCAAGGCCGCACTTCAGGTGGTCGGGTGACTTTACTTACTCAAACTTATTTCACTAGTGCTTTATTGCCTGGACGGAATACAACCGCAGGATGCAGAAACCGGATGATACACTACTGAAAAAAGTCAACAAATCCATTTATCAGTGAGTTGGTTTGTGTGTGCCTTCGTACTGTATGTGGACCTTTATCATGTACTACCAATAGTTGTTCCCAGATGTGTCGTTAAGAATTTATTTGTATATACATGCGTCTTTTTCTTATCTATCTTTGAACTGGTTTGTTATTCTCCATCCAAAGAAAGAGGTCCAAGAACACTTGAGGTCTATCTGGAGGCCACCACCACACCCGCTGCAGATTCGACGGATGACTTGTGCAGTGTGATATAACGTGATATCTGCTTTAAGTAAACTTGGTGGCCTGCGTTATTCCTTTACATAAAAGTCCAGAATTAGTGATACGATATCCCACACTGAGCTATTCCTTTTCCAAACCAGCGGTGCTGTTCTCAATTCTCTGCTGCTGTACTACAGTCTCAACCAAAAAGTTAGTTTCAAGTGATCTCTACTGTACCACCAGTCTAACCAATGTCCTCATGCGAGCACGAATTTTCCGTCCAGTAATAGCCAACATTCCAAGTTTCTTTATGGAGCAGACTGTGACTGGCTGCCCAAGCACCAGTGTGGCGATCGAGGGTTGTTTGAGCCGCTTTCTGTTTCTTGGCATATCGTAACCTCAACAAAATATGATACTAATCTCGGAGACACGATTTTTGTAAATCTTGTAAGCCTCCTACCACGCCAGGTGTGACTGTACACTAGAAAAATCTTTTATGTATGCTGGCTGACTTGACGCACACTTTCTAACGTCTGAATATCTTCAATCCAGACGTTCTAATTAAAAAGTTTGTGGTGGGACTTGAATGTACGATCAGACATGCCATTCGCCACAACTCGACTACTATCTGAATGCAGGTAACGCGTTTGAGTTACTGAATGGTTTTAAAGTGTACAAAACCCAACTAAACGCTTCTGTGATTGTGTTTTGAAGGAACTGGTCTCCATCTCTAAAATCTCAAAAAACTGACATGATAGAATTCGCATATACCTTTTGCGATACCGACCTCCCTGGGGAAACTTCAACAATGTTTTCCAACCATATTTCTTTAAAACCTTTACAAATGATTTTCCCATGATTAGATGAATATCTGGTTGACATTTTCACTGACAGTATTCATCCTCAGTAGCCATCAACTCAGTTTTTGAATCTTGTGCGTCTTTACACTCAGCACACTAGCTTGTTCTACAGGCTCTAGACGATTTTTAAATCAGACCTCTGGATCGGTCGGTTAATATGAAACCCAGTTACTAGAAAGTCAGTAGTTGTGCAACCCCATGTTTCCCTGGCGAAATGGCACACGCAAAATCCTATATGTTAACTCGAGGGTACCTAAAGTTACACTACTGGTTGAACATGCCCAACATTGTCCCAAATATCATCCTGAATCTTTACTTCGTGCACTTAACTAGCCGTAAATTTTCCTCATATCAGCACTCAAGGATTATAACCTGTTTCTCCTGTGTGGTTGTTCTGTCTCTATTATTCCGTGTTTGGGCCTGATACACTGGCAAACAAAGCTTTCCATCACCAGTAGTTATTTAACCTTTCACAAACTTCAGGTAAAAACCGGATTCAGTTGAAGTTACCCGACACGGATGCTGACCTATAAAGCCATGTCTACTTTATTAAGTTCCCATATTCCCCGTTTGCTGTAACTATTTCGTCCTTTGAGCCTTTTCACTGGCCGCGCACGTCTAGCTAACTTTCTAGTCTCAAATTTTGTACAATTTTTCAAAACGTTATAGATGGATTGCATCCTAAACTACAATGCTTGCATACATACGTTAGACAAATGGATATTAGCATTCATTCTCACAAGTAAGACGAGGAGAAGTAGTAGAAGTACAAGACACACAACCCTCACCTTATCAAAAATTGGATTGGACGAAACCGGTTGTGGGCTGTCGGAGAGTTTTCAGCAACCTTGTGAGTAGTTTCCTTTATGAAAATATACTGCAATATCCCGAATATCGTGCCAACTGAAACATGAGGCGGCCTGTGTGCAGCAAATTCAGTTTTAGAATATCATAGTCGAGAGATTCAGTTGAGTCTCTCGTGAAAACCAAATCCTTGCTCACTGTTCCAACTCCGGAATTTCGACTCGCTTTAACCTGTGGTATTCACTAGTAATTCATTATGGAGCCAAAGTCCTCTGTCTGGCACTCAAGTTACTGCTTTGTTCAGTGTCACAGATAAACTAGTGTCATCCCTCTGAAAAGCCTGTGAATTTATTTCAGTGGTGCTATAGAGAAACTGTCATTGAGAGGAAAATCGGGGTTGAATTCCAGACAAGTATATTTTTTATTCACGCTCATTCAACCAAACTACTGGCTTTTTCAACCGTTCTGCTGAGATTAATTTGACACGTGTCAGTTATCTAATGTGAGCACATCAGCCACGTCAGGATCAACTTGGCAAACCAGCCTACCCCCACTCGTTCTAACCGTGAATTCTTTCATTTGTACAACATTTTTCCGTAACATTCAAAAGTTGACTAACGAAGTAACTCTGTCCTGCTGAGTAAGACCAGCTACTTTCCATTCCATGAGCACAGCGCGCTTACTTCTAGAGCAGATGAAGCAGAAACATAATGACTTGGCTCATTTCGAGGACCATTATTCCCTACCTTCTTTTCATCAAGTACAACCTAGAGCGACCCGTCGTTCATTTTTTAAAATTTGTATTGCTATTCCTTTCACGTCTTGTTTGATGCCTGATGCCTTAGAATTAGGCCTACATTAGTTCGGAAACCGAATTTTGGACTAGTTTCCTGCCATTTTAGGCAGGAAGTTCCTTCTACATTTTTTCCATGCGCCACAACTGCGTGAAACTTTTCTAAACATTGTGCTCTTTCCTAGAACCAGAGGTTTCCAGTCTTGTCTCTGAGGTTTGAGTAAATCACAGCGTGACATTTTATTCAGTAGAAATAAAGCAATATGTTACAATCAACAGGGCGTTGACCGGGGTAATCGACAGTGGTATGTGTTAACTGCCATGAAAAGAACTTGCGACTCAACATGCTTGACTTGGACGTTTCTTTCCTATTTATATAACCTTACTTATTTGAATCTGGTCAGCTTTGACACTTTCATGCGGTGAGTGGGTGTCACTTCCAACATGTGCGATTCATGGTTGTACGTGGGCTGGGATACTGCCAGGGCGCCCACACCTGGACAGGAGGACGATTAGGGTCCTCAACCAAAGCCTTTGGCTTAAAAGCCTAATCGCAAGGCAGCGGTGTTTAGCGGGAAATGCAAATGCATTACCATTTCTACGGAACAAGTCGCCACATGTTCCAACCCCCAACCTGGAGGGCCAGGAGACTGTGTTCGTCAGACCTCTAACCATTGACCAACCTGGTATGAGAGACTCTGTGAGTGCCGCGGGACACTCTCCAGTATAGCTCAATGGATCGCTGAGGTGCGCAAACCGTCACACCACGGTAAGGTCCAGTCTCTTCGTGACGGATTCTTCGTAGTGTTCAGCTCGTCTGTGAAGACGATTTTGTGGGTGAGTGCCGTTCCGTATTTGTCGCTTATTGTTTCGCTGACACGCCCTATGTTAACCGGTCCATCGTATCAGCCGAAATAGGGCACAGGTGTTGCCTGCAGCGAAAGTCTTATTCAATCCCTGGGTCATCTCAGTCTACCAGCCGCTTCTGATTATCTGGTGTTCGAGAAATCTGCGTGTGTTATTGGTCACTAGTTGCTGGTATGGCCTTTCTGGCAGCATTAAGGTCTGCTGATCCCGACGATATCCAGTGTTTATTTGATCGAGTCAAATGGCTTGGACAAACAGTTCTGAAAGCTGAGGTCATAGCTCTTTTAACTCGCTTCCATTAAATCTCCAACCAATCTTCATTAAAAACGCATAACTGTCCCTTCCCACTAGCTTTCTAGCCAAGTCAGCTCAGTACTCTAGTCACTGAAACCTGGCGGAATCAATGGCTCAGTGGTTAGAGCGCGAATTTACTGACCGGAATGTCCGTGGTTCGAACCCGGTCTCTGCCTTTCGAATTCCACAGTCTAGGCTTGGGCAACCTGGCAGTATCCCAGCTGTCGTGCCTCTTTTTGGTGGCATGGCACTTAGGCACCGAGAGCTGAACGGAGTTGATGAATGGAACTGCTCTGTTTTGGCACACGTAATGCTGACGGAAAGCAAGGTGATAACCGGGCCCGGGTCTTCACAGTGGCGTGATTAGTGTCAGGTTGCATGCTCCAGAAGGAATTACAATATTTAAGCGAGGCTCTCCATCGGTAACTGAGTACATGACTGTTTTGCAGTTAGTAGCATCCAAGCAACTCTGTGTGAGCGTTTGTGTTGGAAGTTCGCAGTGTTCAGGAACAGACGATGATCTGCACACAACTGAAGCAGTCTCTCTCTGTGCGCTGAGTATCGGCTCCAAATCTGCCACCTAACTATGCTTAGATTTAGTGGACTTAGTGGTCCAACTTAGGCATTCATATCACCCGCCAAGATTACTATATCCTTCCTTGCCGACCGAATCAATCAGGACAGATCTTGACAAATCCCATCCTTCTCACCTTTAGAACTGTAGTCTGTCGGGGCGTATGATGATACGACAATAAACACCATTTAACGCATCGACCTGCATTGGTCTTAATTGAGCCAGACAATCGCACAGCGCGAAAATGGCTGTTTACTGGGATCCGGTCCAGTATGACGCTTTCAGCCTTGGGGCTGAGCACAACTCCCACATCATAGATAGCACAAGCCATTGCGTCAGGTTCACCCGAAGAGTGAAATGTGGAACACCCGTGTTTGTCTTAAGTGGCTTGACGCGCACTACTGAAGTGGGGTTCTGTACGCGTGTTTCGGAGACACAGTATACATCGACAGATAGTGGAAGCAAGGTTTCGTCAAGATATGTTTGTTGCCTAATTTGACGTGGATTACGGACATCAAAAGCTGAAACTTCAAACAGGTTTTCTGGGGTTAGTAAGTTATTATTTTGTTTTTCTCCTGGATAACGGTTTAGACACGGAACACTGGTTAGGGGACTGGTAGGTAGTGTGATGGCACCGCATCGTTCGATGGCTGGGAAGAGGATTTAGGGGAAGGCCGGTGAGCGAAGGTTTGGAAAGGCGAATGATACCTCCCGGTTGGCCAAACAGCAACTCTAAGTCTCACAAGTAAGGGGAGAGTGATAAACGACTCAACTATTGCTTACTTACCTCACCGTAAAATCAACATCTGCTGAACTCCGAATAGGCACGCACGGAAAACATGCACACGTAACTAATCAATCAAAATGCGGAGCGTTTGGTTCGTTTTTTTCTTTCACGACACTTTGATCAAAATACGGTCTGGACCGAGAACTTATCTCCCAAAGTCGAAATAAATTACTACTTTTGAAGATGTATACCTCTGGAAAAGATCAGTTTGGAAATAGTCACTGCAAAGCAATCCTCCCGAATAAATGGCAACATGAGGAAGAAAGAAACAAGCTTATCTTCATAAGACTCAGATACTAAGTCATGCTTAAGGGCAGGAACTCATTGTGGGCTCTTTCGCAGACCAACTTCTCTAAATAGTCTCTCCAGTTCATCTGGAAAAACGTGTGAAACATAATATATTCCAAGTACAAGCACTTTCATCTATTCGGATGTGAAAAAAAAGGGTGAATCTAGTACACTGTCCAAAAACTAAAAATGTTGGCACAAAATCTATGAGATATTGGCCGGCTTTTATCCTAGGTTCACCTAACGTTGTTCGACAAAGTTTTTTTCAGAGAGACAGAGTTATCCCCAAAACGAGTCAAGTATCGCGATAAGTATCATTCTAAATTTTGAGGTTAATTACAGAGTTGAATCAATGTTGTAGGCGCTCAAGATGAACCTCACTCTCAGTAATCTAGGTCAAATTACTGGTGTGAAGTACACTGAACACAAAATAGTTGGGGCAGTCCAAGTGAGTCGTTTGCAGCATTACTCCTGCATAAGTATCAGGATCCGTTGACTTGAACGAAGCTTTCCCAACTGTGAGGAAAGGGGAATCCCTGTACCCTTCATCACACAGTCTCAACTGCAATTCTGCACTGGCCGCCGCTGGTCTACAACTTCAGACAACCTGAAACACTACGAAAATTTTGATTTAGAATACGTGCAAAGACGAACAAAATACACTACCCATACAATTGTTGGAAACTCCTCGATAGCCCAACACAGGTTTCGCACTTATTGGAGCTCATCAGGTAGGCGCCGTCCCCGAGTTTCCGTTAATCTTATGTTCTAATTTTTAATTCATACAGTTACAAGAGCTGAGAGGGCAGCATTTAACATAATTTGATGAACATGGCGCACATAAACAGGAAACCGAGGCAGGGGAGGCCTTGACTACCTGTCAAGAACAACTATTTTAAGTCATAAAGCAAAAGATCTGATTTTGTTAGTTCTGCGGTGCATCCGTTTTGTTCAACACAGGAGGCATATATAGGGGATAGGTGAGCCGGGGCATAGCAAGTCCTTCAGGCAAACAAAGATTTTTCGGGTGTTCGTGGTTGTGGGATCTTGTAAAATACATACCCACATGACTCTCGTTTGAACAATTGTCCTGGCGCCATTATTCTTTTGAGACCTCATCAAAGGAGAGAAAACAATGAACTCACATGCCGGGGTTTGAACTCCGCACATCTGGCATGCAAGGTAAGCGTGTTACTACTACTCCACCAGAGAACACTGGATTCATCCGTTTGAACAGGTGAACATGTTCACGCTTTTTTGCCGACAAAGGATCGGATCACTACATCTTATGGTGATAGATTCAGCCACCGCGATTGTGCATCGGTGTCCCATCTGGATTAATTAGCAGGCGCCCTGTAAACAATAACTGATGTTTGCTCGGGTATCACGCTATGCGTCGTGTCTCTGACAATTTGAACGACAAAACTGGTTATCGTTTCCCTTGTTCCGGAAGCTAGCCGAGGTGTGTTAGGATCCATCGTTCTTTGGCCGTCGCCTAGGTGGCAACCTTTAGGTAATGATGTCCCATGTTTTTGGGTCACACCAATAGGTCACAAGCCAATCTACCGATAGCTTCTATGATAGTTTCCCTTTGCTACTTGAAAATAAACGCAAGTTGTATCACGACATGAATTACAAGACTCTACGGCGTTGCAGAACGGCTGTTTCTAAATGCCACGATGTGATGGGGTTTCGGTACGCCTTTACAAGTTCGTTCGAAGAAACCTAAAAGCCCCAGAGTTATGGTGAACGATTCCAGTCTCGTTTCAAACAAAATGAGTTCCACGTATGAAGGAATTAGAGCATACATTTTAATCACGTTTTCAGCATCCGGATTTTAGTCAAGCCTAAAATTGCAAGCGCAATCACCTACTTGATGATCAACTCTTCAGTACGGTTTCCTCGTTGAAGTACGGTGCAACAGACTTCTGGGCACAACACATCAACAGCCAAATATTGATGGCACTTTGATTGAAGGTTATTGAGAGTCCCTGAAAGTTTATTTTTATTGTGTATTTTGTTTGTCTCTCCTCAAGGAATCAGTGGGTTTGCAGACGAATTAGATTCATTAATTTGTTGAAATGACGAGGCAATCCCCATTACTTTGGTCACCGGGTTATTGTACTATCGTATCAAGTGGCATTTATGAGCACATCTACCTTGCCTTTGTTTGAGGGGTGCAATTTGTAGATACGAACTCAGAGCCAAAAGTGACAGATGTGCATCACACTGAAAAAATATTTTTATGGCATGCAGATTTTGAGTGTGGTGCCTCCTTTTCGAATTGTCCCTGGATTAGTAATAGTAAAGCCTCAAAAACGCTCAGATTTAGACGTAAGTGGCCCTAAGTCCCCATCGGCCCCGGGTACAACACTTTCCTTTCGATATCAATTGGGGAATTCAAGAATGCAGCCAAACGTCAACGGACCTCCCTGTAGCAATAGAGATACACGGACCACCAGGTTAGCTCCTGCCCACTGCTGTCGGCTATCCACTGTACAAATGGACAGTAATATCTGTGGTATAACGAGGCAGGCGACACCAGTTTTACAGTTATACATAAACACGCTACGCAGTATAACTGAAGATGCATTTGGTGCCTGAACTAACCGACCTGGTGGGTTCTGGGGAAACTGCTCCATTTGAGACTAATGTCGTGTGCCGATAATTGTCAAAGTCAATGTGGCATCTTCCTCGTCTGCTTTAGACTGTTATACATCACAGGGGGTTCACCTTCTACAGGTTAGGAGGGAGTGAAAGTGATAAGCAAAAGTGACGGAGCCGTTATTGTGACTTGCTTTCCAAAAGAGGGAATGAGCGCTCTTCATAGTCTTCACCGCGGATACTGTAACATATGGTTGCCAATCTGCATCACTGACGTCCTCCCTGTTAGAGGTTACTCGTTTGGCCTAAGCAGCTGACTTTTGTTATGTTTACGTCCCTAAAATGCTGGCGGCAGAATAATTCTCGCTAAACATTCGTCCTTTTTTTCACAAAGACACTCTTTACACAAAGTATTGTATGGCGGCACGGAAACCCGCATCTAACTATGTTTAATTTATGCCCAAAGCCCTGGTTCTGTGAATCAACTCAAGAAGTATCAACAGTAAGGTTAGCTCACTGATGCTTAGTTGACCGCACGAGCTAAGCAGTCGATAGATATACCGATGCAAATATTTCCTGATGGGATGCTACTAGTATCTTGTGTGTCACATCCACCTACCCATACACATAAATTTGGCGTTACCAGTTATCCTGTAGCTATAGATTTGATTTTAACTATCTGCTGGTCCCCACTGCTAAAGCTGCTCCAAAATGGATGGAACGCTTTCTTTTCCCGCTTAGTCTGGGAGAGGAATATTCGCTTTTAATATACCGACTTCCATGGAAGAAGAAGGGTTCCGTTGGTGGAAGGGCTGGTAATTAATTGGTTGTAGCAGCTGCTAGAATTGCTACCGTGCACACCAATCACCTTAGACCAATCCTAGTCTCTAGTTGCATTTGTATAGGAGTAGTACGGCTTTACAGTGTTACCTTTGTTGACGGGTGTACCTCTAAATTGCAATTAATGTCTGTGGAAGGTGATGACAATCTCCCAGTGAGCGAGAATAGCCACAGCTTTATCGCTCCCACTGATCAGCTCCCTTTCCGACACTCGCACCTCGCGTACTAAATCCTAATGTGTATTTATTGTCCCTCCTGACGGCGGCACAATGCTTATAAAGGCGGTAACTCCAATTAAAGAAAACATTCGCAGTGAATGCATTAAATAAAACTCGAAAAACCAATTCTATAGCTGAAGGCTGCGCTGTCAGCCGCGGTATCACTATTACATATTGAAACAAGGAAACGCGGACCTTTCTATTCCCAGGAGGGAAATACACTTGGGAACGAAGATGAGCCGACATCATTTATAGCGTTTGACTCAAGTGAGGCAGTTTACGTCGACTGAGTGTGACGGTTTTCCTTGATTTATCCATATGTTATCTGTCTTACTCTGAACCCTATCTTAGACTGCCGACATCCAGAACAGTGACAGGAGACGCGTAAAATGACTCCATTCAGCTGCGGCTTCACTGCAGTAAATTCGGTATAAATGCATTCGTTTTCTTTCATTCATATTGCTTGAAGCCTTGCGGGAAAATACTCGCAACCGTATGATCAAATCTAGTTTTCCGGTATAGAGGACGCAGATCCCTGCAAGAGGGCAGCGCTGCACAAGGTAGTAAAAATAATCTGGAAAATTCAAGTTCAATTTGTTCATTCGTGGGAATTCGTTTGAAATGCAGTGTTACTAACAGTTTGGAGTTACTGCTGGACCATATCACGACCTATTTTTCTACATTTAGTATTCCAGGAATCAAATCATGAATTATAACACCACTCCTAGCTAGGTCGTCTTTGTCACGCAACAATACTATTAATCAGAAGTGGAAACAAAGGAGTGTGTTTGGCTTTATTGTCAGAGTATTTACTTTTATTCCAACTTCAGCTGAGTTGTGAGGTAAGGGGTATTACGAACAGATGTCGAAACGAAACGGCACATCCGCAGACAAATCAGTACAATGTGTATGTTTGTGTTGTTTTCTTCGATAACGCTTTCGAGTATATATTGTTTCACTCATCCAGAGCGTGTTTATCTACTGTGACTTAGTGGAAAATGTCGTAACATCGTGGTAGTTCTAAAATATACCGGCTTCTGTAGAGGAGAATGTTGGTAGCTCGGGCAGCATATCGGTTTCCCTGTTGAGACTTTGGGGCTTCTGTATAATAACGTACATAAGGAACTATACATGATGATCGGTGAAAGCGTTCGTTCCCAAATGTCAAGATATATACCGTAATCCGTTTGTGTAGTGACCATTCTCCGGGGAATGCTAAAACGGTTTTCATGCTTACCACAAACTTTTGTCTGTCTCTAAAAAAATACCGCTTCAGAAATTGCATGGGGGAATCGTTATTGCTCTGATACAGTCCTCCTGATTTTTTTCTGTTTCTAAGTCTCTGTATGTTTAGGGTACAAAATTAAGACGTTAGTTTTGTTATTAACTGCACTCGTCGTGATTTTCCCCACTCGTGTGTAATATAAGTAGTACCTCTCGATAATGCACTTAGATAGGTTAAATTAAAAAGAATGATTTACACTATTTGGCTTTCACGAGAGACTCAACTGATTCTCTCAGTTATGATATTCCACAACTAAATTTGCTGTACACAGGCCGCCTCATGATCCAGTTGGCACGATATTCGAGATATCGCAGTATATTTTCATAAAGAAAGCTACTCACAAGATTGCGGAAAACTCTTCGACTGAATCATGAGGTGGCCTGTGTGCAGCACATTCAGCTGGAGAACACCATAAACGAGGGATTCAGTTGAGTCTCCTAAACACGTTTGTTTAATCCGTACACGGCTACCGACTATGCCGCGATCTACCAGAAATCTGTCCCTTGCCAGTAATTAGCATCAAAGTGAGTGGGCGATAAGATTGTGAGCTGCATTGTGTAAAGGGTGGGATGACCCAACTGCGCACCGATGATGCCTCCCAATATGGTGACGAAGCGTTTGCAAGCCAACTGCCAAGCTCGGCGAACAGATCAACAATCACCTGATCAACAATCACTAAACTCACCTGAGCTACCAATATTTCAACACATTTCAGTTTCAGGAATCTCGGAACACACGGAGCTATTTTCCGAGGGAGTCAATTGATCGCTTAGGTTAAATTAAAAAGAATGATTTACACTATTTGGCTTTCACGAGAGACTCAACTGATTCTCTCAGTTATGATATTCCACAACTAAATTTGCTGTACACAGGCCGCCTCATGATCCAGTTGGCACGATATTCGAGATATCGCAGTATATTTTCATAAAGAAAGCTACTCACAAGATTGCGGAAAACTCTTCGACTGAATCATGAGGTGGCCTGTGTGCAGCACATTCAGCTGGAGAACACCATAAACGAGGGATTCAGTTGAGTCTCCCGTGAAAACCAAATTGATTTGCATATGAGTGTATTTCTCGAAAACAGTTCAATTCGTGTTCAAGTAGATCATTAGGTTGACGGAAATTCGGGGACTCTGCCTACCCGGTGAGCCCCAAGAAGGGCGAAACCGGTCGTGGGCTGTTGAACAATTGTCAGCAACCTTGTGAATAGCTTCCTTTATGAAAATGATTTACGCAGCTTCATGTCTCTTTGGGCATTTCTTGTTCTGCGGTTAAGTTTATCCACTTTCTTGTTAGACAAAATTGGAAAAACTTTTATTTCTGCGGGTTAATCACATTTTTTGTTTCATGCCAAACTGGATCTGGAATTTTTTCAGCACTTTTGTTCACATAAAAGTGGAATTCGGAATCCGGTTTTGGCGGACGATGTTGCTCACACAGAATAAGATCTTGAGTTGGAACATGAAATTTTGGTTGCTAGAACTTTTCCATTGACTTTAAAGTTTAAGATATCATTTAGATAGGTAGTTTTCACTGATGTCATACATCTAAAGTTGAAAGGATTTCTCAGTCATATGAACAATATTCGAACCCTTTATTCAAGCTGAATTATAGTCTAAATCCAAACGAAGTATATTTCATGGAGAGGATGCGTTCTAACATGACAGCGAAATATTTACCAATGCTAGCCTGCTAACTATAATGTTATCTTGTGCTGCCTTACCTCACTCTCCAGCTTCAGCCATTCCGATACACGATTCCACCATGTTCAGAAGTGTTATATTTTGAGCAACTCAGTAAGCTAAGTCACGTCATTGGGAATGGTTGCGTGACTGGATGTTACAGTAGGGTTGGGCGCGTCAGCTGTGCTTTTTTGATAATCTAGAATCTGGATCACTCGAATATCAGATGTTTTCACGCTGATTCTTTCTCTCGGTAAGTGAAATTATTTCTGTCGCAAACATTCTTCTGCCTGGGGTTTCTTGGTAAATGGAGATTGAAATGGTGGAGAAAGACGGACAGATAATAGCACTAAAACTGTGGACACAGCGATGGTGGAAAAACAAAAGTTAGTTAGTCGAACCACGTGCGGGATAGTCCTCGGTCTTGCAACACCAAAAACATTTTAGACATTAGAAATAAGGTTGCTTGCAACGAGCGTTCTTGTGAGTTTGCCGACCAAAACGCAAAATAGCCCTGTGCACGTGGCCTCTTTGGTGATTTATTGGGACGCAGAAACTCAATGAGATTTCCATTCATACAGCCCCGAGGTCGGCCAGGAAGATAATTCTATGTTTGTTTCGGTTTGTCCGAGACAGACAAAGTCTGGGGTAAATTCCCCTATCCAAATGTAATTCTATCAGCTCCGACATCCACTGAATAAAGCTGTATTTGGGCACACCCGTTGTTTTCATCTATGCTTTTGGTAAATCGATGTGGAATAGAGGAAAAGAATAGTTCAAATCTTCACCCCACCCTCTTTATCAGTCAACTGATTCAATAAAATTATTTGCGGTTCTAGTTGTTTTTTCGTGGAAGTGAAGTCAATCTATACTGAAAAGCCGAGAATCACCGTATAGCTGTTTTATCCTTAATGAGGATTATCGGCTGTGTGCATCTCACACAACTGCGGAGAGTCTCGAACCCACGACCTCCTGGCTAGTACTTGGGACATCTAACCGTTTGGCCACGAGCGACTGACCGGCAATCTGATTAACTCGCACTTTGACGGGATATAGTGCCGCTCATCTTTTAATCACAGGACTCACATCATGCGGCCACATGTGTAGATTGGCTCCTCTATATGCACCGGAAACGGGGGTGTAACCCAGTTTTCGATGTACACAGAAGCCTGTGCGCAACATTCTTTCAGCATGAGACAGCAGCCTGTCTAGGGTTTCATGGCCCACTTCCAGCTGTTCGTGCTTCACAGCCCAGTGTTGGTGAATATCTAGTGCTGTTTCTTTAGTAACTTACTGAAATTCCATTTTCACAACCATCCTTGAGGATGATTTTTGTCAACCGGGCCGACAGCACCTCCGTGGTCCAAGCAGTTCACAGCGTGATTTTCCTCCAACTATTTCGACCTTTTTGAAGGTATTAACCGAATTCATACCAGAATGTATGCCAAGGCTAGATGTCACGCCAAATGGATGTCCTGTTTGGAAAACTAGACATGAACACATGTTGCACGAGGTCAATAGAGGGTAGCCGAAATGAGCAATTTGAACGCAGTGCAGATGAATCCAGAGAAGAGTATTTGACTTGATTTAAGCACCTCAGAGCGTGATTTTCCTCCAACTATTTCGACCTTTTTGAAGGTATTAACCGAATTCATACCAGGATGTATGCCAAGGCTAGATGTCACGCCAAATGGATGTCCTGTTTGCAAAACTAGACATGAACACACGTTGCACGAGGTCAATAGAGGGTAGCCGAAATGAGCAATTTGAACGCAGTGCAGATGAATCCAGAGAAGAGTATTTTACTTGATTTAAGCACCTCAGACGGGTGTGTACGTATCAAACCTGCCGGTGTTTTCGTACTGGTCTTCAGCAGAACATAAATCAGCCACCCACCACTCTCATTCAACCAAACGGATATGGGACTCACGGCTCCAAGGGAATTGGAAACTAAGATGAAGTACATGTTTGCAAATGTTACACAGTCATCCCATTTTCAAAACATATTTACCGACCACCTGAAACAACTTTTGTGCATATCTAACAACTATAACGGGAAGAGGAGCGCATGTAACCGCAATATTTGATATGAGGCCACAAAAACGAAAAAACAGTTGTACACTCCAAGACTCTAAATTGACTCTAAATTTGAGATGATGCAACTTGTAACTGGTTCTGTTTGTCACTTCAGAAGGATACGTATTTCTCCTCTGATGTACTACGCTGGTGCATGGGTATTATATATGGAGTGGCCAGGTCCTTAATACAGCGGCGCGCAATCTGAATTTTGCAGCTACTATCTCGCGCTATTAAATGGTAGTAGCCTTTGTCGTTAGAAGTACAGTTCAAGAGAATTGCCCTTGACACTTGGTTATTCTGCGTAAAATTGGAGCGTCTCAAAGCACACAATTCCTAGATGTATTGCCTATGTTATTTTATTTTAAATTGTTTAGGTATATTAAGGTAGCTTGTGAGAAACTTTACCAAATGGCAGCAAGCGCCCTATCAGTAGCCATCGCCAAATTTGTTGGTCAAATGACCCATATGCACTAGGATAATCAGTCAATAGGATGGAAGTGTTTTCTTATCTACTTAACATCTAAACAATGAACGCATTCTTGGCTTTCTGGATTCGTAAGTCATGGGGGAACCCGCTTGTCATAGTCACTGGGTAGATTAATGTAGGCCTCTATGACCGGTTCAACATTCTTCTTGGTATAAACCTTACTTGTTTTCTAAACTGTCCTCTCCTGAATATCCAATCATTCCCCCATCCCGACAAGCAGCCCTATTTTGAATCGTCTGACTTCACTGTTTGCTGGAAGGTGCGTTGTCGAGGGATTTTTAAAATGATTGGACCTTTTCCATTAGTCGAGCGAACAGTTAAGTGAAATCTTTAATAGCCTACGATAGGTGACCGCCTTTATCCTGTCCAGTAGCTCTAACTTTATTTTCAGGGGCTCGAAACTGAATAGACGACCGTGAAAATAGCATCGGTAACAAAGCTTACTTGAAGCAGGCGAAGAATCTAGAATATTTGCTAAAAATTGTACACGGTCAGTCGAGCATTGATTAGACAACTTTGAATTTTTCCAAAGTGACAGTCACTTCGATGGGTGTTTTTAAACTTTTATTCTTGATGCCAGTTACAGCATTCGGAATTGGAATTAATTAATTCCTATTCTTGTGTAACCGCATCAGTGCCGGATAACAAAGCCGAACAGCGGGATTACTTACTCTGTTCTTCACCTATAGGTAAACACGTATATGTGGGATCCCAGATGATCCTGTTGTCGACCTTGAGTGATGCCGAGGATTTTCATCGCAACCTTTGCTGTTCTCAACCTTTCACAGATTTTGATTTCTTAAACAATAGCACCCATTGTCTTCCATTCCGTCGTACACTCACCGAACACAGACAACCTTTGCCTCGATATTTCTCTGATTATCGTGTAATGATAGACCGCGCTTCCGGTTTCTCCATGTTGCCCCACAAACCCAACATTCTAATAAACACAATCATAGGATATCCTCACTCTACTTTACTTTACTTTAAACCGAACCTTCAGTGCCATTTTTCACATCCTTTACTGGTACCAGGAACAGGTCCAAGATCAAGTTAAGATAAGAAATCAAATAAAACGAATAAGCATAAATATTAATGTTGTTCAGAAGAGGACCCTGAGGTACAAATTTTTTCAATGTAAGATTGAGCTCAGCACTTCCAAAAGATTAGCTGCAGCATTTTAGATTTGGATTTTAAAACTTTTGGTGACTTGGATGAATAGCTGAAACGGACCATGTTGGCTGGCACTTCATTACTCCTGTCTTCCACAATTGACGGGCTCTTGCAAATGGGTTAGCAAATTCGTGCCACTTAATTGAGAACGGAGAACAATGCTGCTCGTGGAATGAATTTATTGACCAGTTACATATATCTCCAACAACTATCTGTTCGGGGCGTGTGAATGTGCAAGTTATCACAAATACAGGATATAACTTTTCAGAAACAAATTTTTGCAGTTCTGTCAACGTAACTTACAACAACCTTGATTTCAGTGCTTTATATACGCTACTCAGTCTACATCCACAATAAGCCTTCGAATAGGGACCTCCATCAACAAGTTGATGCAGCTAATCCGTATGTAATAGGCGAGTAGTTTTCACAAAGGTTAGTCAAGTGTATTTGTCATTCATTTCTAACTGAAGATCAGCTGATTTCCCCCGGCTTGTAAGTCGAAAATGCCGCCTAATTTCACTCGGTTGAAACAAGGCCTATGAAACAAGCGTCCGAACAATTCAATTCATCTGTCCTACCACAGTAAATTCCGTGTCCTATGGGACTGGAAACAAACATCCGCTTTCCAAATGGCAAGCAATATGCACTGCCTGACATTTGCGAAGATCATATTACCCGCGAACTGGAGAGCTTGCAACAACCGATTCCTGATTGTTGGACAGAAAATTTTATTTCTCTCCGTCCAAAGCGCCTGTGTTCGACAGCCATTCCGGAAGAGATTAATGAAGATATTGATGAAAAGCCTGTTGCAGCACTCGGTTTGCAAACACCCCATGTGAACAAAACCAGTTCACATTGACATGTATGTTATTGTCAAAAACCTGTAATTGACGAGCTGACTGTGCCCAACACTAGGCGGCTCACTATGAATGGGGGCAGAAATTAATGTGTCAGTCCTTGACTAACCAGTGAGCGGAAATCAACGGTGAATTTTCCGAAGAGAATTTCAGATATCAAACACAGCTATCTATCAGATTTTCGCATTTACACACTTTAAACGCGGCTCTTCTGAATGCTCGTATTAGACTTGGATACATTTTGCCCTTTTCGACGTAGTCTCATACATACTAGAGACCCGGTGGTTTTAAAAGTCTAACAAAAAAGTTCAACTTCGGTCACAATCGAAGCTTCGTAACATGTATTACATCGCCCGACACCAGTGGATGTGAGAAAAGAGAGAACCTAAAACGCTGTCCGATTAAGGTTTATGCAAGAAAAACAAGATTGTTGGCTATTTCGATGAAAAAATGCTGCGGAATTCTATGGGAAAGTTTTGTTTATCTAATAAATTTTACTTACAGATATACAAGTGCACAACAATTTCACCAAGCATCTTGGAATAGACACTGATAATGCTATGCAAAAACGGCTGCGGAAACTTGATACTGATAGTGCAATGCATGCAAGAATAAAGTGAGCGAAAATTGGTGCACCAGACAAGAGGAAGAATCAACATATAAATGCACATCATTCGGATGAACTCTGCTAATGCTAGCTTCTGCCTGGTTCGTAGAGATAACGGCTATAAAAAGCTACTCCGTATCCCCACCGGAAAGCTTATTCTAGTCATAGCAATCAAGATAAAATCTGGAAGTTTTTTTTAACTAACGGATGGTGTTGCCTGTTCCGGCGGTGCTTTCGTCTGTATTGCAGTCTGTCGAAAGAACGGAAGCGATTAAGAGCAGCAAGTTCCTGATGGTAGCATCATGCTTTCCCACATTAACAATAACAATCAGTCCAACTACAATAGTTTCTCGAAACTTAAAATATCCCCTCAAACTCTAAGTTCTTGGAACAGAAAACGCAGTATTTTCGGACAGCCTAAACTCTGCTACAATGCTGAGACCAATTCTTTCAGACATCTACAAAAAACAACCTGGTTGCTGATTGCATATTTTTCTAGCTGTGGAAAAGACAGGCGGTATCACAAAAGAGAGCTATGGATAATTCCGCTGATTTTTGATTGTGCAACCCATCTTTCACTATTCCATGTAGTAGCAACAACATAAATAAATGTGTTCTCACGGGTAATAGTTGAAGAATGTAACTGAAAAAATGTCACAAATAAAAGTAGATTTTGAAACTTTCAAAATTCCGAAAATGAAACCACACATTCACCCGTATGAAAAAATATAAGACATGCTAGACGCAATCTGATTTAGTAGATACAGAATGATTTATTTTGTTGCCATGATGGTTGAATAAACGTGTTTTATTTGCATCTTAGTGACTGAAAAATCTCTGCTGAATTCGCTGCCAATACCTGAGACAAATGCACTCTCTTGTCCCACCTAATTTTACGTGACAAGTCTTCGTTTTGAGTGCATATGCTAATTTGATAGTGTTTTATGTAAAGATTTTCAGTTTTTAATTTATATGTTACCACGAGAGTGACCCTGAGGCACTCCCTAAGTGACCATGTTTTTCTCCATTGATTGCTAGTTCGGTTTGACACGCCTCTAGCAATGCTGTTTACTACGTTGGATTACAAATTTGTTCGTCTTTTTCGGTGTCGCTGTACAGTTGTATCCAAATTGAACCAGAGGGATATCGGTAGAACTCTCACCTCTCATGACTGGTAACCGGTGCTCGGATGCGGTTACAGCCCAGAGTATACAGTGAGCTCTCTTAAAGTAATTTGTGTCCTATGATGCCACAAATTAGCATCTGGCATCCACGAAAACAGTGCCAAAACTTTCCATGGGCTACTAAAGGATGAGCGGAAATAGGAAAAATAATTCGAGAAAACCTTGCTTGCAATGAACCCCGCTGTAACACCCACCTTGAAATCATTGAGGGTTTTGTAACTTGGTAGGATATTCGGTCTGAGAACAGTTTCACGTGAAATTTGTCTACAGACGTTATCAACCCACCGTATTTTACAAGCACACACCACCAAATTCTTTATCTTTAGGTTGAATCTGTTTGAATTGAAACCTAATATGTCTTCTTCATACTTATGTTTTGTCATCATCAAGTCTTCATCACATTACACACTGAGCTAAACAAGGGGGCGGGCACTCCCTCTCTAAAACTCTGTCTGGTTTCATGGTTGACAAAGCATTTCCGTATTTGAAATCATACAGCAGCGTTTAGGCCTCGTGGGTGCAAACCTGTTAAAGACCGGTGTACTCTATCGGTTGAAGCTTTATGCTTTATGCCTAACATTTGAATGCTTCATAAAAGCGACACTCAGGTAACAAATGGTTTTTGTAAGGCCTAAACCAATACACTACACAAGCGTAAGGCAAGACACGTCAGAAAACCTTGTCTTGTTCCACGTTAGGTAGGGCGGCCACTGGAGAAAAAGAAAGAAAATATGATTTTATTTTAGAAAAACGAAGACACAAGAAGATTTCGGCACAAGTGACACTATTGATTTAAACAAGCTTCAAACGAAAATAAAAGCTCTGATGCTCTTTCGAGTGCTTAAAACCTGATTAGATAAACTTATCTGTGTATTGTGTTCTGGTAAGACAACACCAGGAGGATGAACCAGCATCCCTTGCAAAGGTAAGCAAGCCAACGCGTGCACCGCGCGTGACAACAAATAAAATTTCAAACGCTCAGTCCGCGTTCCTTTAATCAGGTGCGAGGAGAACCAAAGGTGAATGTTGTCAGACAATGGCCTACTCCCCCAGAGCTTTTGTCAATAAGGTTGTGAACTGACAGTCGTTGGACACGGTATTGTGCGTCCTACCGCAGAAGAGTCCGATTTATTACCAAGTATTCCTCCACGCGCCCAATCATTGAAGGTACGGTGAGACTAGTTAGTCCTGGCCATGGTATTAAAGTATCGATTATCGGATGTTTGGAATAGAACCAAACCAAAAATCATCAAAGCCAAGGTAAATTTTAAGCACTCCTTTTCTGTCATCGCACGGCAGAATTCCAGATAACATATAGTTCCAGAGTAGGCGACTGAAACTAGTGTTGCAAAATGTCGGCACTGTGACCTTGAAACTATTCAAACACAGCAAGGAGTCAATCTTCAGTAGCAACGGTTTTGAGGACAAACTGGCGAACCACTTCCAGCATACGCCTAGCTCGAAACAAGACAAAGCTCCACTAATTAGTTCCGTTAGGAAGTGTTTACATGCTTTCCATTAGGATAAATTATATGCTGTGGATGGAGGTTTCATTCGAGGAGAATCACATGGATATTAAGCACAGTTGGAATGCATTATCAGTGATGTAATCTTGAAATTATTCAGACCAAATGACGACCATTTCAAAAGGAACCTTTAGGTAACTACGCAACCAACGTCCATCCAGATAACGAAATCGATTTTATGCGGTTAGTTTTGATATATGTTGCCATTATTATGGAGTACTAAAAAACCGATACAAGAGCAAGCAAGCAACCACAGCTGATATCAATAACGTCGCTCAAACAAATGATTCCGAAACAGTGCGTGGATGCTGGATATTCAGATTTATAGAGAAGCCCTACCGAAGAATATTAAACATCCTTCATGAAACTATTACAATTCTCTCTTCCACCCTATCTTTGTATACTGATATCATGTTGACAGTTTGACCGGGAATTGATAACATGCTTTCCACAGAGATCGGTAGGGCCTCACAGAGTGAGCTGTTAAGTCACACTCGAGATGAGCCACGTCAGCCCAAGTCTATCACACAGAAAGGTCCACTTCCGTTTATTACACACATTTAAATTCCGTGTTTCCAAGTTCTAGTAGCTATTTCGTACGATTATGAGAACAAAGTTTGCTTTTGACAGAGTCTTGTGTCGTAAGATATCAGCGATATGATTTTGAAACTGCTCAAACCCACGACAGAAGCTGACTCATCAGTGGCGGATATTTTCGTGGGATTCTGCGAGATATTCCGGTTTACTGCCCCTTTGTTTTACTCAGCCTATGGTGTGGCAGCGCTTAAACAGTGGTGAATTTGGAGGGGAGTAGAATAACCCTAATGACATTAAAGATATTAAAGCCATCCGGGAACTTACATCGCTGTCAAAATCAGCGAAAAAATATTTCATGGATTTGCACCAATTGGCTGGCATGCTAAGTGCCTGTGAGTAGCTAGATCAGAGGCATTTTCGCAGTACCGAGCGTGATGTTATTTACTATCCACTGGCGATGATGTCGTCGATCGGCAAGCCACCGATCAGGTCAACACATTGCTGTTACAATGAACACCAGCATCAGCTTTCCAACATCAGATATTTTATGTCACTCGCCCATTCCTCCAGTATAGGTGTTTCGTCACAACAGCGCACTGGTGACGAAACGTTTGCAAATCAATTGCCAAGCTCGGCGAACAGATCAACAGCCACCTGATCAATTACCAACCAATACACCCGAGCTACCAATATTCCAACACATTACCAGACACTCATACTGTCAACTCGTGGTATGACAGTATAACCGTTCAAGTGATAACTGGAATTCGGGTTTATGATTCAGTTGGACTAGATACCTTGGGCACTGTAGCCTTTTGGGGCTCCTGCAATGCTGACTGATCCAACAGCTGCCTGCTGCTAAGTTTGGTGCATGAAAACCACATCCTAGGGTGCGGCTTCTTCAAAGTCGATCGCACTCTGAATCCTACCGGTTCATATTACCATCGGCACTGCGCATCACTTACCTTGGGATTCCTTTATCGGACAACGTTACAACCTAGGGCATATCTGTGTCCCAAATTCGGATACCCCTAAGTAGCGGAGAACTCCCCGCCAGCAGTGAACCGTGTATTAGTAGACGCTGACCACCTGCGTTCATGGTACCACATAAAGATTTCACCTATTATCTCTTTACGTGTCAGTTTCCCACCATCCATTCACACGTTGAGATCATCCATGGGGAACAGACGATCAGTTGAACGGGTGGATGTGAAAATAATTGATACGTGCAGTTTTTCGCTCATCCTTCTGGTAAGACATCAGCGGGACTCACTGACACATGTGGTAAAGCTTATATTGATCGATCGACCAAGTTCTGCTGAAGGCAGCTATGTCGGTGCTGTCGCATTTCAGCTCTTTGGTAACAAGGAATGTACGACATTTCGGTCTGTCGCTTACATCCTCTTCTATAAAATCATCATCAAAAACATTTCCGGAGGAATTAACAGTTTGCTCTACAGTTTCCCTAATGCACGGTACACTAATGCTTGATACTTTATGGTATCTCCAACGTGAATCCAGCCACCAGATAGTGTGAAATTTCCACTTTTGCCGCGTTGGTTTCACTTCATTTCCCTGACGGAAAGCGCTAGTCAAAATGATTAACTGGACGAGTCCCACGCGACGTGTGTAAAGATCAATTCCACTCTTTGGACTTGAAGGTACTAATTAATCCGCCGATTTGATGATGTTCCACAATCTGAACACCCTTGTTGTGTACACCAATTCGTTTGATACCTGGTATTGTCTGAATACCTTAGTAAAATTACTGGTATTCCGTACTCGCGCATAATAGAGACAAATGTGCTCCGTATTCGCGCATAATAGAGACAAATGTGCTGGAAGAATAAAGCGTGATCAAATATCCCAACAGCCTGACAGGCTTCAACCTAAAATCCGTTTTTTTCTGTATTTTAACTACACAGTGTACATTTAAGGTTCCAAAGAAATGATTTCGGTGAACAACATCGTTTATTCAATGGCAGTTCACTTGATTTTCGTTCTTCTTTCATCCAGTCGATACCACTGGGAGAAGTCCAATCCCGTGCTCTTGGCCAGAAAGATTGGAACCGACAACTGGGTGTTGCTTAAGGCCAGAGTGAGTCCTAATATGTTAGACTAAGTGAAATTTGTTTTCCTCTGATACTGACTCAGCATCATGTTTGCATTCATTTTGACTGTTCATTGTTACAAGGTGTACCCAGATGTTGTCCGACCGCTCTATGCAAGAACTCCAGGATGGGTTGGTACTGGTTCTGCTCCCCGTGTAACACCTCCAATCGATTGACATAGTGGAGGAACCTATCACGGTGGCGGTTAGCATACGCAATGGAATCATTGACTGACCGAACGACAGCATTGGCGAATCAACAATGTAAGACCAAAGAATCACCAACCTTAAAGTAATAACTTATGATGGGCTCCATCCTCCTATGCTGCATAGCTTCACATGTCACTGACCTTCAAAATGGTCACAGCCTGATAGCTAGCTTGAATTACTTCCACCACCTTTACTAGGTATGGGAAACTAGAAACGAAGAGAGACAAAATCAGTGCAATTTTCTTTGAACAAGTCCATCTTGTCTGAGTGCCATACCTTCCACGGCGACCGAAGGCCTGTTGTTTACCTATTTCCTTTGGCGTAGATATCTTCCTTGTCGTTCTCGTCACCGAACAGTAGGGTGTCTTCACCACCTCTGTCCGATTTGTGTACAGTTACAGTCCATTTCGAGCTGGTGACCCTAGTGTGTTTTTGTTCAGGAGTAATCAACACAAATCACCCAGATTCATGTGTCTTCTAGGAGCTGGCCCACAATGTCGCACTGGCGTAATTCTAGTATTATTTTGTGAGCCCTCACAACAACATTTCAAGGATCGTTAGGACCAACAGTTCAAAAGTATGAAAGGAACCTCCGTCGCGTTTGAGTCTTTGTCATGAATAAATCAAGGGAGGGGTTCTACATGAGTGTCAGTTTGCAATAATCGTTGGTACAATTCCCCACATCCTGAATCATCAGTGCGAAAAGGGGCTGTTTTTGCTTGCCTTTGCTTTGCATCAAATAAAACTGTTCCGCATTTACCATGGTGCATTGGCTAGCGCGACTCACCAGCGGCCAGGAAGCGTCTGACAGTCCACACACCTTTGCAGCAAAACGGATCAAAAGGCTTCCGTTTTCATTTAATGGAGCTGCTGGTTACATTCCGTAGGTTGCAAAAACGTTTGGAGCCGACCGAAAATTCACCGCGTCTCAGAATTCTCTGAAAACGAGCCAGTGGATACCCTAACATGATCAAACAGTAGATGCTTGGGCTATCACATAAGCATCCGTCTCAGACCCCTTACACCACGTTACGTCAGTAGTGAAGCACACCTACGTCATATATTCTTATCTATTCAGTTTACTATCAAATTTTGCAGAATATCATCCATGAGACAATAGTAGACGCACTAGGCACAATATGGTAGACGAACTCCCCTATCCCAGCACTCCAGTTTACACAAAATGCGTGATGCTTTTCATATGAACGATGAAATACCCAACCGACTTAATCAAGTCCAAAACTAGAGTAGTAGAACAGTTTTATGGAAGTTGATTTTGCCAAGAGAGGTTACGTAAAGGCTCACCCGCCCATTATATGGGTTGTGTAGTATGCCCCCTGAAAAACTTATCAGCCCACACCTTTCAAGCTTTTCTCTGGATTTCATAGCCCTCGCAGTTGATTAATATTCTTTTGTTAAATGTGGCACTTTAGTCTTCATTTAGTATACGGGTTGAACTTCTACCTTGTCCTCTGCGGCGAATTTGCAGCCACAGACTATGGTGACCAGTAATCAATTAACTCTACTGTGATGCACATCATGAGCATGTTATTGGGCGAACCATTGAGAAAAATGCTTGAGAAAAACAAACTTTGTAAATCTTCCCGTGTTAACATTAACTCCAAATGGTTTTGGCTCTTAAACAGTGTACTCACAACCGAGCACCCAAAAAGACGACAGTATATGAGACAAATTTTGCGCCTCATATCGTAATAGTAACTAGAAATTCAACCCAAAGTACCATTTACAACAAGAAACAGGAACAAACACGAGTGATATTGAGTGTTTATGAGTGAACTTTTGGCAAGTAGTAAGTGCGACAGATCATAGGATTTGAAAGGCGGTTATTAGTGAATCGCTGATTTCTAGCACCAGTAAATGCCCACTTGACATCAAATTGCTAGTGACTATTTCAAAATCTTCCAATCTCCGCGCCTTCCATAAGTATCAGACAGAAATCAAACTGTTCCAAACTCGAGGTGCTAATCTAATTGAGTTCTGGTACACTTCGTCGAATGCACACTTCCATTGGTTACTTTCACGGCGTCCTACGTTGCACTTTATCAAAGCTCAGCTGACCGTCAGATGTATCATCAGCTGACAGCAAAAGTCCACCCCCGTTCGAGAATATTTGATTTGCCTCTTCAGTGCTCTGACAGTAATTAACGTATGCTTTCACAATTAAATTCGACTGTTTAGTGATCTGAGTATTTTGGCATCATAACCGTCCGTGCAAAATGGACATCCGTTAATCACTGATTTTCTTTCAAACCTCAGCTGGTGTCAGTTTCAAATATCGTAGTGGCACCCTGATAGTCGACAACTGACCGAAAATCAGGTCAAAATTTGAGCAAGTCACCACATTCCCCATGGGGTCGTAGGTACTATTTGATGTGCATGTTTGGAAAGACTGAATTGCTCAGGCTAGGGAGAGGAATTTAGGCAACGGATTTTCGCAAAAGAAACCCATTCTTTTGAGAAAACCCATGGGAGATCGATCGTCAGTGTGGATACAAATTCTGACCATCTACTTAAACTACCTAACAAAATCAACTGATGTTTATCCCTTCCGGAAGATGAAACCATGGTCCCCTTGCAAGGCACTTACTCTCACGATCGGGCAGAATTCCGCTGTTCTTGGAAGTGCTCGCTTCTTGAGGCACAGGTTCTAACTGCGTAATTGCAAAGTCTCCTCGCAGCTTTAATGAATATAAATGAAAAGCAATAATTGTCACTTTATTGATTTATCAGAAGCAGAAGTTGTGAAAACTACAAACCCATGGGAAATTACCTATTTTTGCATCAGTGGTTTGGTCTCTAGCAGCTAACCATACTTGTGTGGATCTATCGAAAGAGGGACATCTAATGAACAATTAAGTGATGATTGCTATATGTCATCACTCCTGCTCGGTTAACCGCTATTCACGTCGTAGTTCAACTCTGTTCTATTGTAGACAAATCCGAAATCTCAACGCCGGCGTACATGCTCCTTGATTTTGGCCATAGTGCACACCTACGCTTCATTGATACCAAGGTTCTCAGATATAAAATTAGTCGTTCGTTTTCTTCTGATAACCGCTCCGGAATTCGCGCGAACATTTCCTGTAAAAGGTTTCCTTCGCACCACATTAAGAACTGGACCGGCGTCGAAAGTGACAACAAAGGTGCACTTAATTGTGTTGCCTGAGGCCCGACACCTAGTAAAAAGCTACTTCTTGACGTAGGACACACCAGTGTTGAACAGAAATGTGCAACTGTCCTATTCATGTAGAACATTACCGTCTTACACCAACGTCAGTTTTACGGATGGATGTGTGATTGATGTTGGGTGGACCGGAAGCCTCCAGCAAACTTCAACTGTCGTCAGGCACAAGTCCACGGTATCGATTGGTCCGAACGACACTCACAATGATGGCCGCTACAGCCAGCCGCTTGGTCATTCGTCTCAAACAACTAAAAACTTTCCTGTTTATAGAAATTTAGGATGTACGTGATAAGCGCTTACTGCCAGTGCGAGTAGATTGAAATAGTCTCGTATGAGAAACAACCTGTTTATCGCCATGTTGTACCTAGAAGCACTCTGCATTCTGTGGCATGCCTGTAGGCGGTAATACATCTATAAAGTTTTTTCAAACAGAAATAATGTGGATGTGTGGGCGCTGTAGTCGATTCTCCCACTGAACTGCAATATCCTAGCGTACATTAGTTGATCGGATTTACTGGTGAACTGCCAAACGTTTCTATAAGCTAACCGTGGACCACGTAACACGTTCTTCTGGTCGTTTGCTTTTGAGCGTTTGTACAGGTGCGTTGACTGTGGTGTTGCACATTGTGGCTACTGGTGACTCGGAGTCATTCATACTGAAAAAGAAGACATCCTATTTTGCCATAGTCTGTAAACTAAAGATTTTTTAGGGAGCCAAGAAGATAATTCCAAGCCCCTTCATACCCCAGCCGAATTTCAAATGGATCCGTCCGCCGACGGGTGTGTTTGCTTCAGTGTAATTGCAGCCTGGTCATTGCAGATCTCCCAGCACATCTGTGCGTCTGTTAAGGAACTGACCTGGGTTTTTATCTACCTTATAGCACACTATACCACCAAGTTTTGCACGCTGGGTAAACAACTATGGTATAAAGACTGTGGCCTCCTTAGCTGTGTTTTGTTGTGCTATTCGTGGCAAGACACTGTTGATAATGGTTATCGTGTATCAATGATCACATAAGATTACTATTGGTTGCGCCGATTACCGTTGCCTACTCATGAGACTGCGTGCCAGGATTGTATCCAGAATGACTTGCCTTGTCATTAATTTATCGCAGTTACTCGGAACCTTTAAATTTGTATGGCTTCCTAAGACTTGGGTGTGAACGCTGAAACCTGGTGGATGACTGTGGTGTTACGATGTCACCTAAGACTTTCTTTTTCTCACTACCAGCTGCAAATATCCGCCATTTTGACACCGTCTTTCAATATTACTGACCTTTAAACTTGCCCCATGTCTTTTAAACAGCTTATTTGTCTTTGCAACCAACCTAACGTGAGAATCGCTTGCTTCCAGCATGTCTGTTTAAATTGTCTCCAATTATCTCCAAGTCAAAGTTGAACAAAAAATTATTGCGGGAAGGCGCATGATAAAGCGTTGTTTTATATTCTTCCGGAAGCGGGTTGATAACTGCATTCAATATCACCAGTTGACGCCTCTCAGTCACATCATATGTGTCATGGTATTCGACGCGTTTCTCCAGCTTGACACAGAGCAACCGGGATGGTTCCCGTGACCACTCTCACTGCACTGCGCCGATTGTTGGCGGCCACTGCTCATGCATATCAGTTGCGTGGGTAAATTTTTTGTCCACTCTTCCACTGCGCGGTTGTTCTACCCATAGGGAGCCACCAAACCTGTTCGAGATTCCACAGATTCGCTGTAGATAATTGTGGGATTTCCATAAGCCGTACGCACACCACCCTAGTTTGCTTTTTGTTCCAGTTCCGCGCAGAAACAGAGAGTTTTCCCCTTATTAGAGGTCATCAGTAATGTATATACCCGATCATCCTGAAATTTGAACTCTACTCATCTGAAATGCGATGCAACTGATACCACCAGTGCATCAACGCCAGGTGTACGCACCTGGGCTAACGTGGTCACTCATGGATGACTGGCTGACTTAGCCGACGCACCAACCAGTGACTGTCCCGGATGTATTAATCGTTTGATTGGCCTATCAGGACTTCGCGGTCATACCCCTGTTTATGAAACCAAACATTTTATCAGTAAACCTGAGCACCTATGCCGTAGTGTCTCCCGTTGGTTGAACACATCGGACATTTACCAGGGCAGAAATGGTTCCCTGTTCTGGAAAGCTGTTTCCTCGAGATGGTTTTGCCCTACAAAGGATTTTTCGCCGTCAAAAACAATCTTTTTCCGATAAGTCTTCACTTGGTAGGCATTCTAATGAGGTATAAGTTAGCCACCCCATCTAAGTGGGCAGAACCACGATAACACTAGTTAGCAGCTGATTTGGGTCACTTGAGAGCAAGACCATATTTACGCTTACATTATGCTGGAAAAACAAGACTTTCTCCTTATCATCTGGAAACAACTTTCACCCACGTGTGCTGGTCTAATCAACGTCACATTCTATAACGTAAGACAAATGGATGACGAAATAGTCTCGGGCAATTTTCGACAGCTCATCAAACGATCAAATTTTCGTTCTCTCAATTTCCATTATCAATTCGAATTTTTCATTAAGATGATCAAGGTAGTGTAGGGCAATCATCTCCTCCAAAATGTAAAATGGCAAGATTCATTCACGGGAATTGAGTGTCCCAACTTTGAAACTACCAAAATGAATATTCACTATAAACGCGCGAACCGCTGAGTTCAACCAAACATGCTTATTACCGGGAATAGAAATCGTATAAATATAAAACTTTAGTACAGTGTGGAGTGTTGAAAGAGTCGGTAGCAGCAAAGTACTGAATTTCGAAGACATATGTTCAGCATGTAATAAAGACTGTAACTCGAATTCAGGCGATATCAGCTAAACCGTCTTTCTAGGAATCTTTTCCGGTATGTTGAAGAAGGTTCACGGGAGATGACATTCCGGAACCAATTACCAAGACGAGCTAAAACACAAGAAGGAGAAACACTCTTAGACACCACTTAATATTTATTATTATTTCCACTACATAACATAGCGTATGTCTTGATGCTTCAAGATGTGTCTCCTAAATAGCCTAATCACCGCTTCTGAATACGTAATAAAGCCATCAGAATCAAACTGAGTTGTAGCCAAGTCATTCAAAATAGTTCATTAAAGTAACCATCACATGCCTCTCGGATACAATAGATCAGCTGACTGATATGTTCATAAGGCTACTAATTTAGCGTCCAACTTCTGCCACAATAGCCACTCCATATTAGCGACGGATGATCACAGTTGCGTAAATAAAGTACACATTCACATTTGTGTTTTTAGTGGACGGGTTAAACATCTAGCATAGCCAGGATGGTCATGCAGTCATTAGTGAAATACGCAAACTTTTCTGAGTATCAAAGTTACGGTATAGCGTACTGAACCACGATTCACTGACAGCCCAACTTGCTGCTCGTTATCGATCAAGAACGATCTCCATTCCCGTTTCCTCCTTACATTCTTACCATAGAATCTTGTGCTTCGTTGCATGGTAGGCTTGTTTTCTGGGTGCGCTGTCAACGGCTGGTCCGAAACCTGGTCGACACGCTCCCACACAGTCACATACTCTCGCCCCATGAGAAATATATTTTCAAATTTGATATTTGGAACTAACATCAGCTCACTGCATACTGCAGACTGAATGTAATTCGAATCAATTCAAAAACTCAACTGACCAATAATGGATTTAACCGGAAATAAGTGAAGTGGTGAATCGGGGTGTTTTTGATTACTACCTGCCCACCAGATAGACCACCTTGGACGCTGAGTCGCATTCATTAACGAAAGAATTAATCCAGATTTAACACCATACAAACCAAAACAAACTGGGATGAAAGGACTATTTTTCACAACACACCGGCGGCGCAGAAACACCCATACTTTACTGTGCTCTAGTTGAAAGGAAACTTGCTCACTAGCGCCAAAGTACAATGCCCCAAAAACATCCCATTTGGTGTGGTTTCGATCCAACTAAAGTACACAAAACAAAGACTAAATCAGTTGATGGCTTGTGAGATTTTCCGCTCATTTATTTCATTCCAGCATTTTACGGGAATATCCAAAAGTTTGTAAGTTTAATTCGTCGCTCGCGACACATGTGGTGTTTTGTACAAAAAGTACCGAGTAGCTATTAATGCAGTAAGATCCGGACCAGAAGTCATGGTAGCCGAAAAACCTGATTGCTTCCAAAACGAACACTGTCCTTTCACAAATACATGCTCACCAGTCCAGTATGTATGGGAGAAAAAACACAGCTGCCTTTGGCCCTATTCAGTTAAATTTGGTTCGCCGTTGGGCATATTACGATTCCTGTTGGCCAATTTAATTAGTGGCTAGCAGGTGAGTAGAAAACAGCGAATTATTTGGCATTTACAAAGTGTTAATGCGAAAATAAATATTTTTATTGGAACAACGCGATAAACGACATGGGAATACCGAGGCTTTTCCTTTCGGATCAAACTGCCTGAAACACAACGAAAGACAGTAGTTCAGAAAATATCGTCCGACTTACAGTTAACCAAAAACATCCACTGGTTTTACCATGATGATTCCCGTACAAGATCAAACCGTCGAACTTCGTGAACTTCACGTTTTAATTTAAATTCAGAGTTGCGAAGCCGAGTGGGACAAGTCAAACGAGGCCCTACGAACGCATGACGTTGCGGCTCAACTGCAACAATTGGGTCTGAAGGACAGTCATGCAGTGATCCGTTTGGCCTGCCCTGATATGGTGACTAACGGACCATACACCCAAGGAATGACAAAGTGGGAACGCTTGCGCTTTTTTGATACCGCTTTGAATCGTCGGGCAAAGACTGGTTTCCATTACTGGGGATACGAAAAACCGAAGCCCACAAAGTGTAAGTCACGCTTGCAACCCAAGTATTCGAACTGACATCACATAGGAGGACATCGTAGTGGTTTAAATGAAGCCCTACCATAGATCAGGTTGAAAGTCGAAATGGTGTATCATATCTCTACAACTTCCAGAAGGTAGACCAATCAGAGAATCTCTGAGACGATCGGACAACCAGTCAAGTGGTTAACTTCCGAGTCTCACTTCTGTCGTTGCTTTGGATTAAAGGACATTACAACCTGGGACCAAACGGTCGAAGCATACCGAAGATGGATCAGCATATTGAACAGGTGAATACCTGGACGATTACCGTTGACACTGGATATTCGATACGCACTAACACATAATCCATTGTTGCAGAGATGATATAGTGTGGATTTTAGAATAGCCATAAACCGCATTATGAAACTCATTACATTCACTCTATTGGTTACTTGTTGCATTCGGAAAGCTACCCGAACCGAATAACAAACGGTGTAAAGATCACATATGGCTATTTGAGCCATCACGAACGGATGAATCACACTATCGAAAAAAGCAAACGTCTTCGTTAGTTTCAGAAGAGCATGGTAGACAATCGGTAGTTTTTACTTCGGCAACGTTCCGCTTTTGACATAAAAGCTTCATCAAGTCAAGTGAGCAGGGCATCAAACTGGCCAGGTTATAAGACAAACGGAGAACCAATCAGTAAGTCCTCTTCAGATTATCACACTACATCAGTGTTGAATGTCAATTGTCACCGAGTATGTATCTCTACTCATCGTGCTTCTGGTCCTGACATTCCACCTGCTCTATTCAGGGGTGGCGGTGGGCTTCTCAGCCAGTGCCTGTCTAGCCTATTGGGTTCATCTGGAAGAAAGAGACCGTCTTAGACAAATGATATGAATCGACAGTAGTGTCCATTTCCGAAAAGGGTACAAGCACTGAATGTAGTAACCACAGAGGTGTTAGTTTGTTTCACGTTGTGACACGGCTTACGGCGTTACTCATTCTTCGTCGTCTTACTGTGGCATGCGGAACCTTCGCTTGAGAATCAAGATTTCTACCGGGTAGAGGCTTCATTGACCACATCTTCACACTCCGTCAAGTGTTAGAGCAACGTCACACGTACAGACGATTCGCAATCCTGGTGTTCCTTGACTTCAACGATGCATTCGATTCTGTCGATCGGTCAATGCTGTTAATTACACTTACTCAACAGGGTATGCTCCAGAAGTTTGTGAACATAATTTGATCCCTATATTCACATACTTCTGGGTGTGCAAAAGTGTACGGTGAACTCCTCAAAAGCTTACCAATCAAAAAGTGGTGTCCGACAAGGATGTCCACTCTCTCCATTCTTGTTCAACTTTTTCATTGGTGAAATAATGAGATGAACGTTGGAAGGTCTTCAAAACCCCGGTGATCAAGTCGTTGCCACTGAGAACCTAGTCAATCTTGAGTACGCAAACGGTATCGCCCTCATCTTTGAAGACAAAGCGAAACACAAGCCCTGTTGAATAGACTGACCACACTCATTTTTTGGCATGCGTCTTGCACCTTCAAAGTGAAGCCATGTACCAGAACGCGTAGTATCCGAATATACCAGTTACAATTCAAGGAGAATCACTGCAGGTTGTGGAAATGTCTACACACCTCGGTAGTTGTATTAGCTATGACGGAGGTGTGTCTGATGAAGTCAATGCAAGAATCTCAAAGGCTCGAATCGTTTGCTAATTTGCATCACTTGTGGTGTCAAAAAGACATATCACTGGGACTTAAGGGTCGCGTGTACCAAGCTACAATATGGGCTACGTTGTTCTACGGGTGCAAGACGTGGCCTATGCTGACAGATGTGAAGGGTGTTCGGGTTTTTGACCAACAATGCCTCAGAATCGTTGCTGGTTGTGGATGACGTCAGCATATTGGTAACGAGATGATTAGAAAATTGGCATCTGGTTGTGCGGCACGTAGTTCAATTTCAGAAAACGTCCAGCACCATCAATTGCGGTGGCTCAGTCATGCGTTATGCATGCCGAAACACCGTCTACCGAGACGAGTATTGTTCTCTGTGCCTCCTTCAGAATCGCGCAAACCGCGTGGTGCGCAACGCATGGCTTGGGAGGACGTGGAAGAGATCACAAAGTTTGGGTGTTGTTGATGTTGTGCGCCTCCCAGGATGGGGTCCCCGTGACCCCGTCTGTGCTTGGCTATAGACACTGCAAGAAATGGCGGCTGATCGACGTCAGTAACGTTCGTGATGCGTTTCTTTCCAGAATGTCTGAACTTGTGATTGGATATGTAGTCACCTGAGTATACAGGCCAGCACTATGTCCCCTCCCTCATCCACTCTTTTCCACTTCTTTTCACTTTAAGGCCCTGAATACAACTCTATGATTATACGGCAGTGAAGCATCGGTGTCAACACTGATGTTGCTGTCTTTCGTCCGACACCATCAGTAACGCTTAGTTCATGAGTCCACTGAAGAAAAAATGATGCCGACAGACGCATCCGAAGAGGATGAGCTAGGATAGTGGTCTTCGTAATGGATAATTTTTTGTAGGGAGGATTAGTCCCCCTCAAAGTCATCGAGATGTGAAAATACATAACCTGAAACCCCATGAAATAGTTCAGGCTAGATAGTCACCCACATACATTGTCAGGATTTACGTGAGTCCACAAAGGTCACGTCGGGCTCACCAATTATTAGTGCACAGGTGGCGATAGCCATAATACAAATCAGGTGAATGTGCACTAATAGAAGTTTTTAACATGGTTGCGACACGTATAAAAATGAATACAATGCGAAAAGGGAGCAAGTCAATAAAGGAACTTATCGTATGTGAGAGTCCCTTGGTGAAAGTCCGGACGGCGGTAACGTGTTTTCTCCGCAGTTTGGCTGCTACACGCGTTCCATGATTGTCCGTGGACTTGGAGTGCTTGCTCCCTGCGCGCGCGCGAGTCTGTGTCTTGACTGGGTTCGGTTTGCCTCTATTTAGGTCCCAGTGCGTTATGTGGGCGCGTCGGCACATGAGTGGTTGCTACGCTGACTAGGCGGTGCAGACAATCGATGGCCGATAGGTCAGCTTAATGCGACGTGTTTGAGTGTGAGAAAAAGACAAGCCTCGCGATCCAGTGAGCGACTGTGAGTAGAACAGTCAAGTATGTGGGTGACTGGGTCGCTACATAACATGAAACAATTTCATCCAGCGCCAGTTAGTACATGCCACCCATCTCACCTTATTTATTTTCCTCGTTTTCGGTTGCTAGTCCAAATTTTTACTAAAAATAGTAATAGTAATATGACGGTTCAGCTGCGCACCCTTTTGGTGCATTGCTGTCATGTCACCGAAAGAAGCACGGGAGCTGAGATAGCGCCAGGTTGCTCAAACCTGGACGGGAACATTCGAGATGCAGAGGTTGGATTCGGACCATGGACACTCCGGTCAGTAAATTCGCCCCCTATCTCGAGTTCGGTCAAACTTTTTACTATTCGTCGGTCCAAATTTTCATTTCATAATCCATGGACCTATTTTTTTCTGTTCACTGTGTTTCGTTTTTCGAGTTCAGTATCCAGTGTCACGCAATATAACTTGATGTGATCA
The DNA here is from genome assembly GCF_000715545.1 of Opisthorchis viverrini. NCBI lineage: Eukaryota > Metazoa > Platyhelminthes > Trematoda > Opisthorchiida > Opisthorchiidae > Opisthorchis > Opisthorchis viverrini. Next base: position 1,006,049 of record NW_008751783.1, read on the forward strand.
TCGAAAAGATAACGGATGATTGCAGGACACATACGATCTGCTTTACAGTCGGACGATACTCAATGGGTGCGAAACACACGTTCCTTGGTCTGTGCAACGCGCCAAGAAGCTAGCTAAACAATGAAGTGAAGTTGACGAACGAGCACCATCGCCTATTTGCGTGTGTAATTTCAATAGAGGTATTCACACATATCAAGCAGAACAGTCAAATATAAAGCTACTAAGCGGAGCGGACTTTTTGTTCACTGAAGGATAACCTGGATAAGTAAGGCGTTGAAAATAAAAATAAAAACTTAAGAGATGGGCGACAGGCATTGACTTAAGACTCATCGGCAAACTCTGTGGTCTTTAGATAAGCTGAGAAGGAACGCAACCCGTTCATAGACCCTGTAAATTCCCACTAACACTGAAAGTCGAGAAACAACACAAGTGTAACTCAGCTGCATTCCTCACCTCATCCATGGTGGGCGAAGGTTTCGCTAAGTAGTGCTTCAACCGACCTTGTTCACAGTTCAAGAAGTGAAGAAGTCTTATTCCCACAGTTCAGAAGTAACGGCGAAGCCCATGGGACCCCAACCTAAAAGCTCGCTAACTCTAATGCACAACCGCATAGCTGCTACTCCAAAACGAACAAGCTGATAGTCCGTAATGCTTCTCAGATGATCTACCGGTTGGCTTTTTTCATATCATGGGAACTGCAATAGCAGCAGCGAGAGATAATGTCGCAGCCATACACGAGTCCTAAACGGGATACGGCACCACTGATTCAGCAACGCACTTCTTGGAGGTCGATCAGGCGTTGACCTGCTCTCGAAATGATGGTCTTTCAGAATGTTCATGTAAACTGTGGAAGTTTTTTCTATAAGATTATCTGTTGGTTGCAGGTGAGGTTAGTGTCTGTTATGCACGGCCCAACATTCAACAATTGAGTGAAAAGTCGTGAATTGATTGTCGGATTTTCAGCAAACACTCATTAGTCACCTGATTGGTCCAGTAAGTCACCCCCGGGGGTTAGTTTGAAAGCTGAACCCTTAGCTGATAGCGAAATATCAATTTGACTATTTACGCGGATTTTTAACTCATTTTATGTTCACGTAACCAGTAACTTTAGATTTCCATGCATTGTCGGTTTGCTTTCGCTATTCAATCTGCAAATCCGCAGCTGAGGAAGGAACGCTAACAAATCGCCATGCCTGAAATTTAAGCAAAAAACACATTCACAGGTGAATAGTGAAGAGTGCCATCGACAGACGTAATACACTACGCATGAGGTTGAAAACTCTTCGACAACACACGACCGTTTTCGCCCTTTTGGGGCTCATCAGGTAGGTGCAACCACCGAACCCAAATTGAACAAAATCCGACAAACACGCTCAATTACATACCACTTTGATTTCGACGGGAGACTCACCTGGAGCCCAGATGAATCTCGTTTATTTTTTTTAAGCTTGAAAACATCATAAATGAGAAATTCAGCTGGGTTCAAAATGGGCGTCCCGTAAAAACCAAAATGGCACGTAAATGGGTGTATTTCGATAGTACCATTGAGTTTTCGAAGTTGTTCCAGTGAGCTTGAAAACAACTAGTAGCAAACTTCAACAGTATTGGTCTTTACGAATCGTCCGCAAGGTAACTATAGACTGGAACGACACAAAAGCAAGGCTGAGTAATCCGGCTGTATTCAACAATAACAGGGAAGTGTAGAACTCAAAGTCTATGTACAAAAAGCCTCTGCAAGTTAGCCTCCCGTCACTCACGACGACCACCTCTTCGAGGTTTGTGTGCCAACAATCGGACGGGACGTCCAGTACGACCGCCCCGCTGTCGTCGCTTCGACGCACCACGGTCACGAGCACGGAGATCTGCTTTCATGCGTCGATCGACAATTTTCACTTTGGCCCCCCTAGGGGCCTTTGTAGTTTTGTTGCGTGCTCCACCCTTTGTGTTCACAATCAAATGCAACGGTCTGCGTTTCTTGTTCAGCAGACCGGCTTTTTTATACATCCTATTAAGAAAAATATAAACAAAGGTAAGGACAAAGGCAATTGTTCCCGGTAACGATTTCGCAAAGTCAGGAGAGGAAAAACTGCTCAACGAACTGGTAGAATCACGGCAGAGATGTCCAAATTACAGATGAAACCAAACGAATTCTAAACACAAATTCCATTTTTAGTGCACAGACAAAGCAACAATTTGAGTGTTTTGACCGGGAATGAGATCAACGGCACTGACAGAAATTTACTCAACTGCAACAGTGAACGGAAACCTTTGAATCATCTAGCAAGTTTCGGTTCAATAAAGCCACCACAACCTTACCGTCTGTACAGACGCTCGTCAGTTTCCCAACTTGGATAGATATGAATGAAACCCACTCATTTGTTAGCCGAATGCGTGATTTCGCTCTAGGCTGGGATGTACAACATAGCTAGTAACATTCAGTTGGATGAACAAATATAATGTGCTCTTATGTGTCTAACTGAAGTCCTGACACCGAGGAGAGAAAAGTAGAAAGTTGGCTACGATCTGAGCCGAGTGCCGTAAAGGAAAACCAACATCTACCAAAGCTACAACGAAAAACCGAATTTCTGACCAAAAATATACGCTCGAGTTATCCCCCAAAGTTAGCCAGTGCTTTTTTCAACTACCTACCAGCCTAGTGTCTCGTACGTAGCAGAACCAGACATAAAATGTTCGACTTCTTTAGGACTGAAATACCCAGAAAACTATCAGTTGTTGTACGCCGTGACGGCGCCGAAATACAGTAGTTTATTGCTGGAAAAAAAGCAGTAAGAAGCATCTATCCCGGGAACAAAATAGGGACACACCTAAGTCGTCAAAATTTAAAGGGCTTTACCGGAACTACTGTCATTCGATAAAAATCAGTTGGACAGACAAGTTGTGGAACATTTGACCTGAAAATCATTCGGTAACCCAATCCATTCCTCTGACAAAATGATTACTTCAATTTGACAAGACACAAGTACGTAATTATCATTCCTCCGTTTCAACAATCACTCGCTCTATCTATCCTCACTTGTACGACAGAGGAAGAGACCGAAAAGAATGAGATCAAAGCACAAAAAACAGTTGCAAATGGCTTTGCTCGAGAAGCGAATAGAGTAGGTCCAATCGGTACTGGAACCCGCACTACGTAGGAACGTGTATCACTTAGGAACGTAAGGCGCACTTAACGCAATATCATCCCTACTCTTACTTGATTCTGTGACACGTGCATGCGACGGTCGTTCCTTCGTGAGAAAGGCGATAAGGAAGAACCATGTCGCAAGCTCTGCGACAAGAGCCAACACATTTCTTCGGGCATTTTAAACTAATATTGAAAGCGCATGACGAAATCGTTCACTCTTACGGAAATATGGGTAGCAGATAGTCAACGACCGTAGATCCGTGGCTGATGCGCACATTGAGATATCGTTGTGGTGACCACGTACAGGGGCCATCAGCCACCGTGAAATGTGATGCCCGGTGAAACTTGAAAAAAGGTCATAAGAGAAGATACTGGAACGAGGAAGATTCACGGTCTGCTGCTCCAGTGTCTTTATTCTGTACTGAAAAAATTTGTGAGAAATCTCATAATCCAACGACGTTAAACTGACGGCCAAGTCCAATGGATGGCATCCGAATCGGTGGTTAAGCCACTGAACGCTTGCACACAGTACTAGTCTCAAACGGCTTGCATTGGGTTGAAGGTGGTACCGTTGTTATCCTTTAGGTTTCATTCCCCATTCCCCCACAGCAAAGGTAGTTGCATCCATCCATTTTGCAAAACAGTCAATCCGTTCTCCTGCACCAAAAATAGCAAATATCATCACTATGATATTGCCTCTTATGAGGAGGATTCAGTCATTGCGTAACCGGAGTATCTACGGCACGATCCTGATGAGTCCGGTTTCTACAGGTGGCTAGTAGGAAAATCCGTTGGTGCGAAAAACTTGGTTCTCACCAAAAGAGTGATTACTCCCAGGGTTTATCGCAGTATTATGCTTGAATTGAGGGCTGTGTGCTGCCACTCGTCTGCTACATATCTTTAATTATTGGCTGTCTATAAAAAGGCGTTCTCCGATGGTAAGCTCTGCGGTGGACTACCGAAGATTGTGTAAGGTTAGTGTCCCAATATCGGTGGCTCGACTCATTGCTCAAGTTGAGCTCGCAATGTTTGTTAAGTGGGTGGTACATAGCGAAGACGATGAAAATGATTCGCGATCGACGAAATTAGCTTCCATTCGGTTTGCCTAGGCAAATGCTTGCGTAGTGTGCATTCTGCAGCGCCTAAGATGAACGACACCCGTTCTTTCTTTCACCACACCGTCATATTATGGTGATTGTGGGATCGTGTAGCATTAGTGCATTGCATCCGGCATACTGGAGGTCTATGAGGCACCTATTAGGGTCATTGATTACCGCTCAACGTTGCTGCGATTGGATTCTGGTTAAACAAAATCATGCAAACAAAGATGACATGAGGCGACTACAAAGTGGGTGTTTATGAAAGGACCTGTACAATATTCAACGCCTACTTACTGTTTAATTTGCTGCCATTTTTCCGCTTCCGGAACATCATCGGAAATCTCCTCGGCCTTCTTACGAATTCGCTTCAGTCGCTTGGCCAATCGTGCTTTTTTCCGTGCCTTTGCTTCCTCGACCTTAGTCATGGAACGTCCCTGAGTAGGACGATCCTGGGAGACCTCCTCCTGCGTTAGGAAAAGCACCAAAATCGGGGTTGAAGTGAGACTTGCAGCAGATAGAACAGACAGTACAGGGAACGTGGGTGAATACATTAATTAGTAAGCCAGTAAAGCAACGCACATACAAAGGTATCAAAGGCATCAGAACCAATTAGACAAGACGGATAGCTGCAGCTGCGTATCATCAGATTACGGGTATAGAGACTATGATATCGACCCTCACTCAATTACCAAGCAATGGGTAGTAGTTGCCTATTGACACAGAAACTACCTGCGTCCGCACAGGTAGAAGTGGAAACGCAGCGGTAAGAACATGGATTCAGAATGAGGTGATAACAGGGTTTGTAAACGGACCAAAGACCAGTTGGAGGAAGTTGTCAACTGGCAAAAAGACAATCCATCATCGAAGGCCCAAATAAGTTAGAGCACAAACGGGCAGTGACCAGCTCGCATAACGCCCGAAAGCAAAATCTAACAGAAACCTGCCGCCCTGACGTGCCGGCTAAGTTGAAGTGCTGCAGTAATCCAGTGAGATGGATTACCTAGAAATTCATCCATCAAGAAGCAACCATGCCAGGAAAGTCAAAGTGCAGCAGGTGGTCATACCATGAGCACTAGACTAAGAAACAGACTCCAGGTAAAGTCGTACTGTCCCCTAGGACAAAAGTGAATGTACTGAGGTGTTTCCCCTTGATGACCAGAACTTTCATTTTGGTCCCCAGGGAAAAAGGACGGTGCGGAAAAGTCGGCTCTGAAGGCTGAGCGCTTTGAACACTTGAAGATTGACCATGGCCGCCGGCAAAATACCTGATATCAAAAAAATAGGTACTACAAAGAATCCCGATGACACAATAAACACATCTGCTGTGAACGGCAGCACACGAACTCCGATTGTTACTTTTTACTCTCTGCGCCCCGCACAGCTATGTAGGTCAACCTACTTATTGGCTCCGGGCAGGGTCATCTAAGAAACCAAATGCAAGGTCTTAGAATCAAGAGATGACCCGCGCAACTTCCAACTGCTTCGTAAGGCATTGTAAGGCGAGGTACCTCATACAAAACCACTACTTTGACCATGAAAACTTGGAATGTTACTTCTCACCACAGAACTAGTGAAGCCGACGGTTCGACCTTATTTTTGTTTTTCCTTTTATACACTTCATCGCTTTAATAAATCTCTCCTAATATTTGGTCACTAACCTGGATTTGACTCCAAAGGGAAACACCGTATATTCAAAACAGCATTCTGACTATCATTTCATTGAAAATGAATGTCCAACAAGTAGGTGATTGCATCAGGAGATACTCGGTGAAGATTGTTTCAGAGTATGTTTCGCTGAGTATGTCTGACACAAAAGTCTAGTCAGACTAAGTGAGGAAACTGAAAGGATGGCCAGGAACAGGTTAGATCAGCTAGTCAGCAGAGTCGGCGCTACATTTTTCTCAGCACAATAGCTGGCGTCTCACAACATAGTGAACCCTACTTATCAGTCCGTCACTACCAACTGTCCAAAGTGATCGAACATACTCGGTAACACAGATGTTATCCGTCAGCTGGCCATGAAACCTATGTGTAGCATGTTTGAGGAAAACATAATAGAAAAATACATTTTCGGAAATTGAATAACCTTTGTTAGCGGCAACGGCTTCCGCATGTGTATCCGTTCATCCTCAACAAACCAATCAGGTAGGTCAGACGGGTCTTCGAAAAACTGCATGCGATGATAGGCTGATTCGAGTAGCTCCCGGCGAGATTTGGCAGAACGAATAAGTCGAAGGGCTAAGGCACGCTCTTCTGGAGTGAGCGGGCGGCGGAGGCGCTTCAACCGTTGTACAGAATGTTCGGTCACGGTCGGGACTATATAACAAGAAACCGAGTACAAGTGACACAATAGAATATCAGCGCAGTAGGCAACCTATCAGATTTGCTCCCACAAAACTTATCAGCGACGCGACAAAATGCTAGGCGAACATATATACTATAAGGGTAAAGATGAGTTTGTATGCTGGTATAAAATTTAACATCAAGCTAATAAAAGTTGCTCAGCTGTAACACCATTTCAGTGCCTAGATGTCATGCCACCCGGAGGAAGCACGACGAAAGAGATACTGGCAGATTGTCCAAGCCTAGACAGGGGATGTCGAGATGCAGTGCAGCTGGTGAAACGGATACAAGATTGCTTTCAGAAAAGTGGGCAGTTATTCTCTAAGGATCACAACGGGAATCCGGTGGGTCACTTCGTTGACGGCACTCCGCAGAGAGGATTCACTGTAGTCCTATCATCTAGCATATTGTCCGAATAGCAAACGGTAATGATAGAATCAGGATATTCGTAGGTGAACTTAACGAGTGTCACGGGCTGGAGGAATGCACCCATCAACAGAATCTACAGTCAAAACAGGATGAATGCGTTCGTCGGCCATATATAAATAGCATCCAAAGGACCGATTAGAATCGTTCGCTGGTGTGGAAACTTCCTCTGAACGAATCCTGATATTCTCCAGCATGAACGGAATTGAAACACTCACCGATGCACTCACAGTCATCTACTTCAACATCCAGTCATTTATGGATTTTATCGACCATGAAAATAAATGGATTTGTTTTGTCCCAGCAGGTATGCCCGACTAAGTTAGTACTCATCAGGTGGGTGAATTAAGACTCGACCACCCGATGCTCAGGTTCAGAGCCCAAATTCTTAGCCACACCTCATTTGCACACGATGTAAGTGAATTAAATTGGAGTTTTCCCAGTCCAATGCAACCAAATTCCTTAGGAATCGGACTACTCGTGAGAATCTGATAATTACGACGCTGTGGTTTTTTACACGTGGTAATTATACATCACAACTGGTCGGTGCCAACCGAAAGTATGTTTTTTTTTAGACAGAACACTTCTGCTGCATAACTACCAACCTTGTTTCAATTGTTTCATTACGTACGGATCAGAGCGGAAATCCGTACGCACTGCAGTAGTGTTTTAGCCGGACCATTTTCATGCACAAGTTATTAACTAACTAAGCTGGTGAACTTCCAGTAATGTACGATGTTTGGCACTTCACAAATTTCCTTGATACATTGTTTTCTGACTAATTTTCAACAGCATTTACCTCGCAAACGCGGGCCGTGTGGATGAACAGAGCTCACCAAAACAGAACTGCGGGTGGAAATTCATTGGCAGCCTAAATGATGTTAAAATCATGTGTATTATAATTTGGTCCCTTCTTTCTCCCTTTGAACATGGTTCACTATCAGCAACGGAGCTCAGCTCAGAGTAAATCTCACTTGCAAGTGATACTGGGTCCGTGTGAACCGGAAGAACTAGGTAAGATACCTGCATAAGCTCCAAAAAATAATCGCTGTTAAGTGGCGTTGTTTCCATACCTCCCGATCACCTAAACAAAGTTTACCCGAATAGTGATCGTGTTTGGACGAGCTGGCTGGCCGGTACAATAATCGTTAAGAGTTATTTGTACTAAGTGACTTTTGCTCGAGTGGGGTCATCTCTTTGAATAGGAGTCCAAAGAAGGGATAATAGGGCCGAGGCAGGTTGTTTCTCTGTGTAGAAATGAATGAGAAAATGACCGGGTCATTCACAAAACAAAATGGGGGAAAGAGGACAGTAGTATCCATAACTAATGCAGGATTAAAAGACTGTTGTTTAGGTGAGGAAGTATTTAAGACAGTTTACCTTGGGTAAGTTTGCTGCGAGCCAACATGGTGCCGCACAAACTTATCGTGGAAGAATTCAACAGGCAGCCAACAATATTCAATTTATTCATCACCCGGTCTATAAAGTTTGCCTGAACCGACGGGCAACGTAATATACTTTTATATCGCTAACTACACTGCAACTCCAGTCAACACTGGAAGCAATGGCAGAATTGTTAAATATGGTACAAGCTGGGGTAATAAAAAACAATAACGTGAAGTTAATCAAAGATATGGAGTACAATCCAACTGTCAAGCTCGGCGAACAGACCAACAACCAAGCAACGCACCCGAGCTACCTACATTCCACAACATTGCTAATATGGAATACACATTGGAAACCACTATTAAAGTCCGCTTGTCAGCACACGGGGGGTGGCTCAAGATGAACTGGACGATCATAGGTGGGTAATAAACGACCCAGCAACGAATTAGTACCAGATAAATCGGTCGGGCACTCATGCAAACATACAACTGTGGGAAAAAGCACCAACGCTGTTCACAGATAGTAGCAGCACAAGCCCACACATAGTGTTGTTAAATGGATCAGCACAGGATATGTACACAGAAGCGTAAGCTAAGCATACTGTTAGTGTAAAGGTTAAAAGAGTGGATAAAACAAGTAAAATGGAACCGTCGACCGGATACCGAATTTCTCGAGTGCCTTTCGAATCAACTCACTTCACTTGAGAGAGGGATAACCAGTTGGCCCACGTAACACACACACACACTTCCTAAAACAGTTTTTCTCCTACACAGTATGAAAACGAAAGCCATGAGAACTGTTCCTAAACCGCGAACAAAGCTCGGGGATGAAACTGCCCGGGAGCCTGAATTACAGGTAATACACCGACTAACCTTGAAAACAAGTCTTCATAACGCTAGAACACGTATGGAAACAAGAACGCAACAGCTTTTCCAAAAAATGGGATAAAAGAAACATTACAAAGGAAGAACCCCTCACCATTTGACTCGTTAGTCTTAGTAGCGGATTCCTCTGCAGAACCCTTTGATACCACTCCCGGCTGACGTTTTATATCGGCTGGGCTGCCCGTTTCGACAACAGCCGCTTTCTTCTTTTTCTTTCCTTTAGTTTTCTGTTTCTCTGTAGGTTCATCTGAATCGGATGAGGTTGTTGAGATTCTGTCGTCTTCCTCAACAGGGGCCAACAAATCCTACAGATGTGAATAAATGACAGCACAAAACAGAGTCAGGAATGCAAGCACCTGAGAGAAGACGACAGTATGGCCAAAACGTTCAGACTACTTGCTATGAACGAAAGTAGACAAAGGGCGTAATGAAAAAAGCCCTACATAACAGCCAAATGGTAATGGTATTAGGCATCTGGATCTGATTGACTATCACAAGTCAAAGGAAAGGAGAGAGATGACACACTGGGAGAATTGTTGTGAAAGCTCCGCTACTTTTCGTGAATATTCCAGTTCCCCGTAAAGATAAAATCCTGAAAACCTGTACTGTAAACTACTCTGTGGATCACACGTTTGATCCTATCAATCTGGTTTTACGTTTTGAAAGTCGTTAAAAAGGTTTTTTGTGCGGGGTTCAATAAAGCCACTGTCATTCAAAAGTGGAATGAAATGCCACTTGTTATGCAAGCATGTTCGGCTGATTTCCATGGGATTCACTGACCGTTATTCACATATGAAACACGGAACCTAAAAACAAACTGATCGTCATTACACCCATTACATTCGCCTGAGGTCCCAGACCTTAAAGATGAGTTGGTCAGTCCACAGTCATACACTTCGAAAAACTTGCACTTTTGTGTGGTGGACTAAAATTGAAATATTACACCTCCGGTTTGTCGACTGCGTGTGCAGGGTGGTAAAACATCATTGTGGATATTGACGTACGTTCCCGCCTTCCGTTAACTGCGGATTATCTATATCCGACCCAATCTACGGTAAGAATTGTCGAACATATTACCACAGGGCCAACTGTACCATCCTCCTTACCAGAATTGTTTCGCTGTTCTGTACGCCTCGTCTGTAGCACATCAACGCGCCTAGACCATCCAGGTTTAGTTTCCATTCCTGAATACAACATTTTCGCACACTAAGGAGCTCAAAATAACTTAGTGGTTAAGGCTTAGTGTTAAGTGTTAAGGCGCGAACTTACAGACTGTAAGTGCGGCATCTCGACTGCTTCTGTCTAAGCTTGGACAATCCGACAGTATCCCAGCCGTCGTGCTTCCATCAAGTGGCATGACAACAAGGCACCGAAAGGGTACCACAGCTGACCGATTATTATTAGTATGAGTATTATTAGTATGCGTACTAAGTGGTGCTATTGCCAGTCACTTGGATGCTCCACATAACAGTTCCTGGTTCCTTCGTACACCCAATGAACCCTCGTCCCGTGAAAGAAACAATCCCACTAGAGAGGTTCACCCTCCTTGCTATCATCCGTTTACTAAATCTCATCTACATTTGGGTTAACATTTTCAATACTGATGAGTCACGTGCCACCTTCCATTTGAGCCAAATTATGCGGTTATGTAGCTTTCTTCGTGCGTATCTACATGGTGAATACTGATCACCTGCAGCTGCTAACGTGATAGCAATAAGCTGTCGACCCACAAAGTATCAGTCACCGTATGTCCTTATAATCTAAATTGGAAAATGTATACCGGCCAACAGTAACACTGACCAACGACAGGGCGGATTGTGGTGCATCCCAAGTTCATTGATAACGGAAGCATTACCTAACGGACTATTATCGCCCAAACGCAGGCACGGTTAACAAACGGCTAAATAATCCGTATTCATTGCCCGGTGAACAGACGAACCAGTAATGAACGCACTTGAGCTCCCACTCTTTAGACACGTTCTATCCATACGTAACCAAGTGAGTACGCAGAAGACATAGCTCTTCTAGGATCTGACCCCGCGGCAATGCAAACAATACTAAATAAGGTAAATAATTCCGCCTCGCGGTTTGGTATGCGCTTCACATCTGCAAACTGTAAAGTGCTACTGCAAGACTGGGTGGGCTCGAACCCTAGCCTCATGCTTGCGGATGAAACGATTGAGGTAGTAGACAAATTTGTTTACCTAGGCAGCTGTATCAGTCCCGGTGGTCTGGTGAAAGATGATATTTCCATTCGGATTGGGAAGGCCAGAGCAGCTTTTGCGAACCTACGTCACCTGTGGCGTAGGCGTGACATCAGTTTCTCTGTCAAGGGTCGAGTTTACAATGCTGCGGTGCGCTCCATATTACTATATGGATCAGAAACCTGGCCGCTGCGCGCCGAGGACGTCAAAAGACTTTCAGTGTTTGACCATCGATGTCTTCGGAGCATTGCCCGAATCTGGTGGGAACACCGGATCAGCAATTCTGAAGTACGTCGAATGGTATTCGGGAGAAATAACTCACCCTCGATAGATGAACTGATCACACTGCACAGGTTGCGCTGGCTTGGCCACGTGCTGCGTATGCCAGTCGACCGACTTCCTCGAAGGGCTCTTTTCGCCCAACCATGTGAAGGGTGGAAGAGAGCCAGAGGCGGTCAAACAATAACTTGGCAGCGAAGTATGAAAGCCATTACCAGCAAACTCAGCTGCGCTGGTCACTGCCGTCTTCCTGGATGGGGACCCCGAGACGGGCCACATCAATGGCTAGAGACATTATCAGACATGGCCCAGTCGCGCCCTCAATGGCGCTCGTGCATCCAAGCTATTGCCTTCAATACATAGCTCCTTTTCCAACTCCCCCCACTTGACAGCCCGCTGACAGTGCTGGATTCATGCACCAATTTACCAGCTCGCGCGTGCAATGCGCAGCTACCTACCCCCCCCCCAAATCATCGGTGAACGAAACTGCGGCAGCTACAACCAGTGTGCGACGAGTACGCGGTTCTTACAGCTGACAATGATGATGATGATGACGTAACCAAGTGAATGTGGTCCAACAGGCTGCTCGAGGAATGACATTACCTCACATTCGAACATGTTTACCTATAAACAATATTGTCCTGGAGAGTTACGTAAATAGGGTTGTTCAGTGATTTAGAGCCCAAAGAATAAGACCATATAGCATCCGGGTAAGCAAACAAACAGGGGTAAGTTGCTTGTTGCAATTTTTGGGACAGTAAGCTCTCTAGAAATTACCTGAGATAGATGCTTTGCTCCTGTGGGCACCAATATCGAGAACACAGACTGGAAGACAAAGTACTACATGAGACAGCTATCCCCCTGCATACTGTTATTGTCCTCTTCGAACAGAAAACCCATACGACAAAACGCTCAACTAAAACTCAATTTATGCGAAGAAAGTAGTTTGGATTATTTCATTCATCCTACCAGGCTACAAGCCTATCGGTTAATTTTACTTCACTGGCCAAACTAAAGCAGTGTGACGTAAAAGTAGGCAGTAGCAGTTGACACATGAACCACTCAGATGCCTTGTGGGGCAAAAACCTCGGCTTTGAAGCAATGAATGAGAATTTACAGTTGATGTGGATTACAAACCTTCATTTCCTCCGAATCCAACCAGGATTCAATCTTGCGCTTTTGTTTGATTTTTTCCGGTGCATCGTCTAGATCAACTAGGAGTGGATTCCGAGGCTTAGCGATTGCGTTAAAACCGTCCATATGTGGCAAAGATGTCCTTTTTGACTCAGACGGTCTTGTGATGGGCTCGGCAAAGCGTGCTCGCTTGGAATTTGGGCCGCGTAGCTCCGCGTCATCTTCCTCTTCACTGTAGAGATCCAGATCTACGTCTTCCGCATCAGATTCGTTTTCGTCCTCCTGTGTATCTCCGTCATTTTCTATACCTTCGTCTTCTTCATCCGAACTCAGGTAAAGGTCATCGCGATACGTGTTGCCTGTTACCCGAAGGAAAAAGGAATAGACAGTGATTTAACGGTGACAGGAACAGTGTGTAGAAACCCTAAGGAAAAGTTACCTGTCTGTGTATCCAGAATTTGTCGACTCTCAAAGAACTCGAAACTCGAGGTTTTTGTAGGGCCTGTATAACTGTCTCGTCAAAGAATGCAATAGCCGCAAACGCTCTTTTTATTTATAAACCATGTGCGGAGTGGTATAGCCTAGCTAAACAAACGGATTAACATTTGCGTCACTCCACTTTCATGAGTCAGTAGACACGTCAAAAAATCATATATAAAGTTGACTGGTCCCCACCAAGGGAAACCAGCTACCAGAAGAGATTCACTTGGACCGATCCTTTCAAGCTAGTATAGAGTTTTACAGTTCTAAATTTACCACCTGTCGGCCGAAAAAATCGACTACCCACACAGCGGACTAGCCAGAAAAATAGGTTCCACTTGATAGACACACAAACATACGTTCGCGTTTTTCTGAAGAATGTCACCGTTGGTTCAAAAGACATCTGTTGTGCAACATAAACCAAACACCAGTTCAGTGTGATTGTACTGCGACAGTTCCATCTACACACGTACCATGACAACACATTCTCCCTGTGCATACCCAGATATTCTTCTTCGGTTTCCGTGCCAGATCCTGAGGTCTTCGTTACGAGAAGAGGATAAGTACTAACACAACTGGGTCTAACGAATTCGTACTTCGTTACAAGGTCGTTTACGCTCTGTGTGCACCTGGTTGAAAGGGGCCTTAGGAATTAGGCAATCATATGACGTGCAAAGCATGTCCAGTATAATCCACGGAATGCGAGTTCTGTGTTTACCAAGAGTAGTGTCTTCGCAAAAAAGCAACCCATTGTGCTGAGTGATAGACTACAATTCCGACGCTAAATACCGGAGAAAAGCAATTCTGTTAAAGGAAACGTATCGAGAAATTGTTACCTCGGGTTAGTTTGTTGCTTATTTGCAAGCTTAAGTATTTCCAACCTAACTGCCGACCTCGGTGAGCAGACCGAAGGTCGCCTGATCAATAACATATTTCGTTCATCGACTCCAACGGGGAGTTATAGTAGACCATATAGTATTGTACAGCATAGGTATGAGAACTCACCAGATGTCTGTTGACTATCATAGTCAGGTTTGTCTGCATCGTCACCCCGTTTTGAAAAGTGAACCTTCGTTCCACCCTCAACGGCCGATCGACGCTCTTCTTCTCTACGATTTCGGATTTCTTTTAACGCCTTCTTNAAAAGTGAACCTTCGTTCCACCCTCCACGGCCGATCGACGCGCTTCTTCTCTACGATTTCGGATTTCTTTTAACGCCTTCTTCATCTCATCACGAGCCATGTCATCCGCGCCGGTCATACTGGTATCTCCAATCAATTTCCTGGCCTCTTCCAATCCCACGAAATCGTGCAGTGTAGAAAGGGAAAAAAGTTCGTCATCCACCTGTTCTATGTGGTCACCTTGATGCTCCATCTTCAATACTAGACGTTCAGCCAGCTTCATTTTAGCCTTCCGGACACGCTTCAGGCGCCTGAAAAAATGCAGACGGGAAGTTATTTGGACAGGTCGCTGATGTCAGACTGGAAACAGAGTGACATGTCCGAGAATTTCGGCTTCATAAATTCGTACTAAAAACATGAGTTATTTTTGAATTACTGACTTTTTCTTTTGCTTCTCCTCTTCGTGGATCAGACGCTGAACCTCCTCTTCAACTTCTAGATCCTCATCTTCCTTGACTTCGCTGTTCTCGGCAGCCTTGTCTTGTTGCACCGTATCCGAGCTGAAAACCAGAACAACCACCAAATCAAAGATGGAACGTGCAAGCCCACCAGTAAATCTTCATAAAAAAAATACTCAACAATCTGAAGAATCTCACATAAGAGTAGTACATACGCACTGAATTCGCCTTAGCACTATTTCGGGGCCTAACCGCCATGCAACCAGAAGGAAGCACGAGATGGGATATTGCCAGGTTGCCCGAGCCTAGACAGGGGAAGTCCAGAGGTAGAAGTCAGGTTCGAACCACGGATCTTCCGGTCAGTAAATTCGCACTCTAACCACTAAGCCATCTAGACCTTGATAACTACATTAATAAGATAATTAAAGAGAGTTGCCATGCCCAAAACCATTGCGCGTTTGCCTCATGTAATCAAGCGCAAACTACCAACCGTTCAGCGCTTGTTCGCAACCTACGATCTGTGTAGACCTGCACGGCTAGCCATAATCCTGATGCCCATATCATGAAAGAGACTGTTTATCACTGCATCCAAAGGCATAGAAATGAAAAAGAGATAAGCGACCATCCGACCACAAATACTGGTACCCTCATCCAAGGCGTAAACAGTGCGGCACTTAGAGACAAGAAACATACGAAAGTAACAGAAAATGTTGGTGAATGTATTTCACCCGGGTGGCACAAACTGAGCGTTGCTTAGTTCAGTGGTAGCGAACCATCAAAAAGCCCGTGAGCTGAGGAGACAAATGAAACACAAATGATCGGGATGACCGAACAATGGGAACTTACCTTTTTGACTTGTCATCCAAGGCGGCCAATATATGTTTACGCCACTTCAGTAGAGCTCTAGGAAGCGAATTGGATGTGAATAGTGAGATATGGACATAGACAATGATGCGGTTAAGATTTAAAAAAGCATAGTCTCACGAGGTCAAACCTGTATACTTTGAGACTGACCAGTTCAGGATTGGCCAAGGCGAACAGTCCGAAGAGTAAATTCCACGTATGGACTCGTAGCCAACACTGTTGTATGATTCTAGTGTCCGCACTACCATTTGCGGAAGTTTGCACCCTATGTTCGCATTCGGAAGCAGAATTAGAGGCTGATCATGGTCCTTAGACCAGCGGTATCTCACTTAGGCGTAAATAGAAATATTCCCAAGACACTTGTCCTTTACAGGACCGTCCCGATCGCTCAAAATAAAACACTATGTATTCGGGAAAATGGCTAGGTGCTGTATGAACGTCGGCTATCTTGGCAGAACAATATTCACAGGTTTGGCATCTGCATTACAAAGGTCGGCAGGACGTTTGGATACCTTGAGAAACCTAACTGAAGTAAGCGTCAGATTTGCATATATATCAGGATTGCCGTGTATAAGCCAGTTCCCAATAACGTACAACAGCACTATACAGACATGCTGAGGGCTGTTGATCGATTTAACTTGCGTTGTACACAGATGGATGGAATCTCCAATACCAAAGCATTTCGAAGAGCAAGCATTGATGGAGCTGAATGCAGTCTGGTTAGAGGACAGCTCCACTGATTGGACCAGTTGAGACGAGTAAACAAAACTCACGCCCTAAAACAAACTGTTTACCATCAACTCAAGAATGGAGTTCGGAATCCCGAGAACCTCATGTTTCGCAGTGGGGTAAGCTTCAAGTAAGTTTAATGGAACAATCATTTTAAACCATGAAAGAATCCGGTACTAGACAGAACGGCCTAGAGAACAAAGTCGAACAAAACTTTAGGAAGTGATGCAGCAGGTACTTCGGTCGCGGAACATGTGCAGCCCCACCAGCTGCGGCGACTGGGCATATGTTATGCATTCCGAAACATCGACTACCGAGAGGAGTGTCGCACTAAGTACCTCCTTCAGAACGGCGTGAACTCCAAAATGGATGCGTGGAACGGCAGATGGGGTAAGAGATTGTTAAGGATTTGGGTGTTTTCGGTGCGGTTTGTCTTCCAATATAGAGCAACCCCCTTCCCGTGCACAAATCTGGATATACTGCCAGAAATGGCAGCTAATTGATGTCAATAGCGTTCACGTTATCAGTTTCTCATCATGCTGTCTGATTAAGCGCACGGAGATGTAGACAACTCAAAATCCTTACAGTAAGCCAGAACCAGATCCCTCCTTCACCCTCTTCGTCCTATTTTGCGCCTCAGTGCTTTAAATATAACCAAAAACCTTGTGCCTGGTCTTTGGTTTGTTCTGAGTTTGGCTATTCGATCGAAGAAATTTCATCACGAATCGGGGTGACATCATCAGTGCGCTGTTAGGGATCATAATGGTGATGAAACGTTTGTAACAAAAAATGCCCAGCTCAGCGAACACACTAACGACCACCTACACTACGTGAGCTACATTCTCTTCAATAGCAAACTTTGTGCATGTCCCCATAATCATTTTCAGCTGTGAAAACCGCGTACTTGTTAAGGAGACTTGATATACTCGAGCGAATACTTTCATCATTATTATCATAACCACACCACCATCACGTACTTGTTGTACAATGGTTGTAGCTACCACAGTTTCATTCGCCGATGATCTGGGGAGATACACGTAGATAGCTACGCATTGAAGGCGGCAGCTGTCAGTCCTGTCAATACAGGAGTGTCAGTGAACTTTTCATTGGGAAGATCGGGAGAGCAAGCTGTGCACTGGAGGCAACAGCTTGGAAAACGGCTTGGCAACAGCTTCCACTAATCGTGCGATTGGGAAACATCTGACATCTTTAACCACTGATGTGTCCCATCTCGGGGTCCTCTGGGACCAATTAGACCTCATAGGCGTTACAGGCTCGAAGTGATATTTACATGTTCATACCATTGGCGAATTTGAAGAGGAAGGGTGAGTAAGAGCAACATTGGCTAACCCCACTTAATTCAATGAACTGAGCAGATGGCTTCCCACAGACCATCTCTGCTCCACAGACACAGCCAGCGCACCCGACGGTAAGCAGAATCAATTATCATCATCATCATTGTCAGCTGTAATAACCGCATACTTGTCGCAGTGGTTGTAGCTGCCACAGTTTCGTTCGCCGAGGATTTCGGTAGGTGGGGTAGTGAGCCGTGCATTGGAGGGGGCAGCTGATAAATTAGTCCGTAAATAGAGGACTGTAGGTGGATTATTAAGTGGGGGGTTGGGAAGGGAGCTATGCATTGAAGGCAATAACTAGGATGCATGAGCGCTTTTGAGGGTGAGACCGGGCCACGTCTGACAATGTCTCTAACCATTGATGTGGCCCGTCTCAGAGTCCCCATCCAGGAAGACGGCAATGACCGGCGCAGGTGAGTTTTCTGGTAATGGTCTTCACACTTCGCTGCCAAGTCATTGTTTGACTCTCTTCCACCCTTCAAGTGGTTGTGCGAAAAGAGCCCTTCGAGGAAGTCGGTCGACTAGAATGTGCAGCACATGGCCAAGCCAACGCAACCTATGCAGTGTGATCAGTTCATCTATCGAGGGTGAGTTATTTCCCCGAATACCATTCGACGTACTTCAGAAGTGCTGATCCGGTGTTCCCACCAGATTCGGTCAATGCTCCGAAGACATCGATGGTCAAACACCGAAAGTCTTTTGACGTCCTCAGCGCGCAGCGGCCAGGTTTCTGATCCATGTAGTAATATGGAGCGCACTGCAGCATTGTAAACTCGACCATTGACAGAGAAACTGATATCACGCCTACGCCACAGGTGATGTAGGTTCGCAAAAGCTGCTCTGGCCTTCCCAATCCGCATGGAAATATCATCTTTCACCAGACCACCGGGACTGATACAGCTGCCTAGGTAAACAAATTTGTCTACTACCTCAATCGGTCCTGTCTTGGTGCCTTTCACGTTTGTACTTTATTTCTACTACCGGGCGATTAAGGTTCACGTTCTACTCACCTGTAAGTATTGTCTCAGGAGGCTCTGAGGCCAGTTAAACTGTACTTCAAGGCCCTCGGCCCAGTTTTCTAGTCGGTGCTTTTGCGAGTGAAATGATGAACCTCCTTCTTCACTTATCATTTCTTTATCTTCGCTTCCCTCTGGCCAGTCAGTCTTGTTAATTGGTATGGGGCAATGCTGCTCCGAGTAGCGATAGCCCTCTGAATATCCTGAGGTATCAACGTTCACCGAAGCTCTCGGTATTTCCTTAGCCTCCTCATCACTTAACGTTTAAGGAACTTGCGTGCGCAGTCGTATTTGTTGCCTGCTGGTAGGATTTCCTGACATCGGCCATAACTAGCGATTTTGACAATGTCCAGTGGTTGAGTCGAAAGTAGGACAGACAGCACTCATCATCATCATCACCATCAAAGACAGCAACATCAGTGTTGTTATATATATATATATATATATAATTGTATTAAAAGCCCTACAGTGAAGAGAAGAGAAAGAGTGGGTGAGTCAATACAGGAGTGTCAGTGAACTTTTCATTGGGAAGATCGGGAGAGCAAGCTGTGCACTGGAGGCAACAGCTTGGAAAACGGCTTGGCAACAGCTTCCACTAATCGTGCGATTGGGAAACATCTGACATCTTTAACCACTGATGTGTCCCATCTCGGGGTCCTCTGGGACCAATTAGACCTCATAGGCGTTACAGGCTCGAAGTGATATTTACATGTTCATACCATTGGCGAATTTGAAGAGGAAGGGTGAGTAAGAGCAACATTGGCTAACCCCACTTAATTCAATGAACTGAGCAGATGGCTTCCCACAGACCATCTCTGCTCCACAGACACAGCCAGCGCACCCGACGGTAAGCAGAATCAATTATCATCATCATCATTGTCAGCTGTAATAACCGCATACTTGTCGCAGTGGTTGTAGCTGCCACAGTTTCGTTCGCCGAGGATTTCGGTAGGTGGGGTAGTGAGCCGTGCATTGGAGGCGGCAGCTGATAAATTAGTCCGTAAATAGAGGACTGTAGGTGGATTATTAAGTGGGGGGTTGGGAAGGGAGCTATGCATTGAAGGCAATAACTAGGATGCATGAGCGCTTTTGAGGGTGAGACCGGGCCACGTCTGACAATGTCTCTAACCATTGATGTGGCCCGTCTCAGAGTCCCCATCCAGGAAGACGGCAATGACCGGCGCAGGTGAGTTTTCTGGTAATGGTCTTCACACTTCGCTGCCAAGTCATTGTTTGACTCTCTTCCACCCTTCAAGTGGTTGTGCGAAAAGAGCCCTTCGAGGAAGTCGGTCGACTAGAATGTGCAGCACATGGCCAAGCCAACGCAACCTATGCAGTGTGATCAGTTCATCTATCGAGGGTGAGTTATTTCCCCGAATACCATTCGACGTACTTCAGAAGTGCTGATCCGGTGTTCCCACCAGATTCGGTCAATGCTCCGAAGACATCGATGGTCAAACACCGAAAGTCTTTTGACGTCCTCAGCGCGCAGCGGCCAGGTTTCTGATCCATGTAGTAATATGGAGCGCACTGCAGCATTGTAAACTCGACCATTGACAGAGAAACTGATATCACGCCTACGCCACAGGTGATGTAGGTTCGCAAAAGCTGCTCTGGCCTTCCCAATCCGAATGGAAATATCATCTTTCACCAGACCACCGGGACTGATACAGCTGCCTAGGTAAACAAATTTGTCTACTACCTCAATCGGTCCTGTCTTGGTGCCTTTCACGTTTGTACTTTATTTCTACTACCGGGCGATTAAGGTTCACGTTCTACTCACCTGTAAGTATTGTCTCAGGAGGCTCTGAGGCCAGTTAAACTGTACTTCAAGGCCCTCGGCCCAGTTTTCTAGTCGGTGCTTTTGCGAGTGAAATGATGAACCTCCTTCTTCACTTATCATTTCTTTATCTTCGCTTCCCTCTGGCCAGTCAGTCTTGTTAATTGGTATGGGGCAATGCTGCTCCGAGTAGCGATAGCCCTCTGAATATCCTGAGGTATCAACGTTCACCGAAGCTCTCGGTATTTCCTTAGCCTCCTCATCACTTAACGTTTAAGGAACTTGCGTGCGCAGTCGTATTTGTTGCCTGCTGGTAGGATTTCCTGACATCGGCCATAACTAGCGATTTTGACAATGTCCAGTGGTTGAGTCGAAAGTAGGACAGACAGCACTCATCATCATCATCACCATCAAAGACAGCAACAACAGTGATGGCACTGACACTTCACTGCCATACAATGCTTCACCTCAACTTAACTCCATTCCACGATCAAGGAAACCAGACAGTACCACTTGCCAGCACAGCTTTTGGTTCACCGGTGTCAATTCCATTCCCTTTCTACCCTACGGTCAAAAATCCCAGGATCACTTGCCTGTCAGTTGTCTAACAAATGCGCCTTATCCAACCCGCTGTCGTTCAAATAAACAAAATAAAGACGATAAATCCACAAGATTCTTTTTACATAGGATGTTTTAACGTTCGTACTGTGTCAAACTGGAAAACAGCCGAGGCATGCCCAGAGCTTTTACCCTCTCATACGTTCAGATACGAACTCTTCTGCAGTGTCTCTCATAAAGCGCAACAACAGACAAATGCGCAGCTTGTATTGATGAAGTTGTTCAAGCAGCAGTAGGCAGTCATCGATCTTCGTCATTGGTAACTGGT
>NW_008751783.1:1030597-1054756 GCF_000715545.1 Opisthorchis viverrini
CGACGGCCGATGTGGCATGAGTTTATTTGTGTATGTGCAATTCATGGTTGTACGTGGGCTGGGATACTGCCAGGGCGCCCACACCTAGACAGGAGGACGATTAGGGTCCTCAACCAAAGCCTTTGGCTCAAAAGCCTAACCGCAAGGCAGCGGTGTTCGGCTGGAAATGCAAGTACATTACCTTTTTTCACGGAACGGGTCGCCGTACATGTTCCAACCCCCAACCTGGAGGGCCAGGAGACTGTGTTCGTCGGACCTCTACCCATGGACCAACCAGGTATGAGAGACTCTGTGAGCATCGTGCGGATACTCCCCAGTACAGCTCAATGAGTCGCCGAGGTACACAAACCGCCACACCACGGTAACGTCCAGTCTCTTCGTGACAGACAGCACTGAATGTCACTGGTGCAGCTTCTTTCACAACTTGCCATAATAACACAATCATTCAGCTGTAACACTGTTTCGGTGCCTAGCTGGCATTCCAGCAGAAAAAGCAAGAGTACTGAGGTAGTGCTACATTGACCGAGCCTAGATGGAAGCAGTCGAGATGCAGAGGTTGGCTTCGGACCAACGACCTTCAGGTCAGTAATTTCGCGCCTTAGCCACAAAGATGTCTGGACTTGTTTTGACATGCCTCATTCACGTGCTTCCTACCAGCAGTGTTGGTTTACTATAGATAGTTGAGCCAGCTCAGATCGGTTCTGCTTAACTATGATGATTCTTCAAAGATACTGAAACGACACGCTTAGTACTGACTTGCAAGGGCATGAAGGGAAGCGAACTGTCACGCGTTCTCGTCCTATGCCGTGAGCGGAATCAAGTTGTGTGCCCCAAAAAGAACCCCTCTTGTATTGTGGCTCTCCACCGGTTGCTGACAATCGCTTGATCCAGTTCGGTCCACGCTTGGTTTGCACTTGGTAGATGTCAGGTTACGCGATGTGAACCTTTGTGCTGAAAGTCCGTACTCGCCAGAAACAGTTGATGATCAATGCTCAGCTGGAGTCGCTCTCCAGTATTAACTCCGAATCAAACTCCCCGACGTGCTTCCAAAGAGCTCAAACCATCGACTTGGGCGTTTATATCGCTCGCAAAGATGACAGTATCAGTGCTTCTCGTATGACAAACGAGCCAAGATAAATCTTCAGTTTTCGAACTTCAGTAGACTAAGTTATATGCTGAAACTACAAACACGCAGCATTTTTTTTATTTCCAGTAACATTGCGCTCGATTGTGTTGGGTAACCGCACGGCGCAAAGACGACTGTTCACTGGAATCTAATCCAACAAAGAGCGTTCAGCTCTCAGACTGAGTGCAACTCCAACGCCATATATCCCACGAGTCATACCTTCTAGATCACCGAATACAGTGGGTGAAATGTGAAGAAAGTCAATCCATCCCTTGTGTTCTACGATGCATGACCACACTTTGGTCTTGTGTGCGCATTTCAGATGCGCAAAATAAATCAATTTTGATAAATATGAGTTCCGGGTAAGCATTACTTGTTTGCAGACTTGAGATGGAGAATGGACATCAAAAGCCCCATTGTGGGAATGGTCACGCAGACTATTATTTTGTTTACTGTTAGCTGACAGCATGGTGTTTGGGATTCATCAGTCAGGTAACTGGAACAATCAAATGACCAAGCAACGTTTTCTTGTATGATGGGAAGGGGTTGGAGAGGGACACCAGTAGACAAAGAATTGATATTCGTCGGTTTCCCAGGCCAAAGACGGAGTTCGTTTGGGGTACCTCGTCTTGAACCTTCGAAAGTGAGTAGTAGGGTTTTCTTTGGAGGTGCTATCAGAATTGATGGATCAATGGTCTGATCTGCTAGATTGTAGAGGGCCGATCTTTATTAAACGCTCCTTTTTCGGGAAAAGCTAAAATTGTCGCCTCTATAAATATGGACACGCAGATCGACGGAGGGAAACATCTTACTGCCTTCATACTCCGATCGAAAAAGAGAGTACGACTTTAGCCCAGACCACTCCGTGATACGATTACTCATAGTAAGCAGTCTCGTTGGTCCTAGTCTGATTGTTACCATCTACTCTTGCTGACATGGATGTGGGACGAAGTTCCAGTTAGTGCAGTCAACGGAATCATTACAGCATCCAAGCCCGACCACCGCTTCAAGATGGTGGCTTTACAGCGGTGAAGCATGTAAGACTAATGTTGCTGTCCGATTATGGTGATTACGACAATGATAGTCATGATCACGACCATGAGGCGACAGCGCGAAATGAAGACCGCTACTATCGAGTTCAACGATGAAGGCTCTTCACACCTCTCTGGATAGGATCCACGCGATTTCATGTGGTTGGAAACCGAGCAGGATATGGAACGTATCTTAACCTTGTGACCCGCTCGTTGACTTTTTAACTAAACTGCTTAGCTGATGTTTTCCCGTCATTTAACTTAACTTGTGTTGAGGTTTGTAAGCCCAGATCACGCCCATTTCTCGGCTAACCCCAAAGTAGTCCGGATCTTGACCAAAACCGAGGGTTCAGTACAGGTCTCCAGGGAGTCTCGAAAAAGGGATACAAAGCTGACGAGTTCATTGAAGTAGTTATCAGGTGACAGCGCGAACTAATCAGCAGTCCTCGTCGAAGACTTAATAATTAAAGCGCCATGTGATTTAAATCCGACCAAATGTTAACTGGGACACCCACCATATAAGCGACGCGCACTGCAAACTCGACATGTGACGTGCGTCTGGTACACCGCACACAAGACCAAATGTACATTTAAAGAACTGAAGTGTTATTTGTCCCATATTCCTTACTTGATATCAGCTTTGCCCAAAACCTGAATATCATCCAGGTCCGTTTTTACAGCATTCGTCGTGAGCGGATGATTCATTACTTCTGGGATATCAAAAATCACCTGAAGGTAATTGGTACGAACAAAATGTAAAGTTACTTTGCTGGCCTTAGCCAGGGCCTCCAGCGGATCAGAGCAGTGAAGAAAAGTTGAAACTGGGAGTTCGTGATATAGCTTATCACCATCCGCATAGCCTTCCGCTTTCCTGAAGCAGCGTTACAAGAAAGAAAAATGGTTACTTTCTCTTCTTACAGTCCTTCAGCAAACCTGATACGATGGCCGCCCGTTCTTTTGGAACCTCAACTTCGCCAAAAACGTGTCGCGGATCGAGGAAACGGTGGTCAATTCTGTCAGGAGCACGGTAGTGTTGGCCAACTAGGAATATCTCGGCTGATTCCATCCTTGAAGCTTCCGGTTTTACGGCACGAACAGTCCGGAAAAAATGAGACAAGACCCACTTAAAAGGCTCATAATCTCTGCTCCGAAAGACCTTAGTTATAAACCAACCACCTGGGCGCAATACATCCGTCGCAAGCGCAAATGCCTGCAAACATAAGTTGGCTGAGAATGATAGAAAGAGAGCACGGCAACATACCTTGACTGTATTCGTCGATGGACCATGCGGTACCAACATTCGGAGCGCCATCGTGCAGGACGACGTCAGCTTTATTCTGCATTAATTCGGCCCTAATAAGCTATATTGCATTAGACAAGTCATAAAAAAACAAACCTGTTTGCACCGCTCGGTAGTTATGTCTGCAACGAAGGTTTTCACCCGCGGAATCGCCTGGATTGGAACCAAGTCGACGCCCATGATTTGGCTTGACACCGGCATTTCTTTTGACGCTACCTGAAGCCATCCTCCCGGTGCAGCACAAAGGTCAATCAGGATTTTTGACGTGTTCAAAAAATTAAAACGCCTATTCAGTTGAATCAACTTGAAGGCAGCACGCGATCGATATCCTAAACCCCACGTTACAAAATACGAAGGTCATATACCCGTTTCTTTGGCGAGGAAATAAAACTTGTCCTTCCTCGCTTTTCCCGTCTTCGACTTTTTCGCCATTGCGGCGCACGACTGAGGATCTTCGCAAAGGACCTAGCTGGACCTCGACCGCTCATTCGTCAGTTATTTACCACGTGACCCTCTGAGCCAATGAAATCTTAGGCACTTCAAGGTCACATTACTGGCCAAATGATAAATGGCATTTGGACACTAGTTAGGAGCATATTTAGGGACTTGTCTGTGTCGAACTACTGGTAGCTCAGATGTGTTTACTGGTGGTCGAATGAGTGGCCAGTAATCTCTTCTCTGAGGTAGTTAATTGGCTTAGAAACGTTTCGTCCACAATCGAGGAGACAATTTCAGTGCGCATTTGAGTGTGTCCATGTTGGGGGCCTCCACGTTTGGGACATAGAGAGTGTAATAAGTATAAAAGCTGAAGACAGTTAAGCTTCGAAGGTGTACAAATGCCAAGAAATTTCATAAGCCTTGGCTGGTCAACGGATGTTTCGTGGTTCATCGAGGTTCACGTTTCGAACCAGTCTTCCTCCATTTGTTAAATAACGATCCTGGAACGGTGGCACCCAAATGCCTGGATTGAGTCAGATGAGAAACTGTTGACTTCAAGGCCATCAAGGGCGATTGACTTATGCCACTCCTTGTGGCACAGTCAAGGGGAATCATGGCCGCACGCTGAGCCATGATCTTGCCTTCCGCTTTCCAACGCCCCAATAAAATAGTCCCCATCCGATCCCTGCTGTTCCCGCTGGAAATGGTTCTCAAATAAACGGATTCCCTTCAACTCGAAGCAACCAAGACACCGAATCAATTGGCTGTTCCTCCTAGGATGAGGCGGCTACCTGCCGCGAATGCCAAAGTGCTAATAGAAAATCTTCGGCGAGATTGATTTTGGACGACTCGACTATATTTCGGTACCCAACATCAGACTTTTTTACAGTCGCGAATCAAGACTTGCGATGAGACGACCACACCCACAAAGAAGGAATCAGAACTTGCAAAATGTTGCCCTTGCTGGCCGAAGCTCGACCTACTATCAAAGGGTGCGCCCGGGTGTATTCAGCTGAACTAAACATTTGAGTTGGAGGTCGCTCAGATTGTACGTTTTTTAAGTCTTTGGGATCTTTTGAGAATGAGGGAGATTGTCGAGGGTATTCAACTCCGAGAAGCCCATAGGGAAGGTGGCAGTTAGGTGAAAGGATTTCGTGCAATGAATTAATGACCGAACGGTCTCGGGGCATAATTCTTCCACTACCTGGACAGTGTTGTGTCGGCGATTTACAGAGCGGCGCTGGAAAAACATCCGAGCCTTAAAATGACACCGTTGGTTATGTGTTCTATCCTTCTGATCGAGTAACGTGTTAGAGGAGAGCGGCGTTCAACTATACCTTCGGAAACCGCAACAGGTTACCTGATTAGAATTCCTCAGGATCACAGGCGGTCCATTGTGACCATTAGGCTTCCTAAATGATACCGTTTGGTGATATATTTGATAACGTTAGGGGGTGCATCAACCGGACTGCGTTTTAGCAAGTGAAACCGGTGCACTTATTATATGCGCTCGAACAACGTTCGCTGTCATGCACCATCTTTAGCCTTAAAAACCACCAGGATGGGTGGCTGCGCCTAAAACCAATCATTGCGGCGGTCTCATTTTATGGCTGTGACCGACCGGTTGTGCACCCGCCTGAAGACATCTCAGGTCTTCCAAACCTTGAGTGCCATTCCGTCCGTGACAGGGCGAATTTTATGTCCTTCCGGGATATAATGCGACCTTTTAACGGAGAATGTTTGTGTGCTCTATCCCACACTCTTGTCGGTGGAAGACTTGCGGGGGAAGCAGTGATATGTGGATACAGATTAAATGCAACCACATTAACGTGATGGCCGTGAGGTTTTCGCAGTTTCTCGTATGTTGTTTGCCCGGTCCAACCCACGCCTGCTTGGGTACTATAAAACTACCACGTAGCTGTTCATATCGGTTTAGCGGCACATGCTTTCTTGTCAGTTGGCCTGGTTGTAGCTCGCTTCTCTTCTTGCACTTGGCTAGATCTGGCCAACGTTGGTGAAGAACGTAGGGAGAGCCGTCGGAAGAACTTATGGTTAAATGTGATTTTCCGCTCGGTCCAAAGCGTCATCACCTTGCTTTTGTCCCCAGTGCTAGCTGCCTAACACTTACTCTGTAAATTTTTTACTGAAGCCACTAGGTGTCATCGTAATGTGGATGCAAATAATCCGTCCTTGTTCTTGCCTCATTGTCATCTTTGGCCACGGCGATTGTTAAAAATGGGGCGAAGACACAAAATGAGTGAGTAGACTCATTGAAGTAGTGTGGATAGTATCAATTGCGTTTTTATTTTTAGAATTTTCAGGATGCATGGAATATAGTGGTTAACCGACAATGCTACTAATGCTACCTCCCCGGTGAGTGATAATTAGTCTACCTGAATGAACAGCTCAAAGCCATCAAAGTTGCCTTTTCATATAATTTGTCAAGCCCCTCAAACTTTTTCTTGAATTACATTAGTATTGCTTCCTGAAAATAGTTGAGCTTTCAGCTCAACGCGTCTACAAATGAAACGCACAAGACACGAGGTATTTTCCACGCTACATACTCCAAGAAAGCCAAGTCCAGCTATATCAAGAAAAATTGAGCCGAAAGTGTGAAATTAAGCTATCCAAGAGTGGAAGTTTGCGTTAATGCTGAAGTACGACTCAAAATGGCTCAACATGGTGGTGAATGCTATGTGACGGGGGAACGTACTGTACCCATCCACCCTGGGTTACCACAGAGTTTAGCACCCAAAATATCTCAATCCCAGAAGTCTCCTGCGGATATTTCAGTTCAGGGCTGGGGTCGCAAAAAGCGTAAGTAGGGATGAAGTGCACAAATTCGCAATTGGTAGTGCGAACTTTATGAAATCGGTCTACGGTGAAAATGATGGCTCCATAGTGTTACTGTTAGGGGGGAGTCGGGGGTTAAAGTCCCTTGAGGTAGATGTTCGGTGCTGGTGCGCGGGACGGAACGCCAGCTGCAAACAAAATCATTGACCTTACGGAAAAAGTAAACGGACAGTGCATTGTGGTGGTTGTTTAGTAGATTGGAACCAACTCGCCTCAGATGCAGTTGGGTCCAAGCAAGGGGCTTGCTTGTTTCCACAACTAGGATTCAGAGGAGGTTATAAAAGGCGGTCCAGAGCATGGAGAGGGTGTTCGCGAATGTGCCATAGGCAGTTCTGTGCCGGCACTGCATGGACATACTTCGGTTTCTGGACAGCTCTGTAACGGACCTCATGGTTGAGGTCATCTGACTTAGAATAGGCAGCTGTGTAGAGAGCGGGTTTTTGTGCTAGCCAAGAAGATACACACAGAGAGAATGAAGCCAATGTGGGATCACAGGAAATTTTGGTTTCGTTGAAGGTTCATGCGGATGTAAATCGGGTACAGGCGGGATGGTTAGCAACCACACAGAGCGATTAAAGCAGCTACTGCCGCAGATCGAGGCATGCATTAATTGATACGGCAGAGAACCGCGGGAGAAGAAATATCCAAGACGATCCAAACAGCCATGGCTTTATACGGAGCAACCACGTCACTTTCCAGGGGCAAGATGAGAGGTGTGGGGGCGGCATTTCTGATGGCTACATGGAGCGGCGGATAACATAGACAGACGTTTGAGACGTATCCACGCCGCTATTCTATCGACGTTCACGTGTTTTTAACCAGCAGTAAAAGCGGAAAGAACGTTCTGGCCCTGAAACCTTGATATAGGCAGTTGCCGGCACTGCATGGACATACTTCGGTTTCTGGACAGCTCTGTAACGGACCTCATGGTTGAGGTCATCTGACTTAGAATAGGCAGCTGTGTAGAGAGCGGGTTTTTGTGCTAGCCAAGAAGATACACACAGAGAGAATGAAGCCAATGTGGGATCACAGGAAATTTTGGTTTCGTTGAAGGTTCATGCGGATGTAAATCGGGTACAGGCGGGATGGTTAGCAACCACACAGAGCGATTAAAGCAGCTACTGCCGCAGATCGAGGCATGCATTAATTGATACGGCAGAGAACCGCGGGAGAAGAAATATCCAAGACGATCCAAACAGCCATGGCTTTATACGGAGCAACCACGTCACTTTCCAGGGGCAAGATGAGAGGTGTGGGGGCGGCATTTCTGATGGCTACATGGAGCGGCGGATAACATAGACAGACGTTTGAGACGTATCCACGCCGCTATTCTATCGACGTTCACGTGTTTTTAACCAGCAGTAAAAGCGGAAAGAACGTTCTGGCCCTGAAACCTTGATCGTTTGAGAAATTGTCACCCTGGGCAACGAAATTTGACTGTTGGAGTCATTCTTAGAAGAATTGGCAAGTTGATTTAAAGTGCCCGGGTAGGATCATTGATATGAAACAGCATGTAATTTGGCCGCGACCGACTGAATACTCCGCCTCAAAAGCGGAAGAACCGTTATTGGGCCTCATCCTGTTTCCCGACAACAATGATCTCCAAAGACCTGCAATCAAAGCCATTGCTGCACATGTAACTCCCAAGGGAGGTCCACTGCTGCAACTAAGACAATTAAGAGAAATGGCGAAACCTTTTTACCTCGACCCGCGCCGTTGAACAGTCAAAGGGCGGAGGTTTGAGGAAGTTTAGCTTCCTGAAAAACATAGGGCCTGAGACCCACCGAGCCCTTAAACTTTACCAAAATCTCTATAGAAGTGCCTGCAAGCATCCGAACTAGTCATTCAATCAATAAAAAAATAAATAAACCAATCCCGGCCTTTCTTCCCAGCTTCATGCCCGCAAAACCGAAATTTCAAGGTCAGATGCTGTAGAAACGTTTTCGGATTCTAGTGCATCCGTGGGTCTTTAACCATTTTTTATGCTACATAACTATGTGCACAATGTGCACAGCTCGGTGGCTCCGAAAGCAAAAACCAACCATGTGCTGCGCAATAATGATGCAATTCCGGGATGAAAAGGATGCCGCACGTCTGCTGGCACCACAGGCTGTTCTCTCCCCAACCAAAAAATTCCAAACCATTAAAATCGCAGCTGCCCGTACTCGAATGCAAGGACAGCCGACTTAAATGTTCTCTGAACCTGTTGCAAATCAACCACCAGTACGTGCGTTGACGCTTCTATAGCACATTGCGCTCTGTGGTCACTCCCAGCACTGAACACACACCAAAATAGCCAGCAGCCTCCAGCTTCGTAGCCTCACAAAACTCTGGGCTCTCCTAATGCAAAAAGACTTTCTGCTTTAATATCCGTGAAAACTGCAAATGCCCCCGTCAGCCCACTAGCACTATCTCCTGGTGCTGGAACGACTGACGCTACACGTCTTCCAACCAGAGCAATGACTACATTAGTTGTTGACAGCACTCGCTTTCGTTTTGACCTGCTGTCAATCCGCGTCCAACCTGCGCCAAAATACGCCCTCAGACTCAAATGTTTATTTTCAAGGCCATGATGCGCATGACACCGTGAACTACAACCTCGAAAATCTGACCAATGTTCTTCACAAGATAACTGAACTTTGCTCCGGGCTCCCAACAAATACACGACAAGTGCCTCAAACCACACGTGCCGCAAGCTTGGTAAAACCTCACATCCGAAAATACCGGCTGCCAGCTCAGGCCCTTATGTTCTTCCACCATCCTGATCACCCACTTCCGTTCCAACGCTAGAACATTTTCGAATGCCACCCATCCCCGCAGCCACCACCTCGTTTTGCGCCAGATCACTCTCCTCCACACCTCCTGCCGATGTGAATGACTTCATGTCCCAAAGACCTTCCCAACTCACAAACACCTACAACTGCGCGCCAGCCTTCCAGCGTTATTCTCCACCCCATAATGAGATTCATACTCTACCTTCTGTGGATTCAATCCTACTCCACCTACTGCTCACCCATCTAACCCCAATGGTGAATGCCCTTCTACGTGTTCCGGACACACGCCTAGTCAACTCTACTTCATGTAACAGCTCTCCCAAATATCTCCTCCTGGTGCTGAACTCCACCGTAGACGAGGTTAGAAATTCCTAATTAGTATGGTGTGCCCACCAACGGACCTATCAATGATTCTGTTAAACGCTCGCTCACTGCTGTCAACAGTCCATGTCGTCCGTGCCATTCTCGCCGTTGCACAACCAAGTCTGATTTGAGTGACTGAAACATGGCCCTCAGTCGGCCCTGTGACTTGAGGGGACCTTGAGAACCCACATGGTCCTCTGAGTCGTGAAGTAGCGGAGATATGGCGAACTACGGGCCGACTATCAGGGTGAGTATGGTAGCCTCGACAACGCCATTATGACGTCGCGCCCAAGTTTGTGTTGAGCCCCGCGTATAAACGACCTGGGTGAACCAGTCATGCCCATTAATGTAGCCGGCGAGAGTCCAACTTTACCTGATTGTCATCAGCTGCAAATGAGTTAAGTTTCAGTATGGAATAGTATTTGTTGATAAAATGGAACAAGAGGCTTACTTGGCCTAATGTAATTGTTTGAGACATCCACTCGGTAGGAGAAGACACAACTGAAGGAAGTTGAGGCTAGTGCAGTTGCCCCATTGCGTCAACTTGCATCAAGCTTTCAGGAGCTGTGGGATGTTCGAGAGTGACTGCGGGAAACAGTGAGTTCATGACTGTGGATTAGAAGTGGGAGTACGATTTAGGTGGGCAGGCTTTGACTGCTTTTTGGATCCGTATGGCGGTAGAATAAAACGCCAAGTTGGAGAATAGGTGATTGAAGGTGTCTTGAATGCCGTTTGATTGGAAACCGACATTAGTGGGAATGGTTTCGGGTAGTAGGGTTGCCTTGGGGTTTTCTTTATCAACCAAGAGTGAAGGTGTCCGACAGCAAAAAGCTTTGGAACGGGCTGGTTGCCGTCGGGGGTTTCGCTGATTGGCGGTGCGTGTCGTTCGTGCAGGTGGAGTTTCGGGAAAACGCCAAGGACATCTTAGAAGAAGGGTCGCAGGCCTAAACACGTTTACTGGATAAAGTTTGTAGATGGAGACGGGCATAAGAATGCACCGTTACTTCAGTGGTGATAGACTGACAACAACAAATCGATTGCGCTGTGGCACGACGTGAAAAGACCGTAGTCTAACCTAGGTGGTCATTTTGATTAGGCGAGATTCGCCGGTTATTGAAGGCGACAGAACAGAATAAAGAATTTGCAGCGAGAAAATAAAGAGTTTTTCTGCATCAAATACCTATTTCTTGTTGCTGAGTGCAAATACATAGAGATAGGTGGAGGGGAACCAAGCGCAGATCCAGCGTGAGACGGCCAGGTTGGGTTAGAGGGAAAACCAGACAGTTTGCCTACAACAAGTTGCTGGTTTTGTGAGAGTGTAGCCGTTGGGATTTGGGGGCGAGGGGATGCTTTAATAGGATATGCGCTAATGGACCACTTCTCCGGATGGAAATGCAGGGAGATTGGAGGCATGAACATATCTTGAGACATGGGTGACCGCTCTGGGCTTCTAATTAATCCAAACGGGGCACACAGAAGAGGAAACTCAATTGGACTTGGTAGAAAAGCAGAGGATAGCAGGGGAATAGGCCAAACCGATGAGACATTTGTTGGGCAAAATTAGTTTCACCGAGAAAGAGCAATAAATGATTGGCCATTTACCAGAATCAATTTTCTCTGACTTTATCTCCCACTTTCCAGCTTTTTCCACCGTTGTATGCAACGGCATCTTTATTTTCGCTATCTCTAGGTTCCCATTCAATATTTTGGCCTCATTATTTCCCAAAGCCATATGGTTTCCAAAAGCCAAATTTGGCACCGCAGAGTGCTAGGATACGTAATATTGTTTTCTCAACTACCGGTGCCCACAATCTCAAACACGGTTCAGCTTTGAGCATGATTAGTGACTAGCTTCTGAACGCGCTAGGACGAAGGAAGTGTTACAACTGGCAATCATAACAGCGGGTTTGTTTTTAAACTCGTAGGAGCATACCAAATGAAGCGCGATCGGGCCACTGCAACCTGAGCGGGGTGGGAAGCAGCAAACGGGAAACAAGTTACAACCAGGGCGATGGCAAATTGTGGAAAACGGAAAAAAACTAAAATGGGTCATGAGATGAGACCAGTTGAAGGGACCATTAGCGGCACAATGCTCTTAGCCGCAAAACCTTTGCGAGTGGATTAAAACTTTTTACTCCAAAATAATGCATTTTGTTGCATACGTGCTCAAGCCAAAAGCCAATCTAATCTAATTTCATATTTTTGCAGCTCACTGAATTTCATTGTCCACTGAAGTAATCTGGCGAAAAATGCCAGGTAGAATACCTTCCCAGCATCGCTGATAACCTGGATGACTAGATGATGCTCAGAAGTTTAAACGCTTACTCTGAGCTCAATTTTTTGTCTTCGAAAATTCAATTCCACTGTGCGAACACTGAGCGCCCCAGTTCAATGATGCAGTCTATTGGATTGAACTGAAAGGGAATAATCATGGCTTGTTTCGAGTGACCTTGGGTGGCTGAGTACATCACCAAGGTAAAAAAGAGCAAATGGGGAGGTGGTGAGGGAGGCGGAATTCGAAGTAGAAGCAAACGGCATGTTTCATCGCAAAAATATGGCTTTCACTGAAGCTAAGTGGAGTCACTGGTATCGCTGTTGGAGAAACGTTAGGTGGAAAGGACATTTTCGATGAGGAGAGAATACTAATGCCTAGGGCCAAATTAACACCGTATACAAAATCGTTGAGTTTGCTGAAAGGGCAAACTGAATTCGTGGCTCAATACCTGGATTGTTGGTTGCGAGAGAAAAGTTCAGTGGATAAGAAAAGGCCTATCACAGTCAAGGTTTGGGCGGAATATACCGTTTCTTCGCAGTTGCGAGTAAAGGACAACTAAGTGAGGATTGGCGATCGTAAGCCGGAAGAGGAGTGTTACATGTATGCCATCGAACTGAATATGACAGTGCCGTGCCATTATAAGACTGACATACTTCGATTTCTGGACGGTCCTGTAACGGACGTCAAGTTTGTGGAAATCGGACAGGGGATTCGCATTCCTATGGCAGCTACATTTGGGTTGAACGAAGAGAATGGCACAGGTTGAGTCATGCCTGTGCACAGTAACGGGTTATTCTGATTCATTAGGAAAACAGGTGATTGCGAACGGAGAACCAGCCATATCGAATGAATGACGGCCATACAGGGAGCTCGAAGTGGCTATTGCTGAAATACTCCAAAATAATGCATTTTGTTGCATACGTGCTCAAGCCAAAAGCCAATCTAATCTAATTTCATATTTTTGCAGCTCACTGAATTTCATTGTCCACTGAAGTAATCTGGCGAAAAATGCCAGGTAGAATACCTTCCCAGCATCGCTGATAACCTGGATGACTAGATGATGCTCAGAAGTTTAAACGCTTACTCTGAGCTCAATTTTTTGTCTTCGAAAATTCAATTCCACTGTGCGAACACTGAGCGCCCCAGTTCAATGATGCAGTCTATTGGATTGAACTGAAAGGGAATAATCATGGCTTGTTTCGAGTGACCTTGGGTGGCTGAGTACATCACCAAGGTAAAAAAGAGCAAATGTGGAGGTGGTGAGGGAGGCGGAATTCGAAGTAGAAGCAAACGGCATGTTTCATCGCAAAAATATGGCTTTCACTGAAGCTAAGTGGAGTCACTGGTATCGCTGTTGGAGAAACGTTAGGTGGAAAGGACATTTTCGATGAGGAGAGAATACTAATGCCTAGGGCCAAATTAACACCGTATACAAAATCGTTGAGTTTGCTGAAAGGGCAAACTGAATTCGTGGCTCAATACCTGGATTGTTGGTTGCGAGAGAAAAGTTCAGTGGATAAGAAAAGGCCTATCACAGTCAAGGTTTGGGCGGAATATACCGTTTCTTCGCAGTTGCGAGTAAAGGACAACTAAGTGAGGATTGGCGATCGTAAGCCGGAAGAGGAGTGTTACATGTATGCCATCGAACTGAATATGACAGTGCCGTGCCATTATAAGACTGACATACTTCGATTTCTGGACGGTCCTGTAACGGACGTCAAGTTTGTGGAAATCGGACAGGGGATTCGCATTCCTATGGCAGCTACATTTGGGTTGAACGAAGAGAATGGCACAGGTTGAGTCATGCCTGTGCACAGTAACGGGTTATTCTGATTCATTAGGAAAACAGGTGATTGCGAACGGAGAACCAGCCATATCGAATGAATGACGGCCATACAGGGAGCTCGAAGTGGCTATTGCTGAAATTGAAAGCTTGGGAATAGGAGGGAATAGGATGACATCAGTACCGTCTGATGAGTGCTGGAAGGTATTAAGTAAAACGGAAAGGTGGAAAAGGGGGATGATGGCAAGTTGAATAAACTTACGAACAGGTGGCTGGCCTGGCAACCAAGGGATTGAGTTTGCTCATCTAGAATGCGGACACAACAGATGGCCTTTAGTGCTCTTTTGCTCGGCGAGTATGCAGTAAATATTACTATCGATGTGAAAGGCTACCATTGGCGGTAAGAGTTGTGTCTCGTGCTTTACACGGAGAGCCAATTGACCAGAAGGCGTACGACTAGGGCGAGAATAGGTGGATAACTTTGGGAAGGCAAGGACTCGGCCTCCGAGGTAGCAAACAGGGAGGCTAGCCGTCGGACTAGTTCCAACGGGCGATTACATAGTGTGTTAGACAGGGGGTGGCGCCAGTTTTTAGCTCAGCTAAAGAATCTAGTCGTAGGGTCACTCTCGTGCCAAGAAAGGGGGTTGATGTGAACACGGACAGGAGACAAATACTAAAGGGTTGAGCGACAGCTTCCAGGATAATGGATAGGGACTATAGTTTGGCTGGAAGCTACCACGTAAACTGAATAGAAAGGTAAGACTATGGTTCGTCACTCGTTGAGCAACTAATGTCGGCTCCAAGCAACGAATGATGCATGGTGGAAATAGCCAAAAGGCGCTAGCCTCAACTGTCAGTATTCATGGAACGATTAGGTCCTTATATTTTATACGATCACCCCAGGGAACATCGGGGACGAGTGTGTTATGTCTGGCCGATGAACAATTGGCGGAGGTTCGACTGCGAATCCTGAGCAGAGGAGTACTAGTTGAATAAATAATAACTGGAAAAATACATCCATATACCATTGGAATTTCGAGGTTGGGCCCCTTTGCACGCTATCCAGAATGTGAACAGTTTCTAAATGAACAAAATATGATAGTGAATTAATCTCTAATATTTCTGCGGTACGTGGCACTCAACACCTAATACCTCAGGTCAATTCACCACCATTTAATGTATGGTAGTTGGCGATGGGGTATGATCCAAATAAACATATTTAGAGGCTTTGGTAAGCAGTGTGATGTTTCAGGATCATCGGTTATCATTGCCACGCCTTCTCGATCAAGCTATGAATTGAATCCATAGTTGGAAGCAATGAGCTGGATGATGGAATTCTGGATAAAAAATCGGTATTAGGAGTCATCTTAGGAACCTCAATGAACAATCGTGCAGGTTTAAAACTGAGTACAGTTATCCACTGTTGTACTATAGTAGCAGGTGTATTCGCTAGGGACTTTGTGGGACGATACAACAACATTAAGGCCCCGTGATTGGTAGCAGTGGCAAAGTTTGATCAGAAAATATAATAATGCAGCCGTTTCACGGCTAAATATACAACGAGTGCTCCTTGTTGAGCTTGAGAATAGCTAAGTTCGGATTCGAGAGTCCACTGGAAAATGAGACCAGTCTGCCACAGTGTTCAAAGACTGCTCCTATTCCATTGGGAAAAGCACCAGTAATGATGGTAGATTGATGTTTGGCGGAAAATGCTTCCAAAACAGCTAAAGTTTGAAGGTGGCCAAGCAATATACACTTCTTTTTACGGTTGGAGTACCAAGAAAGTTGATTGGCGGATATGACATCAGACAAGCAACTTGCATGTGTAGCAAAATCAGGAACAAATCGAGAATATTACTGAAGTGCTCTCAGATCGGAACATAGTTCTTGTAGATTGGTTGGTGATGGCGCATCCATTTAAGAAGATAGACGGTTTTTATCGGATTTAGAGACAGCTCTCAGATGGAACATAGTTCTTGTAGATTGGTTGGTGATGGCGCATCCATTTAAGAAGATAGACGGTTTTTATCGGATTTAGAGACACCTCCGTCCACAATGCCACCAAGATGCGAGAGTTGTTGAACTGTAACAGTGGCTATACTGAACTCAGATGCATATCAAAGGTAGCTTTATCAGTAGCATCATTATGACATCACCTTGGCACGTTTCAGCACCCTCCAAACCTTTTGTACTAGTATTCAGAGCTCGCTGAAATGCAGTTAGTAAAACATTCAGGCCAAGTGGAAGGAACTTGTGTCGGAATAACCCGAAAGGTGTCTTTATGACAATAAGACTTCTAGAAAGGCCTCGTCCAGTGGTATTTGAAGATAGGCATCTTTTACATCAATTTCTGAAACCTTAGT
The DNA here is from genome assembly GCF_000715545.1 of Opisthorchis viverrini. Taxonomy (NCBI): domain Eukaryota; kingdom Metazoa; phylum Platyhelminthes; class Trematoda; order Opisthorchiida; family Opisthorchiidae; genus Opisthorchis; species Opisthorchis viverrini. Next base: position 1,046,904 of record NW_008751783.1, read on the forward strand.
GAAACTTGATAAACGATACAACACATCTTCAGGTTCTTCTGTAGTCTATGTATGTTGTATCAAACGCGTATTTAACGTTATGCGGTAGTCCTCGCACATTCGCGGAGTAGTATCATCGGCTTTTAGTGGGGTAACTATCGGAGTTACCCAATTCGATGATTCAACAGGAGTCAGTGTTCCTTCCTCAAACATTGGATTAAATGCTTGACGAACAGGTTCACGGAGGCCATGGAATAATTCGTCGATTCAGAAATATAGGATCTTGTAGTGTCTGTAATCCGTTGTCACATTTATTTACCATTTTTTCCTGAGCTTAAACTACATTTTGTAACTATTGTACATATTCTATCATGACGTTTGTTTTATTGTACTAATTATTACATCAAAGGAAAAATGGTACCAATGCACGGGTTTTCGGCGCGACTTTCTGACTTGTTTAATCAGTGGATTTACGCTCGGTTCAACAGTTCGCATAGAATATAGCCCCACTTGTTCAGCGGTCGGCAAACAGTTCAACGGAGCGTAAGTCCACTGATTAAACAAGAAGTCAGAAAGTCGCGCCGAAAACTTGTGCATTGGTACCATTTTTCCTTTGATGTAATTATTGGTACAATAAAACAAACGTCATGATAGAATATGTACAACAGTTACAAAATGTAACTTAAATTCAAGAAAAAATGGTAAATAAATGTGACAACGGATTACAGACACTACAATCTCCTGTGGCTTCGAGTTTATCTTAGGTATTTGCATGCCACCTGTAGTCTTAGAACATTTAAGAATCAGTTGTTTGGATTCACTCTCATTTACAGAATTCCGTAAGGTGATGAAGGTTCGCAGTGAGCGCAAAACTTCGAGTCCGATAATTCATGGTCCAGAGTTCGAAACTAAAAAAAATTACAATCGATATGGGTACATTGGAGCAATCTCACGGGAATCTACCAACTAGATGTACAGGATGTCCAGGAATACCGCAGATAATCCATGTAGGCACCATCACAACACTGGGGTAAATGCAGTTCGAGCTGAATGTGGAATAATAGACTCGGCACTACCAGTATCAACAATGAAATCAAGTTTTCGACCAGAAATGGATATCAAAGTTTAAAAAACGGGAATTGTTCATCCGTTGTAATTCGGGTAATTGAATACCAGCAATGAGTCTATCACGCAGTTGCTCTCCTAGTTGAGCACTGCAGTCACAGTTGGCTGCCTGTGTCTGTAACTGCAATACAAAATGGCGAACCGGCTCACAATGAGAGCGGGTCAACATATTGAACCAAGCTCTTTCGGCTGCTGCTAAGTTAATCGGTTTGAAGTGTTGCAGAACTTTTTTCTTCAATGCATCATCGTAAATATCGACTGGAGATTCACAACATACTAAATTCTTGATCTACGTGTACACTCCATTGCAAACAACATGTGGAAAATACGCCAGTAGTTCCTTATCATACACATCAGATTTTGAGACACCATATGTCAAACCGTTCCAAAGAATCTTCTACATCTCGAGCACTTGGATTAATATTTAATGGTTCCATTTCGGTAGGCATGATAAATTGTCCAAAATCGACGCCAAAATGTAGTAAATAAGTTCAGCACATATATCAGCATAGCCAAACGAACTAGAAATTCAGGATTCAGCACGGCGCAACTAGTATCACGTGAGCATTCAAGTTGACGTAAGATTCAATATCCGAATTTATGCTGACGTCAGAATTTGGACAGACGAGGATAGCAACCAATTACAAATGGATCTAGACTACTTATATAGGTGATCCATGAAAACCCGGATACGGTACGGCGTTAAAATATGAGTTGTGTATCACTCCGAATTTAATCCCTACAAACCTTCACGTTCACTAAAGAGTAGGATATCTCGGAAGTTTGGCAAAATGAGGATCGAGCATTTCCCCAGATCGCCATCACCAACAAGCAAACGTTTGAAAGACCAGGTATCCGTTAGGATACCCGATTCAAAACTACAGCCCGTGGCGAGTTCACTTATTGGAATATTCGCATGAATTGGCCACTACTTTTGTACATACAAGGTTCAAGTTATAAACCCAGACTTATCAACCGCAGTTTGTTTTCCACGAGGTGTCACGGATCGATAGGAGACCACTTGTTAGTTTACCAGATTTTCGCGTATTGTCAACCACTACCTGTGTTCTCAAAAACTTATCATCTCCGAAGCAGTTACTTCAAATTATCATACCAGAATTACCATCAAGTTCCAAAATAAACCTTTTTACTGCGTGTTCACCGTTGTTGGAAACCTTTTACTGACGACAGTTTTTGTGCTAGCCATATTTAAACGTAAAAAGAAACTGGACCTTATTTGGATCCAGTGACGTTCCGCCACAAGTAAAGATACCAAAATTCTCGACAAAACTTTCCTTCACTAACAACATTCGACGCACAGACCCCCCCTCAACTCGTAGATTGTGTAAGACACTTCGAATTATCCCCCCCCTAATAAACTGACATCATGAAACCTACATGTGGTCACACACCGGTCACGTTGCATCCTCATCGACTGCATCTGAAGTAACAACAGTTGTTGTCAACTTACGCATCAAACTTTCGATAAGCCGTACAATCATCATCCTCAATACCTGACCGCCCGTCGGCAGAATGTTTCCAGAGACAAAGAAACAAGACTATTACTGAACACGTCATCGGATCTTTTAAATTCATGGAGCAACAACTGACATGAAGAATAGAAACGTGGTAAAGTGATAAAACACAGGGTCATAACTAACAAACAAGTGTACCTATAAAAAAGGAACTGTCAACCAAAATAGACTCAGAATCAGAAAGAGGGGTTGGATGGAGGCACAGAAAGGGACAGAATGAATCATTAGCTAATCGTATCACACAGCAAGTCTGGATCGGAACAAGGCACCGATAGGATCGAAAATGTACAACGTGCCAGTATTTGCGTCCACTGTGACTAGAGTTGGGGGTAGGTCTGAAAGGGAAGGGGGCAGTCGGGCACACATACAACTGGCTTTGTCCTTGAAATCGCAACGGCGCCTGGGACTGACTTTTAGGGGACTGAGCGAAGAACTCACAGCGTCACTAACTCCAGAAGATAGAACACGTAGAACACGACAACGATGAAGAATACGCTGTTTGGCGGGAAGCAATGCTGATCCTCGACGACCTCCAGCACGTGAACCTTGGGGCATGACTGTTGCTGGTGAGACTTGAATGTCATGGTTTACAGAAAACATCGCCGAACCCCGACGACCACCTGCGCGTGTGGACGGAGACAAAGATGTTGGTAAGGGTTGAATGTCATGGTCACCAGCACTACTTGACTCAAAGGGCCAAACACACAGGCGATCAGATAACCCAGTGAGCAATCGGCCGTCTGGAGACCAAACAAGTCGCCTCAACCAGGTACCGCCTGCACCAGCTGCACTGGAATGGAACGAAGGAGGTTTCTGAACAGCGCGAGTGCCAACTGGAGTCATAGACGGTCCTGTTTGATTCAATTCTGGGCTAGGACACCTCGTTAGATTTGTGGGTGAGCCATTTTGCTGCACCTTTCCATTCAGGTGCACTAGTTTTTTCTGAGCACCCTTAAACTCGAACTGTCGCTTAATCTTGTAGCTGTCGGGACTGAGGGCTCTATTGATAACACTTCGTTTGTCAATATCCTCATAGCCATCACGCAGCCTAAAAAGGAATAGAAAAGTGCCATAGAGTGCTAGTTGAAGTGACAGTATGAAGGGGACAAAATGAATACAAAATTATTGATGGCAAAAATAGCCTTAAAAACAGACGGGCAGTGCAAGCAAGAGCAATGGTGGAACGGGTTAAGTCCTTAGATTTAACCTCTGTCCGGCGAACGTGTTCGGTAATTTCTGTACAGATTATCATACATAAGCTAGATGGCTCTTGAAGTGTCGGTTGGCCTGGAAAAAAAATATATATATATATATATATGTTTATCTGATCGCCCAACAGCGTTACTTGAGTAAGCAACCATTACAGGAAAACCAAAATATTCACAAACATTCTTACATATGTTTTATGGACCAATCAATCAATTTGTCAGCTATAAATCGTGTACCATAAGAATATTGGTTCCAGCTACTACAGTTGCGAACATCGAGGTGTAGGAGAATGTGGGATATACAACCAAGCCTCGGAAGCGATGGCAATTTTGGTTAGTTGGGTAGCTACGCACTGGGGGCGATAGTTATGCTGCATGAGAGGCAGTGACTGCGTTATTGGGCCATTTCTCCGAGTGTCATTAACCATCAGTGAGTTGAGTCCCGGGGTTGCCATTCAGGGGGGGGGGGGGCAGTTGTCGACCCGACTCAGTTTACCGGTGTTTTCATATTTCAGCTCCAGGTCATAGAATGTCCATCTCTCGGTCGCTTCCACTCAGTACAGGCCTGGGCGAAAACAGTTCTGTGAGGCAGAAAATCTTATGGCATGCGGAGTACATGTCCTAACCACTGTAGCGTAGGAAGCGTGAGTAATTCGCCTATAGCAGGAGTTCCTTCTTCCTAGGTTCATCTGGCGTACCTCAGCATCACTAATCCGATGTTACTACTAGACCCGACAAATGGTTCGGAGACACTGATGGTCAAACACTGATATCTTTCATAAGTCCTCTACGCGTAAAGGTCACGTCTCTGATCCATAAAGCAGTATGGATGACACTGCTGCAATATAAACCCTGCCCTTAACAGGCAAACTGATGTCACGCCGGTGCCATAGGTGTCGGAGGTTAGCAAAAGCTACCCTGGCTTTCCCGATCCGAGAATTAATCTCATTTTCAGCCAATCTGCCGGAACTATATATATATATATATATATATATATATATATATATATATTACCGGTTCTGGTGCTCCCTCACTATTCAGAACGGACATTTCGCACTTTGTTCCTACATCCGACAGGCAATTAAGGTTCAATTCCATTCAACTGTATGCACTATCTCCACAAGCTGTGTTGCAGGAAGCCCGCTAAACTGTTCTTCGAAATATTCGGCCCATCTAACCAGTCGGCGTTTTTGTGAATTAATGAGCCGCCTTTTTCCCTAATCGCTCCACTGACCGCTGCTTTACCAGGGGTCAGTCGGTCGTACCAGTTGATATGGGGCACAGATGTTTCCGGTAGCAAAAGTCCCCGCCGTCTCCCAAGCTTACAGTTTCCACCAGAGCTCTAGGTTTTACCTTAGGCTCTTCACCATTTGATGTATGAGGGATTTGCGTGCGCCGCCACACAGGCTATCTGTTGGTACGGATTTCTCGGCATCAGTCAGGACTAGCAGTCCCGATGGTATTCAGAGTCATTTAACGCTGTAGGAGAAGTCGGATAGGCTGCACTGAACGCCGCTAGCGTAGCTCCGTACAGATTTCCTCAAGCTTTATTCAGATGCCCGCTACCAGCACAGTATTGCTTTGCTGTGGGGAGTTGATTAGCTAGCTTAAATCAATGCCGCCGAGCTATGGGAGCTCGTCGAAGATGATGGACCGGCAGGCTTCTAGATGACTTGCCAGAGCCTGAAGGGAAACGTGCTGTCAAGCGTGCTAGCCCCATGGCGTGATCGGAATCAAGGCGTATGCCCCAGAAAGAATGACAGTCTTGAATAGTGGCTCTCCACCGGTGGCTGATGGGCACATGGTCCAACTGGGTCCACGGCTGATTTACAGTTGGTGGCCGCCAGGTTAAGATATGTGAATGCTTATACTGGTAGTTCGTACTGGACAGAAACAATTCATTATCAGCACACAACTGGAGGAGTGGCATTCTGTTGTCTGAGCGACGAGCATCGACTCCGAATCGACCGCTCAAATGTGATTCAGAGTTCAGATGCCGAATTGAGTATTTATATTGGACCACAATGTCCGTGCTTCATGCGTAACGAATGAGCCCAGATAATCTCGATGGTAAGTGTCGTTCTTAGCGTCAGAATTGCACTCCGTTGGGGCACAACCTGACGCTACAAACAGGCACCGCTTTTTGTCAAGAGGCAGTGAGCTTGATTGAGCTAGATAACCGAACAATACAAAGGCCACTGTTCGCTGGAATCCAATTCAGCAAAGCGCGTTCATCTCTGGAGTTGAGAGCAACTCCCAAGCCATATATTTCACGAGTTATCGCCTCTGGATCAAATGGATGGAGAAATGTGAAACGGCTGAGTTCATCCTTGGAGTTCTGTTATGCATATCCACGTTTGGGTCTTATGTCTGTTTCGGAGACAGCATACATCAATTTTAAGGAAGTACGGGGTTTCAGCGAGTATTTCATGTTTGCCAATTTGACATAGTACGGATGTTGAAGGCTCCCATACTGAAAATATCTCATGGATTTAGTAAGGTGCTATTTTGTTTATTGTTAATAGGCAGCGGAATGCATAAAGCCCATCGGTCGGACACCTTACAGTCAAATGACCCAGCAGCATTTGGTTGTGTGGTGGGAAGGGGTTGGAAAGGGACACCGGTGGACACCGAACTAAGCGGGCAAATGATACTTTTCGGTTGGCCAGACCGAGGAAGGGGGGTGGGTTGAGGTACCCCACCTTGAGTCTTTGACTCAAAAGTCTAAACCAACAAGGCTGTTAGGCAGGAATCCACGCGGATCCCACTATACCGCACGTCTTTAGGCGCTGCTACGGCCGAGAAGCCTGGCCCGCTCGAGGTTGGCCCAAAATTCGGGACGCTTGCCGGTCCGGCATCAAGACGAGATCTGATTGGTCAACAATCTGGACCCAACAGCCAATCACGACCCAGTATTGGCCGAATGCCGGTTGCCAATGGAGCTCCAGAACGCGTCAGAAATTCCAGAAAGTTATAGCCGCTTACGCTATATATACGAAGCGCTGTACAACTGTTCCTGATTTCGTTTTGGGCGTTAATAGACCTTTGTGCACCTTTGGTGTTTGTTTTGACGTGAACGCTAGCTTGGGAGGCTCAGACCGAGAACTAAGCTGAGGAAAATACAGATACAACAATTGGCGAACGGGAACCCACGATGTCAATCGAATTTGATCAGCTCCGAGAATTATTGCAGCAGCAACAAAAGCAGTTTGAAGAAGCGCAACTGAAGCTCATTGAATCACTGACTCAGAAACTGCATATCCAGACAGCAGCAGTCAGTACTGGTGAGTCTTCTGTTTCCTCAACTGATGCAGCCGCGGCCTCAATTACGGAGTTCACATTTGACGCTCCTTCTGGTCACACTTTTGACTCCTGGTTCAAGCGGTACGAAGACATGTTCAAAACTGATTTTTCCAAATTTGACGATGGATGGAAAGTCAGACTATTGCTGCGAAAACTCGGCACACCGGAGCATGAACGGTTCACAAATTTCATTCTCCCCAAGCTGCCCCGCGACCTCAGCTTTGATGAAACGGTCAGAACACTGTCCCAGATATTCGGCGATCAAACATCACTGTTCAATATCCGCTACAAATGCCTTAAGTTGGCCAAGAATGATGACGACGATTTCATCACGTTTGCCGGTGTTGTCAATCGAGAATACGAGCGCTTCAACCTCAGCTCAATGACGGAGAATCAGTTTAAGTGCCTCATTTTTGTATCCGGTCTCCAGTCATCCCATGATGCTGACATCAGAACCCGGCTTCTTAACAGAATTGAACAGGATGCCGAAATGACGTTGCAGAGCCTCACCACTGAATGCCAACGCCTCATCAACCTGAAGCACGACACGGCTATGATCGGTCAGTCACCTGTGACCTCAAGCAGCCGTGTACAGGCAATCAACTACAGCGTGCCCAGGAAATCCGACAAGAAGCCCGATCGAAGACAGGGTAAACCTCCCACGAGTTGCTGGCATTGCGGTGAGTGGCATTTTGCTCGTTAT
>NW_008751783.1:1055822-1058763 GCF_000715545.1 Opisthorchis viverrini
CGAAGCGCTGTACAACTGTTCCTGATTTCGTTTTGGGCGTTAATAGACCTTTGTGCACCTTTGGTGTTTGTTTTGACGTGAACGCTAGCTTGGGAGGCTCAGACCGAGAACTAAGCTGAGGAAAATACAGTTACAACAAAGGCAGTGTAAAAAATTGCAAATCTCTAAATTTCCCCAGGTATATTCTAACAGAGAAACGTGCAATTGCCAACGACTATCACTAAACGTGAAGCGCTTCGACATCACTCACTACGCTTTACGAGTGTCCTCGACTGCTCACTGCTTTCGTCGAGACTTCATTCCATGGACCCGATAGATTAGTTTGTAATCGTTATTGGTGTAGTGCTTGTTTTGGGAACCTAGACCCTGTGCTGGGTCAAAGACAGTAGGGGCTAATAGAAAAAGTGACCAAACAATTATTCTGCATCCGTTCCAAATCATTTTCTTCAAGAATTTGGCAGTGAAGCTTTGTTGTTTTTGACTCCATTAGCCGTTTGCGCGTGGTTTTGAAGGCGTTTCTGAGAAAAAAGCTTACAATCTGCAAAAATGAACACACTCGGGCAAACAGTGAGTTCAGAATTACTTTGCGCATTATGCTGACTGGAGGCCAAGATGTCTTCCTGGCCACACACACAGCACAGTTCTGCAAAATCACCAATAAGAGAGTTTGAGGGGACAGCAAATGCGACTTGACCTCTAGCGCGCATACAACAAAAAGGGCACAAACCAAACCTGGTAAATTTGGAAATGCTACTACTACTCATATAGATTTCAAAAACCAAAACGGTAGACGGTGAGAAAACACCCTAAGCTGCCACTGAATTCAGTGTCAACCATCAAAGTGATGATTAAAAAGCTTTTATGTTAGTGGGGGGATCTGGGTAGCAGATGATACACTAAAGCTAGGAAAATCCCTTCACTACCTATCAGACTGTGGACGAGGACGTTTAGAACACGAGAAAGTCTCAGCGCCAGTGGATCTGGAGCAGCTAGTGCTCAAGAGCTTTATCTTCACACGATAAGTATGCCTATTTCGAAACAAAACTTACACATGGGACTTGAGACACCAAATACGCAAGGCACCCGCATCGTCTCCTGTCGCGATAAACCATTCAGCATCAGAAGAATCCACTGGCGCGTCGATTACCGGACGGAAACACACGGTACGAACACAAGCCGGATGTTTGGCAGTTTCAAACACTGGTTTTCCGGTAGTCAGAGACCAAACCTGAAATGAAGCCGTCGAATGCAGATTAGCAATATGGTGGATTGCAACTGAGGTAATGAGATTTACTGAACATGTTTTCTCCAAGAACAGAATGGTTGTCAGAGTATTCCGATCACATACTATGGACCAAAATCATGAGACACCTGGTTACTTTATCATGCATGCCTTGTTTATTAAAACCCAAGATGATTCTGCCGTAAATTGGTTCACGAACGAAGAAGTACAAGAAAGCTATTGAGTGTGCCTATACTCATTAGGCAACTCATTCAACTGAAGTTTATTACTCACTTTAGCTGTTTTGTCTGTTGAAGATGTAACCAGCCAACGTCCGGAGGGATCGACATCAGCATCTGTGATGGTCCAAGACCGATGGGCCTCCAAATTCAGACACCACGGTGGAAAATCTCGATTCGGGCGTTTGCCTTCTTCGGGAATGGCCGGACCGGGCGAATCCTGGTCCGGGAGAATAACCTGACGCCCATAAACCATGCCATCATGACCGGCTGTGAGCCAAGCAAGAATGTGTCGCACACGCCGAGGGGACTGTTGTGGACCTTTAGATTGGGAGTCTGTGGTACACAGGTGAGGAATGCGGCGCAGGGTGGACCAAGTGACTGGGACCGGGAGTTCTGTTGTATCCGTATCACAAACCACCCGGGAATACACCTCGGCCTGGGAGAGTCTGCGTGTTGGACCAACCTCAGCCACATCAATTCCATGCATTGGCGGCCACGAACCGCTTGGAGCAATATCCTGACAACCACTGTCGCAGCTGGATAGTTCATGCGTAGTGCGAGGTATGTGCCAAAACTAAATCCAACGGAACAAAGCAGAGATACGGGTCAACAAACCATGCAATTTGGACTGCAGTTCACACAATATTTACAGGGGACAAATTGCAGTCATTATCTGACGGTAAGGCCTCCCGACGTGCATGAAAATTCAACTGTCACACAGGATGTGAAAAGGACGTCAGTGAAACGAAAAAAATTTCTCCGCCTTACCGTGATTGCTCCGCTGGCGAATATGGCGACAACCACCAAAGTGGTCCAGTCGCCTTGATCTGGCTGAGACTGCCACGTATGCAACTGAACTACGCGCTCAAGCATTTTGGGCGTTTGTGGACGGGACCGAAGCTGCTCTCTGATCGGTTTGCTTTCGACAAGGCAGTAGCGTTTCACGATGCCAAACAGATGGGTTTTGTCGTAGTGCAGTGAAAATATCTGAGTGCACACAAAGAAAATAGGGTTGGAATAGAGGGAGAAGGCTGAAAGCGGTAGAAACAAAAACAGGCTAAATCAGAATAAACTTTGTATCGGTGATGCGTCGCTCAGCATTTTTCAGCCTGAATTACTGATGGATGATCAGATGTGTGATCAGTTGATGTGTTCGCCGAGGTTGGCAGTTAACCAGTCGAGGAGATATCACCACTGCGCAGTAGACTATGTGCACACAGATAACTTCCCTCCGATTTGTATGCATGACGGATCAACAATCAAGCCACCCTAGTAACCAGTCGAGAGATATCACCACTGCGCAGTAGACTATGTGCACACAGATAACTTCCCTCCGATTTGTATGCATGACGGATCAACAATCAAGGCACCCTAGTCATCATCATCATTATCAGCTGTAATAACCGCGTACTGGTCGTACACTGGTTGTAGCTGCCACAGTTTCGTTCACCGATGATTGGGGGGTAAGTGGCTGCGC